>NC_133863.1:7545494-8022229 GCF_044706935.1 Curcuma longa
ACTTAATCCCTAGCCACCCAAAAACTTAATAGAAAAATTGATCTATCACCAATTATTTAGTTATTTAAAATTAAGATATCATACAATTAACTAAAATTCATAACTAATTTAATTAGTTCAAATTTCAAAATTAATGATTCAACTCATACAAATAATTGAAATTGGCTAATACAGTCACATCAATATATATAAGTGTGCATAAAATTCAGATGACTGGTTCTTGATCAGCCAAAGAAATATTTAGTTGACATGGAGGGGTACGAGGGTTGAATAGTGAAAGAAGAATGCATTTTAAATTGTACAAGAGCATACGTACGGTGATGGCTAAGTGAGCTTTAGATCTTCTATAAATGCATGCAAGATAAGGAAGAGAGCTCAATCAATCCGATCACAAACATTAGCATTTAAGTGCTTTACTACTCGATCCACTTGCATGGCCATGGAAGCTAATTCCCTCTTCTCCCCTTTCTTCTTCGTCACTCTCTTCCTCGGATTCTTCATAACTATACTGATAATGAGATCAAGGAGCAGAGTGCATAAGCAACGAGCACAAGTAGTATTAGCTCCTCTCCCACCCGGCCCGCCCAGGCTTCCCCTCATCGGAAACATCCACCAACTCATCGGCGGTTACCCTCACCGTATCCTCCTCCAACTCGCCCGAACTCATGGCCCCCTCATCTGTCTCCGACTCGGACAAGTCTACCAAGTCGTCGCCTCGTCCGTGGAGGCCGTGGAGGAGATCATCAAGCGCCATGATCTCAAATTTGCTGACCGACCCACAGACTTGACCTTCTCCAGAATATTGCTCTACGACAGCGACGGAGTCGGCATGGTCCCCTACGGTGGCATCTGGAAGCAGAGGAGGAAGATTTACGCCATGGAGATGCTCAACTCCCGGCGCGTCAAGTCCTACGCCACCATCCGCGTGGATGCAGTCCGTAAGCTCACGGCGGAGATCGCCCGCAAGGCGTTTGCTCAAACACCTATAGTCATTAATCTAAGCGAGATGGTGATGCCCATGATCAATGCGATTGTGATCCGAGTCGCGTTTGGCGACAAATGCAAACAGCAGGCGGAGTTCTTGCACCTGGTGAAGGAGGCATTTAGCTACGTGAGCAACTTTGCAGTGGCTGATATGTACCCCTCGCTCAAATTCCTCGACACTCTCACGGGATTGAAGTCAAAGTTAGAGGCAGTTCACGCAAAGCTCGACAAAGTCTTCGACGAAATCATCGCACAGCGTCAAGTTGCACTGGCCGCCGAGGCAGCAGAGGAGGATCTAATCATCGATGTACTTCTCAAGCTTAAAGATGAAAAAAATCAAGAATTCCCAATCACAACCAACTCCGTCAAGGCCATGATCGTGGTAAATGAATTACATATATACACATATAAAGAATTAATATAATGTTTATTATTATTATATATCTTTAATTAAATTGCTAGCTAATAGCTTCTTCTTATCGATCTTTAGGAAATATTCTTGGCAGGGACGGAATCATCATCAACGGTTATTGAATGGGCTATGTCAGAGTTGATCAAGAACCCCAAGGCAATGGAGAAAGTCCAAAAGGAGATGAGGGAGGCTATGCAAGGGAAGACCAAGCTCGAAGAGAGTGACATCCCCAAATTCAGTTATCTAAATTTGGTGATCAAGGAGACGCTGCGGCTCCACCCCCCTGGGCCTCTGTTGGTCCCGAGAGTATGTTCAGAGACGTGCGAGGTCATGGGATATCGAGTGCCTGCCGGAGCTCGAGTGCTCATCAATGCATTTGCACTGGGTAGAGATGAGCAGTACTGGGGCTCTGATGCAGAGAGCTTCAAGCCAGAGAGATTTGAGGGCAGCTCGGTGGATTTCAAGGGCTTCAACTTCGAGTTCATTCCATTTGGTACAGGGCGAAGGATCTGCCCCGGCTACACATTTGGGTTGTCGTCCGTGGAAGTTACACTGGCTCACCTCCTCTTCCACTTCGACTGGAAGCTTCCTCAAGGCATGAAGATCGAAGATTTGGACATGACGGAGATTACTGGGATGTCCGCATCAAAGAGATCACCTCTTCTCGTGCTTCCCAAGCCAATAATTCCTCTGTCTGTCTGAGTCAATATGATATTGTTGACGCTTTATATAGTCTTTTATATATATATATATATATATATATATATATATATATATATATATAATAAGAAAAACACGCTTATCGAATGTTAAAGAGATCTATATTTGTATCAAAATAAACTAGTAAACTATATATTATAGATATTTGATACAACTTAAACATTTTTTCTTGACAAAATCAACCCTTTTTTCAATAGTGCATGCATTTATAGAAGCTTGATCAAGCTCACTTAATTAGTCATCACCGAAATGCTCTTGTACAATTTAAAATGCAAACTTCTTTCACTAGTCAACCTTCTGCCCCTCCAAGTCAACTAAATATTTATTTGACTGAATTGAAGGACCAGTAATCTGAATTATATGAACATGTTCCCTAATCTTTAAATTGAATACAAATATATCTCAAATATATAATTTAACAACTTAATTATCTTGTAAAAACCACTATCTTTTATTTTCCATAATTTGTAGCCACGCAAAACCTCGTAATTAAGCACTTTCAATGAATTTTTATGCAGAATAGAAGAAAAACAATAAATTTGTCTGGACATGGAGTCTAAATATAAATAAATGACGATGCAGAAGAGTTATTCAAAGTTGACGACTGGACTTAATTATACATAAATAAATTAACGCTTGGACGTGGAGTCTAATTAAATGACGATCGATGCAGAAGAGATATTCATAATTGAGGACTTGTACATAAATAAAATAACACAAGTACTGTATTAATTGAGTTGAGACGTATCGATCAGGAAGTAACACTCAAGGTTATATAATTCGACAACTGCAACATTATAGTCTTTTTCCGCAAAAAAGGTAGAATCCACGATTATCTATAATTAAGGAGGTAAATCGAAAAATTATAATTGATCACGACAGAAGAGAGTATTACTCAACTTCATCGAAATTCGAACCCTTGTCCTCTTCTGCAAATATACTTTATTGTAATCAACTCAGTTATACCTAAGAGCGCAACGTTATAATCTTTTAATAAATTGATAATCAAACTCAACATTCGGTATTGTCATATTGAGTTTGTCGAGATAATCAAGAAATTGATTTTAATTAGAAATGTGTGGATTGCAATCTCAATTATAGTTACCATTATTTCTATATTGATTGAGATTGTATATTATATTAATTATTATCATACTTATTTTAAATATTTTTCATATATTATTTTAATAATTTATATAAATTAATTTATTAGACTACGATAATAATAATTAATAATGAAGTAATTATTATTTCTTTTTATTTTTCCTTCATTTTCCTTCATTAAATCATCTCAATCAGTCTTATGAACTCAATACCTGAGAGTGGCCGGCCCGATCCCACGAAAGTTTCTCACCGACCACCAGGGTAAACGAATAAACATGGTTCAAGAATTGGCATTAAGTGTTGATCTATAAAATATTTTAATTTCAATGTATTTTATTAGGTCAGTATTGCCTAAAATAATCTAGAAATTTATTGAACTTTCGTTTGGTATATATTCTTCCTCGACCATTTGATCAATTAGATTTCAATGCACCATAATAAAAAAATATATATTTGGGCTGGGCTATAGCCCATGATAGCCAATATTTCTGAGACGAGTGCACCAACGAGGTCACCACACATCGTGCTTATCGAGCCTAGGGGTGAGTATTCGGTTAAAATCAAACCGAACCGAACCAAATAAATCGAAAACCGAATAAACTGATTTTTTTTTAACCAACCGAACCGACCGAATTTCCCAATAAAAACTGAACAAATCGAATCGATATTTTATCGGTTAATTCTGTTTTCGACCGAATTAATCAAATTTTTTTAAATATTATAAAAATTTTATTAATAAATTAGAGATTTATATATTTATTTACTTAAAATTTATAAATTATTTTTTAAATTTAATTAATTCGGTTAATTCGGTTTAACCGAATAAGAAAATTTAAAACCGAAATCGAACCGAATTAACCGATTATTTTTAAAAAAATAACCGAACTTCTGAAATAACCGAACCGAATTAAAAATTCGGTTCGGTTTGATCGGTTTAACTGAATTTTTGCTCACCCCTAATCGAGCCCATAATTTCTCTATCATAGTTACCACACATCGTAACCAACTCAATTATATCCCGGGAACATGCACTTCATCTCCAAATATGATATTACAAATGCTTTATATAAATATAAATATATAAAATAAGAAAAATATGCATACCCTATGTTAAAGAGATATTTTTATACAAAAGAAATTAAAATTTATATATTAGTCATGGCTCTTTTTAATTAGTCAAAGTAATTATTGTTGATAATTTATAAACTCCAATAGCTAGAAATTTAGGCCAAATTGTATGATGGCTTCTAACGTTTTATGAACAAACATAGTTGAATAATTTGCATAATATTGACCTACAAAATATTTCAATTTCAATGTATTTTATTAGGACAGTTTTTTCTAAATGAATCTAGAAATTTATTGACAAACATTTTTCTCATGAATTGAACTCAATAAGTTTAATTTTCACATAATAAGACATATTGACGTTACATGCTCGTTCTATTTTCACTAATTAGTTAGTCAACATGCTCGTTCTCCTATTTCTAACCCTTACATCATGCAAATTTCTAATTTTTTTGATGCATGGATATGGTGGTCCTGTTGGTCGCATCATTAAGTACGAATTTTATACCCAAAAGATTAATAAAAAAATTGATCTCTCACAAATTATTTAATTATTTAAAATTATGATATCATCCAATTAACAAAAATTCATAACTAATTAAACTAGTTCAAATTCCAAAATGATTCAAATCATACATATAGGTTTACCACTTATTGAAATAATTGGAATCATATATATTTACAACATAAGGTTTTCTAATAGGGTGTGGCTAACAAAAGTAGTGTAAACATAATAATTAATTAATATAGCTTGTATATAGTTGTATGTTATGTACACAATATGTCGGTCCAAAGAAAAATCTATTTTATGATCTATTAAGGAAAATCATGAGCTATAATTTTTCTGTACCAATTAACAAATTATAAATTAATTCAAAGATAAATTGTAATGTTATGTCAGGTATCTCAATAAAAGAAAATCTATTAACATGCTATTTTATATACTTTTGATTTTTGATTTTTTTTCTTTTTTCAATTTAGTGAACTATATCTGCCAATATTAGCAACATTCTCTCATGGACATAAATTGTAATGTTGCAAATAGGGGGAGGGATTGGCTAGATTTTTTCTATATCAAAAGAGGAATATCTTAAACATGCCAAAATACTTTTAAGAATTATAAAGTCATCCAAATAATTTTATTATGATTTAAAAAAAAATTATTTGCTATAACATGATTAATTTAAGGAGGTTGAGCTAATCTAATCATTACTTAACTTAAATTGTAATTGATCCACAAGACTGAATTGATTCTATGTACTCAAATAAACATCATCATTGTTCTTTTTAATTGGTGAAAAAATATGTTGCCTATAACATGGATAATGTTTACAATAGCTTGAAATTTAAGGCAAATTAAAGACTTTTAAGGTTCTTCAAAATTTCTTATTAACGTTTGATTGGACAAACATTAATTAAGTGAGGTGAAGAAGATGTCGACCTACTAATTAAATGAAATTTATTGATTTTTCATTTAGTAAATTTCCTTGCTCGACCACTTTTTCAAGTGGATTTGTGTGAGATTAATTTGCAAGCACCAAAGTGATTCAGTGAAAAGAATAATAGATTAATAATTTAAGAGATATCGACCATTTCCCTAGTCATATATGAACCAAGCAAGTTGGACTTTTAATTAGGTTAATTAGATATTCAGACTTATTTCTAATCCTTACATATATCATGGGCTTAAATATTCACACTTATCCACATATTTGACTAATTGGAGGGTCATGAGTGTTGACTTTTGAAAGATGTATACTTGGAAGAGAGGTGGTAGTCGTCGAGATTATTTAAGAAGGATGGAGGTCATTACACGAAACATCAACTTAATTAAGATTATTTATGTACAAGTCCAGTCGTAATATCTCTGATTCTCTTCTGCATCGTCATTTAATTGGACTTCACGTCCAAGTGTTGATTTATTTATGTACAAGTCCAGTCGTCTACTTTGAATATCTCTTCTGCATTATTGTCATTTAATTATATTAGTTAGACTCTACGTCGAGACAAATTCTTTAATTTGACAAGTCGTCTACTTTGAATATCTCTTCTGCATTGTCATTTAATTATATTAGTTAGACTCTATGTCGAGACAAATTCTTTAATTTGACAAGTCCAGTCTCTACTTTCAAATTCTTTAATTTGCCTAATGTGAATTTAGTTTGTGTAAATTGATTACATAATTAAATTTAAAAAGGGAGGAACAAGACAAATTTATTTATTTTCCCTTCTATTAAAATAAAAATTCATTGAAACTTATGGGGTTTGTGTGGTGTGTGGCCGCAAATTATGGAAAATAAAAGATAGTGATTTTTACAAGATAAGTTATTAAATTATATATTAGAGATGTTTGTATTCGATTTAAAGATTTTTTTCGATGGGCGATTGACTAGATTTTTTTCTATATCAAATTAAAGAGGAATATCTTATTTTCCAATAGTTTGAAATTTAAGGTAAATTAATGAGTTTTTCAAAGTTTCCTATTAAAGTTTAATTGGACAAACATTAGGTGAGGTGAGGAAGATGTTGACCTACTAAATTAATGAAATTTATTATTTTTTATTAATAAATTTCTTGCTAGACCACTTTTTCAAATGGATTTGTGTGAGATTAATTTAGATACTCCAAAATGGGTTCAGTAAAAACAATAAGATTTTTGGATCAGTGCAAGTTAGAAGGGGTGAATAACTTCGATTCTCCCTGTTCATCTATAAAAGGTTAATACGCAACGGAAATAAAATACAAATACAAGAAAGCACAAACACAAAACAAATCGATTTTATTTGATTTGTTGCTGCCCAAGACGACAATTCCAAAGCATAGTCCTAGAGATCTATCCCACTATTCCTTCTCTTTTTTGGATATCTTTCAAAGACGGAGAAATCTCTTACAACACTTATTGTTTACAAGCAACACAAACACAAAGAACAAAATAGAAATGAAAAGAAAAACACTTTACAATTTAAAGAAAACTTTGCTTTAAATGCTTTGTTGTCACTCTGGATTGTCTGTTGATGATGAAAAATGCAATAACATTAATTTCATCTCTAAAACTTAAAGAATCGACACCTTATTCTTCAAACAAAACCCTATTTATACAGTTGTTGTTCGAGTTGATTTTTGCCTACCAGTTGATTGAGCTTATTCGCCAATCAATTGATGATCGTTGAATGTTTGTTAAATGATCACTGACAAAGGATTGACGACTGAGATTACTTGAAATTTAAATACTAATCGATTGAATTGATAATGCCTAATCGAATTATGGCCAATCGACTTGGTAAGCTTTTTACTTTTGAGTAATTAGTTGATGATGCAGGGGCAACACATGAGGAGTCGAACTTCAACGGGTCATAACTTTTGACTTGGGAATCAGAAAGAGGCACGATCAGATGTGTTTCGAAGCTCTTTTAGAGACCTTTATTCAAGACGGAATAAAACTCATACTGGCCCACTTTTGGCCCCATCCGACATCGTTTTGTACTCCGTTCGTATCTCCAAACTTATTTTTTACTATTTATAGTAATTTTCTTTTTAAAATTTTTTGGGATATTTTTGACTTTGTCAAGCTAGGGTTTTTAGGTTTATAGCCTATTTATAAGCGTGTTTAGTCGTTTACGACCAATTTGATTGCTTAATAAAATTTTTCCTTTTTTGGCAAAAATCTAGAAGCGGCGCCATCATCGACTTCTACCTATTTTTTCAATTTCTCAATCTTGATCTCTTTTAAATTCTCCTCCAATCTTTCGCCTTCGGAATAATCTCTATTTTGTCCGGCGTCAGCTGATGTGCTCGTCAATCGATTGATGAACCTCCTCAATTGATTGATCACACAGCAAATCACCTTTTCTTCCCTTAAACCTCGAATTCAGAGTTTAGCGTTGTTAACCTTAAGTTCAACCTTTTCAAGGCTTAAATCACGTCTTGCTTGGTATTTGATTGGCCTCACCCTACCTAGACTTTCTTGTTTAACATTTGGTCACCCTTGACTGTTGAGATTTTTCGTTGCCCAATATCCGATCAACCTTGATCTATTGGGACTTCTTCTTGTTGGGATTACAATCAAAATCTCATATTAAAAATACATGAAAAAAATCATGAATTTATAAGATGGAAGATATATATCTTCATTGTATTAATGTCTTTTGGGTAAACTCTAAAAATAAAACCATGAGAACTTAGGCCTAAAGTGAATAATATTATAAACTTCTCTACTGTGATTCACTTAAACTTCTTACTTCGCCTATGTTGATTATATATCAAAATCTTAAACTAATATGTTGATTATATATCAAAGCTTGGTCAACCTTTACGATTGCACCAATAATCTCTTCATTTTTATGTTTGATAATATATTTAAATTAGACTAACTCATTGGCTCGCTCAACTTCTTACTTCGCCAATATCATTCGAATACGAAATTTCATAAAATATTTCCTTTTGTGAATCCTAACATAATAATATTTTTATTTTATTATTTAAATAATTAAAATATTGAAATTTTCACTTAATCCCTAGCCACCCAAAAACTTAATAGAAAAATTGATCTATCACCAATTATTTAGTTATTTAAAATTAAGATATCATACAATTAACTAAAATTCATAACTAATTTAATTAGTTCAAATTTCAAAATTAATGATTCAACTCATACAAATAATTGAAATTGGCTAATACAGTCACATCAATATTTATATAAGTGTGCATAAAATTCAGATGACTGGTTCTTGATCAGCCAAAGAAATATTTAGTTGACTTGGAGGGGCACGAGGGTTGAATAGTAAAAGAAGTATGCATTTTAAATTGTACAAGAGCATACGTACGGTGATGACTAAGTGAGCTTTAGATCTTCTATAAATGCATGCAAGATAAGGAAGAGAGCTCAATCAATCCGATCACAAACATTAGCATTTAAGTGCTTTACTACTCGATCCACTTGCATGGCCATGGAAGCTAATTCCCTCTTCTCCCCTTTCTTCTTCGTCACTCTCTTCCTCGGATTCTTCATAACTATACTGATAATGAGATCAAGGAGCAGAGTGCATAAGCAACGAGCACAAGTAGTATTAGCTCCTCTCCCACCCGGCCCGCCCAGGCTTCCCCTCATCGGAAACATCCACCAACTCATCGGCGGTTACCCTCACCGTATCCTCCTCCAACTCGCCCGAACTCATGGCCCCCTCATCTGTCTTCGACTCGGACAAGTCTACCAAGTCGTCGCCTCGTCCGTGGAGGCCGTGGAGGAGATCATCAAGCGCCATGATCTCAAATTTGCTGACCGACCCAGGGACTTGACCTTCTCCAGAATATTGCTCTACGACAGCGACGGAGTCGGCTTTGTCCCCTACGGTGGCATCTGGAAGCAGAGGAGGAAGATTTACGCCATGGAGCTGCTCAACTCCCGGCGCGTCAAGTCCTACGCCGCCATCCGCGTGGATGCAGTCCGTAAGCTCACGGCGGAGATCGCCCGCAAGGCGTTTGCTCAAACACCTGTAGTCATTAATCTAAGCGAGATGGTGATGCCCTTGATCAATGCGATTGTGATCCGAGTCGCGTTTGGCGACAAATGCAAACAGCAGGCGGAGTTCTTGCACCTGGTGAAGGAGGCATTTAGCTGCGTGAGCAACTTTGCAGTGGCTGATATGTACCCCTCGCTCAAATTCCTCGACACTCTCACGGGATTGAAGTCAAAGTTAGAGGCAGTTCACGCAAAGCTCGACAAAGTCTTCGACGAAATCATCGCACAGCGTCAAGTTGCACTGGCCGCCGAGGCAGCAGAGGAGGATCTAATCATCGATGTACTTCTCAAGCTTAAGGATGAAAAAAATCAAGAATTCCCAATCACAACCAACTCCGTCAAGGCCATGATCGTGGTAAATGAATTACATATATACACATATAAAGAATTAATATAATGTTTATTATTATTATATATCTTTAATTAAATTGCTAGCTAATAGCTTCTTCTTATCGATCTTTAGGAAATATTCTTGGCAGGGACGGAATCATCATCAACGGTTATTGAATGGGCTATGTCAGAGTTGATCAAGAACCCCAAGGCAATGGAGAAAGTCCAAAAGGAGATAAGGGAGGCTATGCAAGGGAAGACCAAGCTCGAAGAGAGTGACATCCCCAAATTCAGTTATCTAAATTTGGTGATCAAGGAGACGCTGCGGCTCCACCCCCCTGGGCCTCTGTTGGTCCCGAGAGTATGTTCAGAGACGTGCGAGGTCATGGGATATCGAGTGCCTGCCGGAGCTCGAGTGCTCATCAATGCATTTGCACTGGGTAGAGATGAGCAGTACTGGGGCTCTGATGCAGAGAGCTTCAAGCCAGAGAGATTTGAGGGCAGCTCGGTGGATTTCAAGGGCTTCAACTTCGAGTTCATTCCATTTGGTACAGGGCGAAGGATCTGCCCCGGCTACACATTTGGGTTGTCGTCCGTGGAAGTTACACTGGCTCACCTCCTCTTCCACTTCGACTGGAAGCTTCCTCAAGGCATGAAGATCGAAGATTTGGACATGACGGAGATTACTGGGATGTCCGCATCAAAGAGATCACCTCTTCTCGTGCTTCCCAAGCCAATAATTCCTCTGTCTGTCTGAGTCAATATGATATTGTTGACGCTTTATATAGTCTTTTTATATATATATATATATATATATATATATATATATATATATAATAAGAAAAACACGCTTATCGAATGTTAAAGAGATCTATATTTGTATCAAAATAAACTAGTAAACTATATATTATAGATATTTGATACAACTTAAACATTTTTTCTTGACAAAATCAACCCTTTTTTCAATAGTGCATGCATTTATAGAAGCTTGATCAAGCTCACTTAATTAGTCATCACCGAAATGCTCTTGTACAATTTAAAATGCAAACTTCTTTCACTAGTCAACCTTCTGCCCCTCCAAGTCAACTAAATATTTATTTGACTGAATTGAAGGACCAGTAATCTGAATTATATGAACATGTTCCCTAATCTTTAAATTGAATACAAATATATCTCAAATATATAATTTAACAACTTAATTATCTTGTAAAAACCACTATCTTTTATTTTCCATAATTTGTAGCCACGCAAAACCTCGTAATTAAGCACTTTCAATGAATTTTTATGCAGAATAGAAGAAAAACAATAAATTTGTCTGGACATGGAGTCTAAATATAAATAAATGACGATGCAGAAGAGTTATTCAAAGTTGACGACTGGACTTAATTATACATAAATAAATTAACGCTTGGACGTGGAGTCTAATTAAATGACGATCGATGCAGAAGAGATATTCATAATTGAGGACTTGTACATAAATAAAATAACACAAGTACTGTATTAATTGAGTTGAGACGTATCGATCAGGAAGTAACACTCAAGGTTATATAATTCGACAACTGCAACATTATAGTCTTTTTCCGCAAAAAAGGTAGAATCCACGATTATCTATAATTAAGGAGGTAAATCGAAAAATTATAATTGATCACGACAGAAGAGAGTATTACTCAACTTCATCGAAATTCGAACCCTTGTCCTCTTCTGCAAATATACTTTATTGTAATCAACTCAGTTATACCTAAGAGCGCAACGTTATAATCTTTTAATAAATTGATAATCAAACTCAACATTCGGTATTGTCATATTGAGTTTGTCGAGATAATCAAGAAATTGATTTTAATTAGAAATGTGTGGATTGCAATCTCAATTATAGTTACCATTATTTCTATATTGATTGAGATTGTATATTATATTAATTATTATCATACTTATTTTAAATATTTTTCATATATTATTTTAATAATTTATATAAATTAATTTATTAGACTACGATAATAATAATTAATAATGAAGTAATTATTTTCTTTTTATTTTTCTTTTATTTTTTTATTAAATCGTTATGTTCAAACGCAACACTTTCTTACTTCTATCAAAAAAAAAAATAAAAAATAATCCAATCTAATTACTTTTCTATTCTGCTGGTGCTTAGTATTTCCTTTTTGTTAAAATCGATTGTTTAATTTTTTATATTGATACGATTAATTATTTAATTATCGGAGAGGTTCATCGTCGTATTCCCTCTTCTCTGTTTCCTGTTTTCTCTGTTTCAGATAGAACGCGGGATCCTTCTCAGCAATTCAGGTGATTCCTCGCCATGAGAAGCTTCATCTCATGCTTCCTGCAGAGCAATTTGTAGCATGAGGCTTCCGTCAGAGCCTTCCCGTGCTGCTCTCCGAGTGTTTGTCTAAATGCCATCGAGCTACCTCTACCTGAGCCAGCTCCACGCCTCGCTTATATACAAGGAGTCGCACGACGTATCACACTGGACTCGGTTGTTTAGAGACTACCTTTCCCGTGGTTTTCCCAAGGAAGCGCTCCTTGTATACAGCCGAAACCTCCCTGATAGAATCCACCAGCCCATCCTGCCTTTGGTGCTCAAGGCATGCGCCTCACTCTCCTTGGTCTCCTTTGCGCGGTCTCTGCATGCAGAGTCTGTGAAGATTGGGATTAGCCATGAACTGTTGGTCGGAACCACCTTTGTTTCTGTGTACTCGAAATGCTATCGAACAGATGATGCCAGAAAGATGTTTGATGAAATGCCTGAGAAGAACGCCGTGACCTGTAGCGCGATGATTAGTGGGTATTCGATGAGGGGTGACATGGAGTCTGCTTTGGAACTCCTGAGGTGGTTGCCTGAAAGGACTCCGGCAATCTGGGCTCTGTTGATTGAGGGCTTCATGAAGATGGGTGATGTCATGGCTGCGAGGTGCTTGTTTGACCGGGCTCCAGAGAAGTCAAGGACGGTCATCACGTGGACTGTAATGGTCCATGGTTACACTATGAATGGCGATTTGGAGGCAGCAAGAGCGTTGTTTGACCGGATGCCTGTGAAGAATGTGTTTGTGTGGTCATCCATGATCACTGGCTACTTTAAGAAGGGCGACAGCAAGGAGGCCCAGTCTCTTTTTGAGCAAATACCTGTCCGGAATTTGGTGAATTGGAATGCTTTGATTGCAGGTTACACACAGATCGGTTGCTGCGAGAAGGCATTGGAAGCTTTCGAGCAAATGCAGAAGGACGGGTTCCAACCTGATGAGTTCACCATTGCTAGCTTGTTGTCGGCATGCGGGCAGCTTGGTTCTTTGCATCATGGAAAGATGATCCATAAGATAATCAAGAGTAGTGGAATTAAGATGAATCACTTTGTCCTTAATGGGTTGATCGATATGTATGCAAAGTGTGGGAATCTCGAACAAGCAAGGAGCATATTCAACGGGATGAACAAAAGGAACACAGTGTGCTGGAATTCAATGATTTCGGGCCTTGCAAGTCACGGCAAAAGCAAAGAAGCACTTGAGCTTTTCACTGCCATGGAGTCATCAGAAGAAAAGCCTAATGCCGTCACCTTTCTTGTTCTTCTTTCAGCTTGCACACATGCGGGATTTGTCAAGGAAGGACTAGAAATCTTTTCGAAGATGGACAAGTATGGATTGGCTGTAGGAGTAGAGCACTACGGATGCTTGATAGATCTCTTAGGAAGAGCAGGAAGACTGGCTGAAGCATATGATATGATACAAAAGATGCCAGTGGCACCCAATGAAGTGATATGGGGAGCATTGCTTGGTGCTTGCAAAGTTCACATGGATGTTGAGATGGCTGCCAAGGTGATGCTTCAGTTAGAGCCATTGCACTCACTTGCCCGATGCGATGCACCATATGTGATTGTATCGAATATTTATGCTGCTTCAGATAAATGGCAAGAAGCAGAGAGGATGAGAAGGGCAATGCTGGATAAGGGGCTTCAAAAGTTGCCTGGTTGTAGTTCATTTGTTGTGGCAGATAAAGAGCACCAGTTCAACAACTCTGGTGCCATTGGGGAATCTCCCATGCTTCAAGCTGTAGGACTCTGAGCATGAAGCTTCTGCATATTGCAGGAACATCCAATTCTCTTGTCAGGGCAGTAAACTATAAATTCTCAACATCAACTAGACAGCATAATTAAGCGTTACATTAGTGAGAATCGGTCAGCTACGGGTGGATCTTGAGATGAAGTTGGCTTGGACTTGCTTCTTCAGCCACATCACTTGAGTGCCTGAGCATTGGCTATAAGATTTGACCTTCTAGCTAGGCATGAATTGATAAAGAAATGTAATACATCAAATTTATGTTGTCGTATTGGTTAAATCTGATATAAACTCTATAAGTATTAACTTATTCATAATGAATATCAATAACAAATATTTCCTTCCTTGGATGTGCTCAGGGAAAGGTTGGTCCTTCAATTGGTAGAACTTGCTAAGTTAGTGGCCAACTAGTATCAGGAATTTCTTATTTTTCATTGTTCTAGTCGCTTGCAATTATGAAAGAAGAATGATAGGATGACAGAATCTTGCTTACTGTAAGCATCAAGTATACGAGGCATGAAATTAAGTGTTTACTCTTAAAATAAATGAGTATAAATTTAGTGGGCTAGTCCAGTTTGCTCGAAAAGAAATGATACAGTAGAGCTAATCATGATCCTTTATAGTATAAATTTAGTGGCATAATACAAATTAACTTAATAAAGATGAGTTTATTAACGGCCTCTGTGTGTGTGTACAGAGAGAGAGAGTGAAGATTGCAGAAATGTAAGGTAGCAGGTCGTGACCGTCTCTTATGGCCGGATCGATTTGTCAACGCTTTGTGGATACATATGAAATTTAATTTGGTCAACAATTGACTAAAGATAATTAACTATACACCAACCGATCATTCGAGAAGTTTTTGAGAAGTTTATTGTTAAGTGGGAAGGGGATCTATAAGCTTCGATGAACGGGTCCGATACGCTAGCTAACTGTGTGTATAATTCAAATTGTAAGGTAGATTCTTCAAACGAGCATGTGTTCTTTGATTCATTTTTGTCAACTCTGTTGGATCCTGTCAACTGCATGTTCACATATATAAAATTCGATCAAATTAATTAAGTATATACATATTATATATATAAACTTTGAAGCTCTTTCTCTTCAGGAATGGATCGAAGTCATGCATGATCGATGCAACGTAACTTCATATGGCAATCACTTGATATATATATACCAACTAGCTAGGAATACTAAATGTACATCCTCATAGAAAAACATATATACACTGGCTAGTGATCGATAGTGCATGCTACTTTGCTGAAATATAAGCACCTTTAATTTTAATTATATAGGACATACAGTATGGAGAGATCTTGCCAAGCTACTTAAGGGACTATTTCACTGTCAGTACTATTAGAATGAAGATTGGTATATATTAGGCAGAAAACCTTTTCTTTTTCTTTCTTTGGTTTGACAAAAAACAAAGGCCTGAATTTGTTTATCAGAAAGACATGAATTTAATGTGTTTATCTGCATTAAACTAGAGCTCTGGAGACGAACTAATGAATAATTCAATATGAAGATGAATAATTCAATATGAAGTCAGCTTACTCCTCTGTGACTGAAACCGGAGCAGAAACGTCAAGCTTCTCGAGAATTGGTCATCTTTCCACCCAACAATTTAGAATTTTCAATTGGTTATCGTTGAATTAATTGGATCAGTAGGGCATAGTTGATCCCAAATTATATTGGTTAGTCTATATATATATATATATATATATATATATATATTATGAATATAGAACTTTGGAGACAGTAATGAATAATATATATGTGATCATTGCATTCAACTTTGGAAACATGTACGTATCTATATGTTTATTCAATATCGTTGGAATATATATGAACTTCACCCTGATACAGTGATACTCATCAATCATAAACGACGACGAAACGGTAATACATAAGTATGAAATTGTGAATTTTAAAAGCAAATTATCAGGTAATTCTAACGAAATGTGATGTAAGCGTCGAGCTGTCCGGTGAGGGTTGTGTTGGTGCTGCGTACTTCCGTCGTCAAGAGATAGCCTCTTACCAACCGGAATCTTCCAGTGCCGCCGGTAATCGCCCGTTCGAACACGGTCCCGAGCGGGGCGACGGGGAACAACCCCTGCAGGGCGAGGGAGCTGCCGTTGTACTCACCGGCGGTGAACACCAGCTGGAAGTTAGTGAGGCCGGAGTTCTCAGCCATGCTGGAGCCGACTCCCATGCCTTGATTCCGACCAATAATCGGCGAGTCGGGCTCCACCCCAGCTCGTAGAAGGTTGTCGTAGATGATGATGTTACCGAAACCGGCGCCCGCGGTGGAGCCACGGCGGCGCTCGACGGCGTAGACGACGGTGGCGTCGGGGCCGGAACCGAGGACCCTCTCGTGGTTGTAGAAACGCAAATGGATGTAACCATCGAGGCTGGCGGCGGCGGCGGAGGCTGCCAAGAATGCGAGGAGGAGGAGGAGGAAGGAGGAGGAGGAAGGAGATGATGCCATTTGCAAGCGCTTAATTAATTGCGAAAGGATGGATAACCAATTATGCGGTGATGGATGGGACTGTGAATCCGTGATGCTTATATAGGCATAAACCATGCAGATTTCAACGTGGGGTCCGCATAACTGTGCACAGTGCCGGTCAAATAAAACCAGTCGCGTCGCATGGAGTCCCACGTACGCATACTTGATTAACGAAGGCGACTAATCTAAAATCCAAGTTAATGTTAATTAGTGAACTAATGGAAATTTTAAAAGTGATTTAAGAGAACCGATCGATCAGTACGTGTGGCATTAATTAATAACCGCATTTAGTCGATTGCCGGTGTTTGGCGTCGGATATGTGTCATGAATCATGAATCATGAATCATGATCACTCACTTTAATTAAATTAGGTGATATTAATTGCTACCTTTTAATTCAGTTTTAATGTTTAGTTAATTATAACTCGAAATTTTAATATGAACATATATGTCACGTAAGTGAGCCTTTTTTTTCTCTACTTTCTCATGAAACTTCGACTAACAATTTCACTGGTTAAACGAGGATTGCAAGACTCGTTCCATGGCAACTTGATAGTTGACTTTGACAAACAATTTCACTGAGATTATTTTTTATATAATAAACGCGTAGAAGGTCAAACTTGGAGCTAGCAGGTCCTCCACGTTTCTTAATGATTTCTATATTCAAAAATACATAGATTATTAGGTAAACTATGCCATATTATAGAAATTAATCACCCCTACCTTGTACGCATACATATTATCGCAAACAATTACTAAACTAATTACACGTAAAGATATTGTCAATGAATTAAGTTCACTACCAAAAAGAGTTGTTTGATAATATTTATTTAGCTAGCATCATCGATCGGGAAGGTGATATATAGGGATGGTCCTTGTGACTATGTCCAAATTATATATATATATAGATAGATAATTAATGTTTAAAAGACATTGACTTTGAAAAAAGTTTCATTAGGAAATCGTCGTTGCAAGTTAATTTCAGATTGTGTTTTGAAGAAAAAAGATGTCGTGTAAGGCCCGTTATTTGACTCGGTGGAACGTAAATTTCTATAGTTATGACTTATGATCAAAATTATTATTACAAAGGATATAACACTAATAACTCAGTTTGTCATATATATATATATATATATATTCCAATATTAATTATTTGGTTAATATTGTGATATGTCAAATGAAAAATTATATAAATGGAAAATATAAAAGAAAACAAAGCAAATTAATTAGGATCATACATCACTATTAGTAAAGCTTAAAGAGGTGGTTAGAAGTATATATCCAACAAAACTCATCATAGTCTCATCATATATATGTTCTAATTAATAAATGAGTGTTGCTATAATTAATACGATTTAAAGCATGCATATATAAGAGGAATTAACGTAACTTGATTTCTATGGATGCATATGTATAGAAATGGCACGATGGAATTAATTAACGTACCTTGATTTCTAGCGTCGTTACGTTCATTAATTCATGCTCCGGCGGTGCGCCGGCGTGGGCGGTTTTTGTCAAACAAACCATGCGTGCAGCTCGTAATTAACAGCATCAAATTAATGATTCGATATGTATATAATTATAGTTTTCTCATATATATTTACACCATAAATTTCCTCTACGTACGTACGTACGTCAACTTCTTCCTTCTACGTGGTTAGCACATCAGGGAGAGTGGAGTGGGCGCCCAGAATCTTGCCGCCCACGTCGGGGAAGCTCTCGCAGCCGGGCAAGGGACCGACCGTCCCGTCTCGCTCCACCACGAGCGGGTACTGCAGCAGGTGACCCTTCATCTGCTTGATCTCCGGGGAGGCGTAGGAGTGCCAATTGTCCTGTGCAAGACTGTTGACGTGCCTGACGCATTCAAGGCTCTGCGGCTCCTGGAAGCAGTCACTCAGATCGCCCATGTGTTCCGCCCAAAGAGACATTCTGTACCCGTAAACCTATAAACATCCCACCAAATATATGTATATATATCATCATCTAGTACGTAACGTATAGTACGTGCGTCCAAATTAAAGAGACCATGCATGCATGAGGATATATTACGTACTGACCTGTCCGCGAGGATGGCCATGCCTTGAGGCCCAACTGTAGTGTGGCTGATACGCACCCATCGCGATCTCAGTGTCCCTGGAGCCCTCCATGGATCTTTGGTTAATGTTTGCCGATCCAATGATCACAGCTTCATCGTCCACGATCATGCCTTTTGAATGAACATAAATCATGAATCTACGGAATTTCTGAGACAGACGCTGCAGCCAAGTTAATTTCAAATTTAATTTAATTTAATTTCCAATGATATGATCAGAGATAGATCTGCAAAGTAAAAAATAAAAAAAAAACCTGAGCAGCGTTTTCTTGACTCGCGTTACTTGTTTGCGTTTGTTTCAGAAGGGGTTCGCACTTGCCGAGACAGTAGAAGTTTAAGTAGTCCTGAGGGTGCTTGGTTTCAGAGAGACCAGCTTCTGTGAGGGCATCTCCGATGACTTTGTACATCATCGATATTGTTTGCCCCTAGAACGTAACGATATATATAGTCATCGACATGCATGATAATGCAGGAATACGTACGATAGGAAGAATTTAGCTAGAAGATGGACCTGCCAGAAAAGTATTTCTTGCACGGCACCACTGGTGGGAATTCCCTCGGGCCACATTGGCACCACAACATAAACTGCAAATCGGTCTTTGGACTTGATTTTGCTCACAATTTTCAGTGCCAACTCCATGGGTATCAAATTATCAGCACCTGCTTCAGACGTGAAAAAAAAACAACAAGTCTCGATCGTTACTTACTATGATATCCCCACTCTAAACATAGAGATCGATCGATACAAGAGACTACCTGCATTTTTGTATGATGGCCAAAAGTAGGAAGAGCCAATGAAGTATTGATTCTCTATGTAGATGAAGTGTTGTGCTGCTCGTATTGCTTTGACGTACGCAGTGTGTATGCTTTTGTCTATCTTCAAGTTCTTCGCGCAGACAAGATTCTGCAACGAGGAAATTAAAGACAGTTTCAGAAAGACATGCATGCCGATCGAGAGGCCTCAAATCGTTTTATGAGAAATATAATTGCAGACTGACCATCGCCTCTGCTTCCTGCACTACTTTTGGGAATCCTTTAACTGACCCTGAATCGATTGATCGGAAAATCTAGAAGCAGCCGTACGATTGTAGTTGAATAAATACGTACGTGCAGTTAGAACTAAAGAAGAAGCTATAGAAAGCGTCGTGTTTAATTAGTAGAAAACCTGGACGTGCCAATTCTCTGGATCATTTTCAGTGGAAGTTTGGCTACCAGACTCGTAGGCAGAAGGAGAAAGAATCCATGAAATCCTTTCGATCTTAATCAAGGCATCATCATTCCAATGTGTCACTTTTCTCAACTTGAAATCTCTCCATTTCGTAGCTTTTCTCCACCTTTGTTCAAAATTTGTCAATATATCATGTGCCGCTGGACCTTCTACTTTACAGTGTAAGTCATGCCACGGCTGCCTCGGCCCTTGGTTATTATTGCCCTGTATGCTCAAATCGTCAGTCAAATGAAAACAGGATTGTCGAGTACTGCAGAGTACTTAAGTGTCCTGCCTGCATGCATGCATGCATGATTCATACTCACTTGAAACGTAGGGTTGTGGATATCTTTGTGGAAAACAGTATCAAGATCAGTGAAGAGCCTATGCTCAGGAGTGTCGTAACGACCGTCGCAAAGATCAAGTCCGCCGATGAAAGCTGTTACTTTCCGGTTGTTTCCATTCGCATGGGTGTCCATGATAACACATTTCTGATGGTGCGTGAACAGAGTTCCGACGACCTATATATGTAACAAACAAACAAGCAAGCCGTGAGTATATGTTGCTCTCGATCGATCGGAGCAAGTAGAGTATATATATATATATATATATATATACTGTATGCCATACATGTTGCTTGAAAATGCTTAGCTTGTTGCTTGCATAGCGAGGAGCCAACACACAATGCACGCTTGAATGCTTAAAGTACTTGCGAGTTTCTTCATCATGCGTGTGCATGACACCGTCCTGCATGCCATTAATATATCCGCCCTAATTAACTCATGTCGAACCACATATTGAACATTAATTAATTTGCACACTTCGTCATCTACTTACTGTTTTCAGAAGAAACTTGTCGTGCGAAGTCTTGTCGTCCCAAATCAACATCACCACGCGAACCCCTTCCTGTGTCTTGTACCTCAAAAGCTCCCCGAGAGTCGAGTCCCCGCCGTTGGGCACCGGCCTCGTCGGCTCCCTCACGAGCTTCACCCTGTGGTAGACTGACCATCCGACTATGTAGATGAAGTGATGAGCTTCCACGATCGCATGGCATATGTCCTCCCAGCACTTGCTGTGCTCGAAGGACTTGCCGTTGTCTAATTCAATCTCAGGCAGCATGTTATCGGGGACATGAGCATCTTGGTAAAGGGTGATTTGGCCCCGTCTATGGAGAGGGAAGTATGCATTGGGCACGCCAGTATAATCTGGACCTGCACCGATCCCATCTCTATACAAAGGGTTGCTGTCGATGCTCTTGAACTGCAGGCTCAGGTGAAGATCTGGATATGGCCTCGTAGCCACCGCACTGTCATCGATCACAGGAAACCAGCCAGTGAGCGGTTCCCCTGACAGGATTCTCTCGACGGGGATCGTCGCTGTACCGATCATTTGGGCTCCAAACACATCGTTGTCCTTCACCTGGAACTCAATCTTGTCGGTGGGGTGGGCGACGGGCACGCAGAAGTGCTCTTCCCAGTTCGGGTCTTCGCTGTTGGGGATCACTCTGGTCTGGGCTATCGTTGCTCCGGCAACACAGACGGAGACGTAGGGGTCGCTGGTTATCATCTTGCTCATTCCTCTGTGGTTGCTCTCCGAGTGCCTGCGAGGCGCAGAGCAGGCTCCGTACATGGTGAAACACTTCCTCATCCTCTCCGACATGAGATCCATATTGGGAAGCGATCTGGCTTCCAAGATCCAGATGTCCAGGTCCCCATGCAAGAACTTGAATCTGCCAGCATCATATGACCTTTTCCCCATTCCTCGCTCTAACAGGAATATATATATCCACAGGCTAAGACACCATCACCTGCATGCATGCTCTCTCCTGCATCTTATTTATATATCTTGGCTAGATCTGGCTGATAATTTCTGCAAGTATATTGATCGTTATGCTGTTGAAGAAATAGAATTCACCTGATCGAAGAAATCGACACCGGAGATGGTCAGTAGATAAAGAAAGAGAGGATACTCGAAAGAAACAAAAAATCAGTTTTAATCATGGGAAGGGCCTTGCTGTTGGTGGAGCGGTTATTTCGGTTACATGGAAAATACCCACCGCTAGAAGTCTAGAACTAATCCCATAACTCCTGAGAACAATTCAATTAATAATAATAATAATAATAGTATATATAAAAGAAATGTTGATGATGATAGTATAGACATAACCTTAATTTTAGAGTGACTTTTACATCCTCAATTTTCAATAAAAAATAAAGAAATTAAATTGTTCTATGAAATGTAGTCGATTCATCGAGGAATTTTGCATATAGTTGTAATTCCTATAAACAAAAATTGAAGATTAAAAAACTAATTCAACAATTTTGAATAAATTTATCTAAATTTAAAAGAAATATAATTAGTAAGTAATACATGGGAAGAAATTTATAACCCTGAATTCAATTTATGCGTACCACGATCTTTGGAAATTTAGAGTACGTCAATATTATCCAACTATCTAATCACTCTCGATTGTATAAATTTAATTGTTCATTGTAACTCAGCTCAACTGGCTAGAAAGTGACGGAAATACACTATTGTATCATTTTTAGCCAACAAAAATGAGTACAACTGAAAATATCAAATACGCAGTATAGATAATTCAAAAGAAGTTTATCACATTTTCTCCCAGTATTTAAGCAAAGCTACCACAAAAGCAACAGGAAGTTTTGATCCAGCAGTACAGACTACAAATCGATACAAAGGGAAGGGAATTGCATCTGTCAAGCAAGTGCAACAGATATGATGATAAAGCAAGAGAAACAGTTATGTTGAAAAATTCCTTAATCATAGGTCATCTTGGTCTTTACTTGTCAGCCTGTCCAGAAAACAAGTATCAGAGAATTAGAATCCAAATGATGTGCACAATCATTACACATTGTGGGGGAACCGAGCCAAATGGATTAGCATTATGTGATCGATAGCAATAGAAAAGTTTCTTATTTGAGTGGTCATATAAGAAAACATGTTGCTTCATTGTGATGACTGAGGGCTTTTTATTTGGAGTTCCTTAACTGGTCCAAACATTCATAATATTAGATGTCTACATCAGAAAATCATGTTCTTATCTACAAGAGGTCAAGTGTCAAAGAAGATAATCCACAAAGTGAAATTCAAGTAATAAAAAGAACTGTGCCACCGTGGACAACCAAAATGAATCCATGCTCACAAGGTAAAAAGAAATGGATGTCTATCATCTATAAGGTCATAGCTTCAATCAAAAACAAAGAGAGTAGCATAGCCTAGGAAGTAACTAAAGTTTACATATAATGAGAAAACATTAAAGTGCGACTAAAATAAGAAATGCACATTAATCCCAAATTTGATTTAATTAAAATATAAAAATAAGAACTGCCAAGTTGACAGATACTTTCTTGCTCTACCTATAGCTACAAACTATTTCCCATATGAATCATTCCACATATGTCAAATGAGGCTGGTCAGCTGGTCTCGATCACAAACTCATAATAAATTCATTTCAAGATTGACTTGTCCAAAACCAGGTGGAATCAGCAGTGATTTTGTTATAATTTGATACTTCAACAGCATGTTTCAACAGTGTGTCAAAGAAAAATGTTTAGCATGAAAAATACTGCAACAAAATAATGGCCCCTCCCCTACGCCCTTAATCCAAAAGGGCTCAGACCAAATAGCATATCATCTGATGCCCCTAGCCTGTATAAATCCAGTTCCCATTAACTGTATTGTATATACAAAACCAACTACTAGGTTTCCCATTAGCTTCATAATGAATGAAGCTGTAAGTTTCAGATCACAAAGTCTATAGCTCAATTTGCACCACACTACCAAACTTCCAAAATCTGCAAGCAGAGAAACTGATCAGCATAGCTACGAACCAGTGTCAGGTATTTTATCTAATTATGTTCACTGAGTGCTCATACAAGTGATCCCTTTACAGAATGCTTGTGATACAAATTTTAACTCAATGATTGTGTGTGGATGAGTTCATGGAGCAATTGATGGATCACACACTACTGCATCAAGAGAGGTTGATCAAAGGAATAATCAATAAAAAAGGAGTGAATGACTTATACTGCTTGATGATAACTTGCTGCATTGTTCTACTTCTACTGAGATATCTGATGCATCTTCTAATCAGTTATTGGAAGTTGAATAATCCTTGATTCTGTAGAATGTAGCGCACGATGTATTCTAGAATCATGAAAAAATACGAAGAAAGTAGAAACCATCAGAATTATGTGCAAGCCCAAATGGGAAGAAAATGGAGAACTTTGTTAGTCTATGACAGTTAACCTAAGAATTTATAAGAAATCCTCACATTAAATGGATCGTAACAAGTTTCTTAGTAACGTTTAAGTGAAGTAAATAAAACAAAAGCAAGGAGCATATACAACAAAAGCAAAAAATGTTAATTAACTTTATTCAGCTACTGACCAGAAAGCAACATCCTTATTTAATACTGGATTAAGGAAAACTAAGAAAATAGATCATAGTTCCACAAGAGATGTGTAAAACACAAAGGGACAAAAAGTTAAAAGATCATTATATAGAAAGCAGAAATAGCTGAAACCTTATAGGATGGCCATTTTGGCAAATAACCATCAAGAATGTAAGAGCAATCAGTATATGCCGATCCAACTCCAGCACCAGCGCCAAAAGCAACAGATGCCCACCTTGTAGTTCGACTCCCTTATGCAATAAAGCAACATGATGAATAAAAATGAAAATTTTAAAAATCAGCACAACTAAATAACCAAAATGAAACTACACACTTCATCTAGCTAGTCTCCCAGTTGACATTATATTCCAGAATGTAGTATATCTAAGTCATCGAGCATAAAAGTACCAAGTCTGATAAGCAGGAAAAATAAGTTCTAACGATAAGCATTCACCAGCATAAGGATTAAGTTCATGCTGACGAGATTAACGCAAAACCAATTTTTTATTGATTTAACTTTTTAAAAATGAATCATTTGCTTCCATAACTCGTGTGCAAAACTATTCCAAGATAGATATCTGAAGATACCGAAATCGCTTAAATCAATAGACTTCATCCGACTGTATGATCTGCAAAATAAAATTCAAAAAGGGAGTAAGTCTCACTGAAGAAGAGGACAGCAGCGGCGGCACCGGCGAGGGAGGAGTAAAGGAATCGGCGGGTTGATAGGTCTAGGCAGGCGTCCAACTTGGGATCCAAATTGTAGTCAGAAAGCGATGGCGTAGCCTCCTTCACGCCGCCATCGGTGGCCTCTTCCGCCATGACTACTAGAACCAGAAAAAGGGTTTCGAGATCAGGAGAGACAGAGGGAAAGAGAGCGATGCGGGTTTTCAAACAGTATAAATCCGAATCCAAATCATAAAAGGAAAAAAACAAAGTTTTGGTAATCGGGTCGGGAACTAATATAAAACCCGCATCATGTTTTTGGAAATTAAAGCAGAAAAAAAAAAACTAAACGTCGACAGCAGGATTCGAACCTGCGCAGGCAAAGCCCAACAGATTTCGAGTCTGTCTCCTTAACCACTCGGACATATCGACAGTTGTTGGTAAAGAACGTGATTGTAAATATAATTAATAATTTTATATGCATGTTTCATCTTTAAATACTATTATTCATAATTATTGAATTTATGCATATGGATCATACTTTACATTACATTTTATGCAAATTTTCATATTGTTAAAAATATCCATTGCTCTTATATAATTTTTACAAATATTTTCCATATTTCTCATCTTTTACTAAAGTCAATATCTATTTTTTACAATTATTTCTTGTTTATATGCTTTTAATGATCTTTTGATCCAAACTCATGGAAAAAACCAAAAAAAAAAACACTTTTTTTTAAAAGAAATTGATAAATCCTTTATAGTTTTGTATATTTTTAAATAATTTCTTTACTTGTTAAAGAAATAGTTTTTAAAAAGTGAGAATGGCCATGCCCAACTGAACACTAACGAACTTGAGTCTTGTCAATCAACAATCCTATGAATATGATCAAGTAATTTCTTAAGGGAGCCTCACATTCCCAATCAACACCAGTTAGCAGAGCTAACCGCTTCAAGCATTCCATGCACACTACTCAAAACTAACTTTTATGAGTTTAAGCAAGCACAAATAAAAGATTGGGGGAACGCACTTATTTAAAGAATTTTGAGTTTTTAACTGACAAAAATGTGAAAAACATGTATTAATAAACAACAACAATTTCAGTAGGAGCCTCCTCGGAATGTCTAGCTCTTCTGCATGCCACACAATTCCATGTTCCCTCAACAAGTCCCCTAATCAGCTACACAGCAGCAACCTTGGAGTCCAGGCTGGCTTGTGATTTCTTCTCTTTTACTGAAGACAATACCTTGTCTATTTCAGCAAATACATCTTCTTTTGCAGCATCTCCGTTGATCTGGGACGGCATCAGAAGTCAGAGTTAAGTATTGATTACTTGAGTTGGAATTTGTTTATTAACATAGTAATATGATTGGAAGGATAAAAAAATCTTGAAACTAAGATTAGTTATGGATAAAGAAGCACTGCTAGTTGCATTTTCAGTTGTTTATAAGCACAATACTGCATGTCAACAAAGTCATAGTTGTGAACTGAGTAAATGATCTGTGTAACCAACCCCGAATAAGGTCTACTGCTTGTTGCAGTAGTTGACACTTGAACAAGTAAATAACATCAACTTGTTTTTGCTGATTGTCGTGGCATAGGAATACTCATAAAATCCCACACGCAAAATAAAAAATGAAATTGATTTCATCAAGCAATTTTTGATATCTTCTCTTAGTAATAGGGATCATAGATCATAGAGTAAGATAATCCAAATCATTTATCTCAAGAGGATACATTTACTATTCCCTGGATTGGATTTTGGCTTGATGTTTCACCTTTACTGATAGATCTACCATAAGTGTCTTTACTTGATTTCCTATTTTAAACAATGTGTTTGTTCTTTCACTATTTTTGATGCTTTCTAAGTTATCATTTACAGAACAAATCTCCAAGATGTTGTAGGTCTAGAAACACATTCGAAATTGACAACATCTGTTACAGATATAGTGGATCTTCAATTAGAAGTGTGAGAATGAGTACAATTACATACCCTGACTATGATGTCTTCGTATGTTGAAAGTACATCTTCAACATTTTGGTGATGAGTCTGCAACCTCAGTTTTACCTTTAGTTACAGAAAAGAAAAGATGAGAATATTCATGCATTAAAATGTAAGTGTAAAGTGCATAGGTATTAGTAAAAGTGTGATGTCAGAATACATAAATAACAACTGAGAGAGTGTAGTCTACCAGTAAGAATAGAAGAACTTGAAGAACAGAATATGTTAGGAAATATAACCAAATATGTGCTAAAGAAAATACCTTTTCCTCTGTATCATCAAAACGCTGTGTAAGTCTTGCTGCGATTTCTTCATTCTCAGGCGGAGAGAATTTCAGGTGGTATATTTTCCCAGTTTCAGGATCAAGCCTTCTGCCAACAACTCTTTCAACAAGGTTTTCTTCAGAAACCTGTAAGAAGCATGATCTTTAGATGTCATTCGCTTGTAGAACATATTTATCTTTATATCTGCAGTCAGTGGATAAGATGTCATAGCCAACATATTTGTCATAAGAAAGAAAAAGGATTTGCAAACTTATGATTTTATTCTTTCTCTCTCTCTCTCTCTGCAAAATCCCAATCGAGAAATTGTAGATAGAACAGGTCATCAGAAGCATCATACAAATATCGAGTACATTTTAGGATTCCAAGAGGAAAAGAACCACCATGTCATAGAATTTATCTTACTATCTTGAAGATGCAAATCATTTTTCCAATGTAAACAAATTTGTCAGGGAGAATCTTAGTGGAGAATATTAGGCAGCTTTAGCTTGTATGTTTTAACTCTCGGACATGAGAATTGAGATAACTTATTTAAGAAAAATGCCCTAAAGCATTTTTTTAAGCAAAAAGTTATGGCCAAGGTCCAACAGTTGCTTCTAATTTGTGCTTCAAACTACACGAGATAGTTACTTTTCGCCTTTTCCCCTACTGTTACCTGATTCTCATAGTCTAATAGACAACAAAGTTTTCAATTCACTTAATAATTCTTTCCATACTATCATGCCCACTGATTAATTTTAAAAAAATCCACCAAGGTTATGTCTAACTTAAAATTTAACAGTTTGTTTAGCCAGGAAAGTCACCAACGCACAGCATTGTCATTGAGATAACAATAAACCAAAAAAATCATTTTCTTTTTCTTGTTTTCTGTTGCTAGGATGTAAACAGTACTCGACAAGTAAAGACATGAAATAGGAATCAATTTTTCCTATACGGACCAAACACCATGTTAAAAAAAGCAAAAGAACATTTCTTACATCGAGTAGTATAAAAATGTCAGGTCTAATTCCAAGTTCTTCTAATGCTTTTGCTTGTTCTAAGCTTCTTGGGTATCCATCTAAGAGCCATCCTTTTTCTTGAGCATCTGGCTGGAGAAGTCTGTCTTTCACCATCTGTTAATACAAAAAGCAACAATCTTATAGTCATTGTAATTAGGAAAAGGGTGACACAAAAGATGAAATTACCATTCACATACCATAACAACTATTTCACTTGGGACTAACAATCCCTTATCCATATATTCTTTAGCACGTTTTCCCTTTTCTGTTCCAGCTGCAATTTCTTCCCTAAGCAAATCTCCTGCAGCTATATGAACCAACCCATACTGCATAGCAATAACCACATGAACAATTAATTTCCCTTCATTGGCAATTAAAATGCAGTGAAAACTCATTGGGATTGCAAAGAGTCCATACATTTCATATGCAATCTAGTACACACTCTTTTGAACTAGTTTTATGGTCAACTCATAGAGAATAAGCTGCTTCATAAACGATGACACCATGAATTTTTCACCGCCATGAGAGGTTTATTGATGATTAATTAAAGTCATAACCAATTAATAATGTTCCTATGTCAGCCACATCGGTGATATTAAGCATGTATACCGAAAAAGATATGATCTTTCACCTACTTTATTTTTGATAAGCTCGCATTGCGTTCCCTTCCCAGATGCGGGTGCTCCAGATATCATAACCTTCAAACAGTCCTCAGTACTCATGTTGACCTCGACCTGATGAGCACATTGAAAATGAACAAAGGCGAACAACTAATTATTCGATTGCATTCAAAACATCGTTAAGAGTAAATAAAAGATTCAAAATTTTCTCCCAATCGACTTCCGATCGGCATAATCAGCTAGGATTCAATTGGAAATACCCAATTTCTGATCCCAAATCCTAAAGATCACACCTTTTGGCTTCAAGACCAAACAAAAACCTACAGACCTGCTAAATTAAAATCAGAAGAAAACCTCGGTTGATTGTTTCGAGACCGCTGATGTCTTGGGCGGAAACTGGGAGGATATCCTGTGTCCTTGGCTGCTTCCGTGACGCAGAGAGATTCTCGGTCTCTCCGGCAAATGGGAGAAGCTGACGGCTTCAACTCTGAGCCGATTGGGAGGGAGCAAAAACAAAGGTCCGGGCTTTGACGTAGCTTTCGTAGTCGTCGCCGAAGAAAATGCTAACGACGCCATGACCGCTCCCTCTCTCTCTCCTTCGTTCCTCACGGATCCTTTGGGACTGCTGGCGGAGAGGAGGAACCAGCGGACGGCGAATAAAGAGGCGTCGTTTCATCCCCGCCGTAGATATTGACTTGTTGATTCGTGCTGAATAAGCAAGATTTCAACGGCGTTGATCTTTTGGCAACTGATGGCTCCGGTGCCGGGACAAATCAACTGCTGTTGTGATTGTTTTTTCATTGTTCTAGTATTTCCCCCTTTTATTTTATTTATTTATCTATTTAAATATATTTTAACGTTATTTTTAGACAAAAATAAATAATTATGAAATCTAACACAAACTTATAATATTCTAACATCAATTTTTTTTTAAAAAAAAATAAGTAACGCATACTTTCAATTTGGTAGCAAATCTATAATATTATCAATTTTATATATTAAGGTAATATTTTATAACAAGTTGCAAAATCCATTGTTCAATAATAAAAAGATTATATAGTAGTTACTCGATTAAAAATCATATTTTTCACAGTAAATCATTATCAATATGGCATTTGATTTTAATCTCTATTTAAAAAAGTATACAATGTGGTAAAGTAATAATGCCCTAATTTATTATACATAAATATAATAAAATAAAAATTCATCTAACATTGATTACATGGCATTTAGTGGACGAATATATTTTAATCAATAAAATAATGAAAAATGGAATTATGAATTGGATTTGGAAAGAGCAATTTATGGGAAAACACCCCCAAGTTTTACGTTATTGGATCACATGAAAATCGGGGGCGATGTTCTTCTCCGCTACAGAACCGTAGGGCCCGCTTCAGTGCCATGACCACCTCCCCCATAGCCGGCCGCCGCCGCCCCTCCGCCCTAACGCACTCCGCCGCCAGGTACCCCATGTACGCCATCGCCTCCGCCTCCTCCGCCGACGTCGCCTCCACTCTCCGGTCTATCAACCGCTCCACCTTGCCCACTTCAATCCACGGCACAGCCATCTCCACCAGGTTCCGCGGCGTCGAGCTGCCTTCTCCCCCCTCCGCTGTCTCGCCCTGATGCACCGCCTTGCACCCTGTCACCAACTCCAGCAGCACGACCCCGAAGCTATACACGTCGCTTTTCTCCGTGAGCCTCCGGAACTGGTAGTACTCCGGATCCATGTACCCGACGGTGCCGGCGGCGGCGTCTACGCTATCCTCCTCGTTGGGGCTCGTCAAAGACAGTCCGAAATCGGCCACCTTCGCCGTCCACTCCGCGTCGAGCAGTATGTTGGTGGACTTGATGTCTCGGTGGATGATAGCTGGCACCGCGTAGGAATGCAAGTACTCGATCCCCCGGGCCGCATCGAGCGCCACCCTCAGCCTCGCCGGCCACGACCTCAACGGAGACGACGTCCCCATCCGGTGCCGGTGGAGGTGGTCATGGAGCGTCCCGTTGGCCATGTATTCGTACACCAGCACGCATTCGTCACGCGCTCGGCAGAACCCTAACAAGCTCACCAGGTTTTTGTGGTTGATGCGGGAGAGCAAAGCGAGCTCGGATTCGAAGGCGCGTTCCCTTTGTTCCCTGCCTCGGAGGCGCAGTTGCTCGTGCCGCCGCGATACGGGGGTCACGGGCGCCGCCTGGATGTCGGCACGCTTGATCGCGACCTCGCGTCTGTCGGGGAGCATCGCACGGTAGACCGCGCCGAAGCTCCCGGAGCCGATCTTGTGCGACTCTGAGAAGTCGTTTGTGACCTCGAGGAGGAATTGGATTGGGAACTCTTCGATTGTTCCGGTGCTGGTCCTGCCTTCGACAGGCGGTTGCCGATTCGATCCGCCCGAGGTTTCGTCAACGGTACCGTTCCTCTTGTTCTTCAGCGTACGGGAGACCAAGAAGGTCAACAGGGCAACCAAACCTAATCCAAATCCCACTGATCCAAGAACCAAAAGCAACACCTTTCTCTTACTTCCTACTTCGATTCCTTCTTCAGATGCTGGTGAATTGTTCGATGAATTGGGGTTGACCTTGAATTTGCAGGATTCACAGATCGCTTCGTCTTCGGAAATGCACATGAAGCCGGAGCCCGGAAGCACGTCGCAGGGGCAGTTCGTGGCCGGCGAACAAGTCCCGGGCAGCACGCGATCATACAGAGTGTGGTTCCGCCGGAACACATCGTTCCCCCAGCAAACCAACGAGTAATTGGCCTTGACGATGCCGCAGATCGTGTCGCCCTTTGCTTGTATCGCCACGAATTGCTCGCCGGCTAGGTAGTCCGGCAGCAGAGCACCGCTTCCCCAACAAAGCACCGTTCCATTCGATTGCAGCACGCAGGTCTTGTTCTCCCCCAGCGCCATTGCGACCACTTCGAGCGGCACCGGATCAAACTGCGGCGCAACGCCCCAGCAGATCATGCCGCCACCTGTTTCGGCTCCACAGGCGTGCCTGGTCCCCGCGGCCACCATGCTAAATTTCCCGGCCGGTTCCTTCCCAACAATCTCAGTGTCATTCCCGAAGCATCGTATTGTATCGTTGCGGAGTCGGCCGCAGAGGAAATCCCTCCCAACGGCGATCTCACAGAAGCTCGCCTCATCGGGAACAACCAGCGCCGCCCACCGCCAGCATCGCAACCGGGCGGCGTCTCTGCTCAGGCCACATACGTGGGTATCACCAGAGGCGAGCGCGGCGAGCGGCGGACCCTGGTAGATCTTCTTCTCATACACATCCGAACCATGGCCGTGGAATTCCCACCACCGCATGTTGACATTGGAGTCGCCGTCAGCGGGGGCGGTGAGGCCGCAGAGGAAGCCATCGCCGGCGGCGACTGCCGAGTACATGGCGCCGTAGGAGTGTCGGCGCCAGCTGGCGGTGCTGGTGCATGTCAGATCGAATCGCCTACCGGTGACTTGAGATGGCACGAGGGCGCAGACCAGGGCGCCGTCGGCGAGACGGGAGATGGCTACCGTGGAGAAGGGGGAGGAGAGGGCTAAAAAAAGGGACGACAAACTCAGCAGGAGGTGAAGATGAAGCTTGGATTGCGTTGAAGAAGGCATTGCGATGAGGAAGCGTCGATGGCGGTGGCGACGAAAGTGGTCATGGTAGAGGAGGACGAGAAGGAGAAAAGAGGGAGCTTTGAGTGCCTGGTTTCTAGATGTTGATGCATATTGAAGCAGATGAAGGAGGAGGAAGGACGCGGCTTGGAAGACTTGCTAATAATGGCCATGGACATGGACAGATTCCTTTCAAATGTGAAGAAGAAAATTGGCTTCTATTATTTGGCCCCGAGTACACACTGCAAGTCTGCAATTCAACTTTAATTTGGACTTGTTCAGATTAAAGACTGAGAGTCGAAGGAGCACTAACTTTTCTTCTCTTCCATGAAAACGATAGCACAAGAAAACACACGGAAAGAACACACATTATGGTCAATCTTTGTCGCTTAAACTTGTTATCCTCCTCCATTGTTACATTGCATAGCTTTTTCAGTCTCCATCTCTGCCTCACTCTTCTTTGTTTCAAGCTATGCCCGGGGACAATCATGTGATGTTCAAATGTGTTCTTATAAGGAGAATAATTAGAAATGAGAAGAACGATTGGACAAAAAAATCTAATTGGCGTGGTCGGCAGGATTCGAACCTGCGCGGGCAAAGCCCACATGATTTCTAGTCATGCCCGATAACCACTCCGGCACGACCACAAGATGTTCAAGTGGTAAAAAGATTGGAAAATATAGACTACAAAGGAGATGAAAATTCAGATGAATTGTTTTTATACAATTAGTAAATATTAATTTATTTTTTGTTTGATTTTGATCTCCCATGAAATGCATGCGTTTACAGTAAGTATGAAGTCACTGATCAGATGGTCCCATGAAATGCAAACAGTAAGTATGAAGTCACTGATCAGATGGTCCCATGAAATGCATGCGTTTTCAGTAACCACTCCGGCACGACCACAATACCCTCCTGCGTCGTAATCAATTGATTTTCTCGATTTACCTCCTCACAGATGGTCATGGGGACGACCGTGTAGAGCTAAGGTGACGAATCCACCTTTTGCAGAAAAGAAGTCACTGATCATAGCTTTCTCAAAAAATCACATAAAACCATGTATATATACACACACACTTAACTCTTGGCCATCTCCTAAAGCAAAGGCATCTCCTTGTTTTGAATATGCAAACTAGCATATATTTGAAAAAAATGATAATCCCAGTTAGTCGCATTGACTCAATCTCTGGGGTGACCGGTCCAGTCCCACGGAAGTTTCCCACCGACCACCAGGGTAAATCGGGAAACACACGCAGCGGCCAACTTAAATGCCCAGCATCCTTTGATTGCGATCCCCATTTGAAGAAAAATGTCTATAAATACGTCGTAGCTAGGGATTGAATCGCAGATGTCTGGGTGACAACCTAGATATCCTACCGCGGCACCAGGGTCCCGGGGACAACTAGCATATCTTTGAAGATACGAGACAAAGTTGATTTAGTTGTATAGCCATCTTTTTTGATGGCATATTCTTTCAATAACATATTTGGAAGATATTATGAGACAAGTAGATTCAACTAGTTGAGAACTATCTTGTAATTGGACAATGAAATATATTGTGTTAATAATTTCATCATTAATAGTTTATCTACTTAATCGAAAAGAGAATTGACAAAATTTGATAATATTCTATACGAAATTTTATTATTTTGCACATATTTTTTATATTACTTCTTTTATTTTGGTCATTGTGCTTTATGAACATCATGGCCAAATCAAACGGCTAGGAGGGGACCTGACCTCATAGAAAGTCCTATGGAAAGCTCCACTATAGAAATATAAAATTTGAGGCTGACCTAAGACCAACACGGGTCTACTGCATTTATTTTAATCGGAGGCCCACACTTCTGTCCAATCACGGCATGCCTTCGCAGGGGCGGTGCGCGGATGGGGACCGTGGGAGAGTGAATTATTTTATTGTCATCGAGAAAGTATGGGGCTCTTTAAAGGTCCACCGTGGGTTTCCGGGGCACCACCGAGGGTTCGGAATCATCTGGTCGCGCGGTCCCCCACTCGCCAGCGCGTTCTCGATCGTTCTCGGCCTCCTCGCACCTCCTTGCGGTCGCTGCGCTCCATTCGCCGTCGCTTCCGCCGCCGAGATCCCTTCCTCCGCCTCTCCCCCACCGCCCAGCTAGTGAGTGTATCTCTCGCTGCTCCTGTTGGTAATCCTATGACGTGTTTTCAATTTGCTCCCCTTTGCTCTTCCAGTTGTTCCAACAATGGGGTGTGATTCGTTGTTTCACTAAAATCTTTTGTTTGAATTATGCGTCAGGAGTTTCCAGTGAGTTTCTTTTCAATTTCCGCTGCGAGGTGGTTGGCTTTGATGCTAGCGTTCTTCTAGATCTCTTGACGCGTTCCATTCTTTTATGTTGGAGTAGCTAGGTCTATTCTTTTGATTTGAGTGTTGTCTGTACTTTGCGGTGACAGGAGCTTGATAGGTTAAACTATTGATGATTCGACTTGCAGAAATCTATGACATTTTGGCTTATTTGTTAAACGTCTGTTCAAGCTGTTCCACTGAGCGATGTTTTTTCCCCCTACGCTTGGCGTATTCATCTGATATATGTTGGTATCGATTGTTTAATTTTTTTTATTGGTTGATGGGTGGATTAAACCATGGTTTACGTGCATTCAGATAGGAATCTGTATGTCATATGGTACGTATGTCTTGGATTTTTTTGATATTCTCTTGTTACTGTCCATATCTTTTGTTCTTTAGAACATAATATTTTGGGCGATAAAGTTGATTTTTTTTTAACTCATCAGAATGCATTTAGTCACCCTGCCGTCAGCAAATTCTCTGTATCTCATAATCTCAACATGATTATACAGTAGATTTCGTCGACTCCAGCACTGGCCGTGTATGCCTAATTCAAGGAGAGAACTGCCTCAAGTGCGATCACCTGGAAAACCACGTGATAGCACAGAAAAAGTAAAGAGTCGTTTTCTACCTGAAGGGATTACCAACATCCATTAGGAACCCATACTTGTTTGGTGTTCTATTCACTTCACATGGTTCAACTGAAAAAGATAAAGGGACCTTAAGTAAATCCTAAAACAGCTTCTTTAGCATATAATTTGGTTTAAGGATTTATTTCTCCACTTAAACCAAAACTAGATTTCCATTGGCTGCCTAAATCAATGAGAGAGCAAGAATATGTTTTTCTGGATAACTCCATGTCCAAGCAGGAAGTTTTCCAATTAGAATCCTAGAATTTGTGCTCCTAGTGCACATAGGGACCCATGTCTGAGCTTGGAAATGTTCATACAAGCCATTATGCTCAGTCCATCATTTCTCATAATTACAGAAAGCAATATTTTTCCAACAAATATAAGCAATAAGATAATACTATATGTTAATTTTTTATGGTTCTCTGGCTTCTGACTAATGACTGAATTTAGTCTGCAGTATTGGTTTGCTCTGAACTCTGAAGCTTAATGAATATCAAGGGTTTAAAAAGCTTATGTAGGCAGCACAAAGTCAATCCACGATGTAGTATAGATGCAGTAGGGGCAATATGTGATCATTGTCATAATTTTTGAAAATATTTAGAATGATAAAAATGACTAATTTGTACACAATAGAGCATCTTTATCAACACATCCACTTTATACTCCCACATAGAAAAATTATGTCAATCATACAATACAAAACATATAACAACAGATATGAATAAAAAGATTAAAATTGATCCAACTAAGATTTTTTTTTAATTTTTATTTTTTGTGCACAATCAAACTGTATGTCATATGTAGTCGCTATGTGTTCCCCCTAGGAGGTTGCATATGAGCCCCAAGTGAATACTTTTCTAAAACATGATTAGCTTAATGTTCCTAATATCAATAAGGAAGCTCAAAGTTTGCACCTTGGATGACTTTATGCTTGAATTGATTTTGCCAAGCTAGGTGGTGATCACTTTTGAAATTCTAGACAAAAATTGTTTAGTATTGTAGCTAAAATTTTAATGGCAGCTAACTGAGTTTTCTGTTGCTTTAGTTAATTTTGGAACTGATTCAATCTTTACGTCATAAAAACTGTTTACTATGTGTAGTTCTAGACTACAGTGTTAGCTGTTGATAATTCAAATGCTTGAGTATCTTGCATAATCTTATTTCACACCATAGATGATACTATTCCTCATCTTGCTGTAGAAATTTCTGCCAAATGTTTCAGTTTAATGAAAAAGTTCAAACACTTTAGTATAGTTTGCACTTTAAATTGTAGATTCTTAAGCAGCCTTCATCCACTAGCTTAGTTATTATGATTATAATTTAAATTTTCTTATAGGTTCCAATCTCCTTTCAACACTTAACATTCTTTTGCTTATGGCTTATTTCTTCAACTCATGCTTATTTTACTTGTGGTACAGAGCTCTCCCACATTTTTGTTTTGTCGATGGATCAAGATAATTCTATGATGGACTCACCTAGACGTAGGCATGGCCTATTAAGAGATCAAGTTCAGTTGGTGAAGAGAAAGGATTCTGATCGTTATGAAATTGTTCCAATTCAAGATCCACTGTCTTTTGAAAAAGGTTTCTTCATAGTAATAAGAGCATGCCAGTTATTGGCCCAAAAGAATGATGGGATAATTGTGGTTGGGGTAGCTGGCCCGTCTGGTGCTGGGAAGACTGTATTTACTGAGAAAGTTCTCAATTTCATGCCAAGCATCGCTGTCATATCTATGGACAACTACAATGATTCTAGTCGCATCATTGATGGAAATTTTGATGGTATGTTTTACTCTGAGGAAGAATTTTTCTTTTGATACTTTGCTCCTGGTTTCTTTAATCTCTTTTTGCTGTCACAAGCATATTGCTCTCCATCTTGATGTTAGACATTTTCTTTTCTGTTCTTCTTATATATTTTCCTCAATTCTTTAAGCATGGACAGTACAACTGATACATACTGCTATCTAAAAATTTTTGTCTATCACTTTTATATTTAGGTAGGTAAAAAAGATTGTCACTTGCCCAGTTAGTTGTAGTTTGCTGATGAATTGCCTTTCACTTACAAGTGTTTATAATTTTGATAACAGAAGAACAGTTCCAATTTAGTAGCATTTTGCTGGTTTTTGTGGATCCTGTTTTAATAAATTAAGTAGAATGAAAACTTTGGAGTTTTTTTATAATAATACTGCATTATTATTTTGAGTAGGGAATCACAATTTTTACATTTTTCAATATGCTTGTTTTTCGCTGAATTGCAGCTTGGTTCCTGTGTTTCCTCCTTTTCCGATTACCTTCTTTAAAACATTATTTAATGAAGAATATATAGGCTAACCACAATGTGCACGGATACACTCAAACAAAGATTGGCCCCCTGAGGCCACTGCCATGCTACACTTAGATGCAATGGACACTTGTGGTTCTTGTTCATGAATTCCGAAGATGCTTAGCTAACACAAATATTCTCTAATGCAACTACCTTAATGTAAAAATGCCTCCAAACAATCAATTTTACCCCGACTAATCTGTAGGCCTACACACTTTTGGTTCTAACTTATCTTTCATTTATTGTTTATGCAATACTGTTTCATATTTGGACTCTTCATCTACCCCTCTATACCTATGACAAATATACAACACTCAGATACTGTCACTCCTAGTAGAATCAATATTTTTATTGATCACATGCAAACAATTTTAGACAAGTCGATACACTTGGATCTATACTCATGTAGGATACTTGTATCTTGGTCCGAGTAACATGGCTTATAGTTGCATCACAATGATCTGTTATGGCTTATAGTTGCATCACAATGATCTATTATTGTTTGTTCTTGCACTTATCATTTGTTTCTTCAGAGTCAAGTGTTGCCTGTTCCTGTACGTTCACAATTGGAACGGGACTTGTTTCTTTTTGTACCTATAATCTTTTTGTTAATGACCTCAAACAACTTCATGTTATGAAGCTTGGAATTATACATGTTACAATACATCATTTTATGCTTTCTAATTCATGCATTTTCTTCCAGATCCACGGTTAACAGATTATGACACTTTGCTTGAAAATATTCGTGGACTAAAAGAAGGGAAATCTGTTCAGGTGCCAATATATGATTTCAAGTCAAGCAATCGCATTGGATACAGGTAAATATCAACAATATTTTGGTTTTTTTTAATATCTATAAAATTAGGTAGCAGTGCACCAGAACTCCCAACCATCTCTTCATAGGATAAGGACTTATCATCCTTCTTGTTGTCTTCTTGGCAGGACTGTTGATGTCCCAAGCTCTAGGATTGTTTTTCTTGAAGGGATCTATGCTTTGAGTGAGAAGTTGCGCCCTTTACTTGATCTACGTGTTTCTGTGACTGGTGGTGTACATTTTGACCTTGTTAAAAGGGTTTTGCGGGACATACAGCGTGCTGGACAAGAACCTGAAGAGATAATTCATCAAATTTCAGAAACAGTTATCTACTTTATCTTTTTTCTTAACTTCTGCTAACTGCGCTTTAAATTAGCTGATGTTAGTAAGGCCATTTACTTGGATCTCCTGAACCCGGACCATTTATACTGACTTGTCCACGTTATGCAGGTTTATCCAATGTACAAGGCATTCATTGAACCAGACTTGCAAACCGCACATATAAAAATCTCCAACAAGTTCAATCCATTTACAGGCTTCCAGAATCCAACCTACATTCTAAAGGTTAGTCTTTGGGGGTTTTATTGCATATATGGTTGCTAGTGATTAGAGGTATGGTATTTACAAACTGTTCTTATTGATGTCCTCAGTTATTTTGTTTAAAGCTTTGACTTCTTTCTATTATTGCAGTCACCAAGAAGTGTAGCAGTGGATCAAATCAAGGCTGTTCTTTCTGAAGAACACAGAGAAGGTACAGAAGAAACCTATGATATATACCTATTGCCACCAGGTGAAGATCCAGAAGCATGCCAATCTTATTTAAGAATGAGAAACAGGGATGGGAAGTACAATCTTATGTTTGAGGTATACTATTCTGGATAATTCCTTGTGCAGTTTTTATTTATGTGTGACCTATGTATTATGGATGAGGGTCACTTAAAAATAACTTTAAATAATTGCTTGAAACATGTAAATGAAAATTCTGTTTTCTCTGTTGGCATTATGTGCTTATTTGCAGGTTTTGCTAGCTCATAAATTTGAGTATTAATGTTCTTATATCAATACGCAAGGGATGGAACTTTTGTTAAATGCATTGCCCATCTTCAGCAATATTTATTTGAAGGAGTTTCTGTATTCACATGCCTATTCATATACTTCGCATATACGATTTCTTTTGTTTGTATTTATTAGAGTGTTTCGTATGTCATTTTGACCATAGTTTAAAATCTCAAGTCATTTTGTTCGATGGTAGTGAAACATTTCGTTCCACTCGCGGACCGACACCGACACAAGGTGTCGGTGCGCAATGACCCGTCCGGACGCGTTGCGCGGGCCTAGCGATGTGTTCAGACTTGTTGTGGGCCCATGGTAGTTGGCGGCGTAGGGGAAGGTTTTTTAACTTAGGTTTTTAATTAAATAAGTTAGGTTAATAATTTTAATCAACTTCTAGCTATATTGGGATAATTTAAATAGGTTTAATTAAAGTCTAATAAAATTATCTTATTATATATATATATATATATATAAAGTTATTATATATTTTATATTTTATAATATTTAAATTAATTTTTTAATTAATATATTTTATATTTAAAAAATATCGAAATGATATCGGTACGGTACGATATGATATCGAAATTCTATAGTTCTGGTCCGGGACTCAAACCTGGGCACGATTCGAAATTTTAAATCATGATTTTGACTACTGACTACTTGTGAATTTTCAGGAATGGGTAACTGATAGTCCCTTCATCATATCACCCAGAATTACTTTTGAAGTTAGTGTGCGTCTTCTTGGTGGGTTAATGGCGCTAGGCTATACCATTGCAGCTATTCTGAAGAGAAGTAGTCATGTGTTTTCTGATGACAAAGTGGTTGTAAAAATTGATTGGTTAGAACAACTTAATCGCCAATATGTTCAGGTAACTGAAATTGAATATTTGCATGTTAATTTATTTTCTGAAATTGCTAAAAAATTCTTGTATTATGTGTTATTTTGAATATTGTATAATGGAAGATGCTTCAACATAATTCCTTAATCTAACGTATTAATAATGGTCTGTGGCTCTGTAGTTTGGCTACTCACCATGAAATTCCTTTTTCTTCTTCTGCTATTGTCAGTCATTTCCTTTTATGGTATAATGAGCTAATGTTTAATTAAGTAATCTAACGTATTAATAATGGTCTGTGGCTCTGTAGTTTGGCTACTCACCATGAAATTCCTGTTTCTTCTTCTGCTATTGTCAGTCATTTCCTTTTATGCTATAATGAGCTAATGTTTAATTAAGTTATGTAATTCCCGGTTTCAGATATATCTGGACACTTCTTCTGTAGTTTCATAATGATACATTGTTCGGTTAGGTTGTAACGAAATCTACAATATCACTAAAGCAGTTCTAATTGGACTTGGTGAATAATATTTTTATTTTTTGGTTCCAGTGAATTATTTGCAATCTAAGTCTTAACACATCGTGTATGCTGAAAGAACTCATCCAATTAGCAACAGAAGCCAAACATCAATATTCTATGCTTCATGCATCTCCATAACTCATAAATATGACAAGGAACAGGATAAAACTAGCTTCGTAGCTTGTGAGAAATTAAACATATAGAAACTGTACCTTGCAGATGGTTCTTCTATAGTTGCATAATGCAGCTGTGGAAATTACTCTTAGTGGCTTCTACTTTAGGCAATTTCGAAATACTTTCAGTAATTTGAAATAGTATTTCTTGATTGTTCCTCAGTATTCTTGCTAGATCTCTTACATTCATCAGTCTCTATTGAGGGATGCACGGGTGTTATTGTATGTCTTGAATTTTATTTCTTGTGATGGTTTTGTTCCTAACATCAATTCATGGTGAAACTTAAAAATTTATATGACAGCATAATGTATTCTATTGTAAGTTTTGATTCATCATGACATGGGCCTCATGGTGCATGCAAAACAATCTAGACCTTCACCAAGTAGGCTCTGCTGTATAGCTAATGTCGATGTAATATATTACTATCATATAGCTTTCTACAGCTGAACTCAATGAAACTTCACTTGAATGACTGGCTTGAATTCAATGTTAGGATTGACAATGATTAAGCATAAGGGATCCATGCAACTCTACAAATCATGTAATTTTATATTTTAAGGGTAATCACCAAACATAAGAAATTGGAGGAGGGTTTTGATATCATGTTAGCTGAACTAGAAAGAAACTTTCTTCTATACATGCTGGGTTGTCATTCTTGTCTTCACGACTATAAAGAATTCTATACTGTGCATCACCTCAGGAAAGAATTTAGTGGTGTCTGTAAACTTCAGCTGCTTCCTATGTTTCTTGATTGTTAATTGTATTGAATCTTCTTTGGTCATGTGCATTTTTTGAGGAAAGCTATTTTTTCTGTTTCTTAATTATAATTATAAAGATTGTGTGATTCATTATGCATATGTAATGTGTTTTGCTCAAAATCCATTTTTTAGTCTCAAATTTATAGTTGTGCGATTATGAAAGGTGCAAGGAAAAGAGAGACTGTATGTCAAGCATATAGCAGAGCAATTGGGTCTGGAAGGTGCTTTCATTCCTCGTACTTACATTGAGCAGATTCAACTTGAAAAGCTTGTGAATGACGTGATGGTATAGGTTCTTTACACCAACTCTTGTTGCACTTAGTTTTGAGCTATTTTAGCTTTTTTAGTCTTTGCATTGTTTTTTCCTATTTTATTTGTTAACTGCAGGCCCTGCCAGATGATTTGAGGACAAAGCTCAGCATAGATGATGATATGATCTCTAGTCCCAGAGAAGCACTTTCACGGGCATCTGCTGATAGGGTTGCCATGAGAAATAAATTTCTGAAAAGGTTCGTATATATCATCATTGATGATAATTTAGTTCTTATTCAAAATCACAAAATTATAACACACATCGGTTACTTGGCTAATACAACATGTCATCATCTTCTTTTTCTTGCATTTAGTAGACCAATTGGCCTGGCTTGGTTTTATCAATACATCTCCAATGATTTGTCTGCAGATCTGACCTAATGCTCGTTAGTCTTTTAAGGTAACAATTATTTTGAAATGAATCTTCTCTGTTTCCTCAGTGGAATGTCCCATTCCTTCTCTAGTCAAAGGGAGAAAAATATTGCCAAACTCAGACTTGATGTCAACCAGAGAAGGTTCGAGAAACAACCACCTGAGTCGCCTGCAATCAGTCGGGTTAGTTGTCATAACACAGTATGTTCATCTTGTACAAATTGAATTGGGAAATAAGTCTTGTTTTTTTTTTTTTTTTTTGCATGAATGTATTTTATGTTACAAATGGTCTAATGATGCAACTTTCTTTTTGTTCGTCACTGATGTGTATAGGAAGCTCTTAATCATCTATCAGAGCAGATTTCAGCTCTAAATGAAAGATTTGATGAGTTTAGTTCACGAATGGAAGAATACAATAAGAAGTTTAGCTCACAGAGAACTTCTATGAGCCAGCAGAACTTAGCCATCCAAGGGGAAGCTTGTAATGGCTCCGTTCCAACATCACTGTTTGTGTCTAACTTGGGCAATGGCACCCTTTTGCCTACCTCATCATCTTCTTCCCAACTGAATAGGGATTCTCCCCTGTTGGATGAGGTATGTACCAATCCATCTACTTTTTTTGCTGTAAAAATAAATAGATTTAGGCTTCAGGGATGTAAGTCCCTTGCTTTACCATACAAATAACAATCTTTATAACTTGCCTACTTGTTGCATCCAATTCTTTGAATAGTTGATTTCTTTTGTATTACCCGATATTAGTCAACCAACCTTCCAAATAGTAGAATAGCAAACTCATTTTGAGACCCCGGTGCCTAAAATGACGTGCCAACAGCTTTCTTGATTCTTGTTTATTCTTTTAGTTATAGAATTGTAGTACTAAAATCCTTATATAGTTTTAACTGGCTAGTTCAGAGCCATAATCATCCTATAAACTTTACTGATATGTTCCTACGCATTCATGGAATCGATGATGATGATGATGCTTTCTGTCATTGGCAGCTAATGATTGTCTCACGGGGTCAGCGGCAAGTTATGCATCAGCTGGATAACCTCAACAATTTGATGCACGAGCACTTGCCTTTGTTGTCCCGACAAGGCTCAACTGATAACAGAAATGGATTGCTGCTTGACTGGAATATGATAGGGGCATTAGCGATGGGTTGCATTGGCATTTTTCTGTTCAAATATCTGAACAGGAATTAAAATGAACCCTCAAGTTCTATTTGACCTGAACCTTAGAATCATGATCGATGACTTTGAGATATTAACCTCTTCATGCTACACAATTGGTGCAGGGCCTTAGGCTCAGAAGGGATCTAATGAAATCTACCAAACTAACACAGCAACAATTTTGCAGCAGTCGTGGTGGTGCACCTCTCTTTCTTTTTCTATATCTTTTTTTTTTGTTTTAGTTTTTAGTTTCTGAAGAGCCACAGTTAAATTTGTACATTTCGGACAGTAGAACACTAGAACTTATAATTAAAAATCAATGGCGCGGAGAACCACTATTTATTTATTCGTCTCGAGTATCTGCAGTTTTGCTAGATTACAAGCTGAGTATTATATCCAAATGCGCCTTCGATAACGGGCACTCAACCAAAAAAACATCCTCATGACATTTTTCTTCTTTTTTTCTTTGTCAGAATGCGGCCTTTAATTATTTTTTCTTTGCCTGAAATTATATTATAAAACCTTGTGTCATTTTTTACTGTGCCAAACTTATTTGTGTTAATTTACAAAATAATTTGTGGTGTGAAACCCAGAAATTCATCTCTTATGTGGTTATGACATTTGAGTTGAATATTTTAGGCATTTATGTGCCAAAAATGTGTTTTTTGATTTTAAATTTATTGAAAGTTTGATTTACAAATTTAATTATGACACTTCTACTCGAGAGAATATATATATTGATTTTTGATGTAAAATAAAATTGGCATAAAAAATAGAGCATGAACTACAACCCATCCACATATAAATTTTGGGATTTTTTTTTTTAAAATTAAAATTTTTTACGAATATAAATGATAATAACAAACCATTTTTGTTACACTAGATTTATTTATCCTTCAAGGCCCGTGATCGATGTGGTGGCATCCGACGGTGGATGAAGTCTGATCTCACAGTCGTCGGATGTCGTTTCCGACGGTGGATGATGCCTGATCTCAATTGAGTCGGTGCCCCCCAGCATTCTGCCTTTATTGGTGTTTCAGACTTTTTCATTTTTGGTTTCATCGAGGCTTTCTGTATCATCGATCGTGGTCTCCGGCGATTCTGATAGGGTTTTGAGAAGCAGCTATCTGCGCCTCTTGGCAAGGGCATAGAGGAGGCCATGGAAGGCGATGACGAAGCCTTCGATGGGGCGCCGATGGGAAACGAGGAGATGTTCTCCAACGGCGGCGACATTGACGATCCGCGCCAGAAACCGCCTTCTACGCTGGGAAAGGCGGGGGCTTCTGGAGGCGGCGACCTGATGGACGTGGAGGCCTACGCGGCACTCTACACTGGCCGGACCAAGGTGGTGCGGTTGCTCTTTATCGCCAAGCGATGCGGCAATGAAGCGATGCAGCTGGAAGCCCTCCGAATGGCTCATGACGAGATCAAGAAGGGGGAAGATACGCCGCTTTACCGTGAGGTCACTGAGAGGATCGGTGATCGGCTCGGCCCGCAGTATGCCCTCGATCAAACCTGGGCGGACATTGTGGATCGGCGCGCTGAACATCGTAAGGAGAAGCTCGAGAACGAGTTCAATTCCTATAAGGTACCTTGCCTTGGGCCTCTTATTCTAGTTTGTCTTTTCATAACCGTTGAGGAATCTACATCTGCTGTTTCTGACTTCGAATTTCATGTTATTTTCTGTGAAGTTTCCGTGCACTTCACAAATCCTTATACGTATCGTATGGTTCAGTACTTCCTCATGATTACTCCTAAACGCAATGATCCTTAGGAATGACTGAGCTAGTTACTGATTTAGATGAACACATAGATGCATATGCAAGTTCGAGAGATTTTTGTGCGTTTGTTTAAGCCCCTTATTCTTAAAAGTCAAGGTGAATCTCGACTGTAGACATGAGGATCCTGTTCTTGGCGTTCATATATAGTCTTCTTTAGCATGAAGGACATTGTTTCCGTAGCCGAAAATATATAAGGTACACCATGAAGTTGTGAATTGCTTCATGAGTTTGTCTTGTCTTTCCCCTTTGAATTAATCATATAATCTTAGTAAGAGAATATGGATGAATACTCTTTTTTTTTTACCTATTGTAGATATTGTTTTAGGTTTGAATCAATTTGGCAACATGGCCAAGTGGTAAAGCAGGGCTTGCAAATCTTCTATCCATGTTCAAATTTAGGTGTTGCGTAACCAACCAAAAATTGGGGATTTCTTATTCTATTGATTTAGTTCAACAGATTTTGTCCCTGGAGCGGGATAAGTATAAGCCTATCATTAATTTTTTCCCCCTCAAAATTTGGTCCTTGGGTATTGCTGAAATTAAGAGACTAACATTATGTGCAGACTAACATGATCAAAGAAAGCATCAGAATGGGATACAATGATATAGCAGATTTTTACTATGCTCACGGTCAACTCGGCGATGCCTTCAAGAATTATGTCCGTACACGTGACTATTGCACTACTTCAAAGCACATAATCCAGATGTGTCTGAATGTTATTCTTGTCAGTATTGAGTTGGGCCAATTCATGCATGTATCCAACTATGTGAGTAAAGCAGAGCAAACGCCAGAACAGTTGGATCCCATAATGAATTCTAAGCTGCGGTGTGCTGCTGGTTTAGCTTACCTTGAAACAAAAAAGTATAAGCTTGCAGCCCGGAAGGTATGATTATTGCTACATGTGCTTTGTTGGGGAAAATATAATGAAATAACATATTTGTCTTTGCAAAATCTAGTATTGCATACAAATCGTTCTTAACATATAATTACCTCATAAATTTTGATTTTATTTCAAGTCAGAAATAGAAAAATTCATAGAAATTGATATTTGGTTTTATTTCTCTGTTTGTTGCTCTAATCCCCTATCATTTGGAATCATTTCCTTTTCACCTCTTCTTGTAATCAAATATTATGTCAAAATAATAAAAAATATAATAATTCAAATTGAAAGGATTTTTATATAATATTTTTAATTTTATGTCAATATTGAATTAACTTTCATTATCACATTCTGTAAATTTCATTCATGTCGCCAATATATGGTTCTGCCGAGACACCAATCAAAGTCTTGCATTCATGTCAGAACCAGACTTTGGTGATTGACAAACATTGTGGGTGTGTGTGGTGGAAGCTTGGATTAGCTATAATGGCTAATGACAATATTGCTTTGGAGAAATGGTTTCATCTCGCTTGGTGCATCATTACAAAGCATTTAAAACCTTAACATTGGTTGAATTACGAGTTGATTGGAAAAATCTTCAACTGATTGCTCATCAGTCCAGTCAACTATAATCCAGTCCAATCGACTAAGCCTGGATTTGACAAACATTGTGGGTGTGTGGTCGAAGCTTGGATTAGCTATAATGGCTAATGACAAGGTTTCTATGGAGAAATGGTTTCATCTCTCTTGGTGCATCATTCCAAAGCATTTAAATCCTCAATTCTGGTTGGGTTCAATTGCCAGTCGATTGGAAAAATCTTCAGTGATTGCTCATTAGTCTAGTTGACTAAAACCTGAAGTGAAACATTCTGTCCTCTGAGCATAGAGCTTACAGTTGACTCCCAAGTAGACTGACAACTCTAGTTGATTGAAGCTAAGTGTCAAAGTCATGCTAGTTGACACGAGTGAAATTTACAGAATTAGACATGAGTGTCAACTCTAGTCGTTTTCCCATATTTTTATTGCTCAAATGAAGATATGAATTTCAATGTAAATGACATAACTGTAATCATCAGTTTATGTTTGACATCCTTCCAAAATTTCACATTTACAGAATATTTGAAATATAATGTAGTGATAGTGATATTTGTCGTGAAGTAGAACTCCACAAACTATATACTTGTTTCTTTTGTTTTCCACAGATTACCACTTTTGGTAAAATTTTCCTGATTGTATTTGTAAATTCCACAGTTTTTGGAGACAGGAATTGAATTAGGTAACAATTATACAGATGTAATAGCACCCCAAGATGTTGCTATATATGGTGGACTTTGTGCACTTGCATCTTTTGATCGAACAGAGTTGAAGGTATTCAACAGCTTCACCTTATGTCAACTATCGTTTCTTATTTATCTAATACCATTTACCCATTATTAATTAATTACCTTAATTTTTTGCTAGAACAAAGTTATTGACAACATTAACTTCAGCAACTTTTTAGAGTTGGTGCCAGAAGTAAGAGAACTTATAAATGACTTCTATGCAAGGTAAGATAGGACTAATATTTTGTTCGTTGTAGTTCAGACACCCTTGTATTTCATTAAAGTTAGACATAAGTGGTTATCTGGTATGATTCAAATAGTTGAGTTTTTTCTCCCATATATTTGAGCTCAATATTTCTTATTGAGCTTTATGACAAGTGCAGATACTAACATATTAGGAATAATTGTTTCTTTGGTGGGCCTTGTCTTCCTTTTCTAGAGTATGAAATCAACCTGAATATTGGAGCTAAACATGACGTCAATCGCTTGGAATGTGAGTTGCTAACAGAAAATATCTTGAATCCCATTCTAAAATCCTAATGATTCCATCTAATATTTGATTTAAAAGCCTAATAATCCTTCCTGTCCACGCATGAAATAGACTTGTGGTCACATGATCTAAGAAATTAGAGAATGCCATTCTTTTTGTTAGTGGTGTTTTAATAATTTACTTTCAGGTGATTTTTTTTTTGTACTTGTGAATTTTTCACTAGCCATAATCATACCCACTTGGTACATCCAAACCCATATCCCCCATAACATACATAGGAGAGTAATTATTGCTCTATCCATATTCGTCCCATCACTACTCGCGGATCCTTGACCTAATCTGGTTCCGAACCCACTTTAATGCATCATGACACTGCCAATAAACAAAATAATTCCATAATAGACCTCCAAAACTATCTAATCAATTTTTCATTAACAAAATATCTCTACATAAATGTAAATCAAACCCTAATATTTATATACCTGTTAAAATCATAATATCCATCAAAGTTAAGATAAAACATATAAAAGATCAAGCGAAGCTTGCCAATTGACATGGTTATAGCTTAATAGGATAGCAAATGAGGTTTGGGAGCTTATGCTATATGGTTTCTTTTCTAGAATGCCTAGGTGGCCATATATGCTGCTTGGGTTGCATTTTAGAACACTGAACATGCATGATACACCATGCTGATATATATATATATATATATATACTGATGTTAAAACATAAAACTAAAACTCTCCTATACCCATGACAGGTAATCTACTATTTCATTTAAATCCATCCTTTATTAGTCTAGAAGGTACTTGAACTCAATAACTTGGGTCATTGGTATTTTAACTAAATCTCTCCTATACCCATGACAGGTATCTACTATTTCAACTTAAATCCATCGCTTACTCATTTACAAGGTACTTGAACCCAATAACATGGGTCATTGGTATTTTGAAAAACACTCCCATCTACCATCCTTATTCTTCATCAAACTAATCCTTTAAAGTTTGAGGTCAGATTGAGGTCAGATGTCATCCCTAGGGGGTTTAACTGAATTTCATTTAGTTGGCTCTGAGGTGGAGAATATTACTGGCATGAGCTGGTGAGTCTAGAGATCGCAAGGGGATTTGGTGACTCTAATTCTGCATACCCTTGATGGTGATGTGGGACCCTATATATAAGCCTCATGACCCATGAGGTGTTGACGCATGGCAATGAAGACAATGTTGCGAGCTTGGTGTCTGTGTCACGAAATCTTTTGTTTGGTCGTGAGCTTTCAACCTTTGTTCCCTTCTTTGGCTGGGAGTCTGACTTTAGTGACTAGTTTTACTTCTACAGTACTTTTATACTACTACATTATGATATTCAATTGTTTTTTTTTTCATTATTTAAATTTTTTAACTTAGTACAAGCCTATCATTTAAAGGGGAGCATTGACGCAACAGTAAAGTTACTGCCCTATGACATTGAGGTCACGGGTTCGAGTAGCGGAAACAGTCTCTTGCAAAATACAAAGTAAGGCTGCGTACAATAAACTCAATGTGGTCCGATCCTTCTCCAAGATTCTGCATTGGCGGGAGCTTTGTGCACTGGGTTGCTCGCCTTTTAGTACAAGCATATCATTCAATTGAATGATAAAATTATATTAGACTAGTTATTGGTGCAAGTGAAAACATACATCCATGAAGTAAGTTATTCCAACTTTCAACCTAAATGTTCATCACTGTTTACTTGGTAGGGTGATATTAAAACACCTCATGTCAATGACACCAAGACACCCTCTTTGCACCATCTAGAGTCTTAAACAATGGGCTTTATATTGCACCATCTAGAGTCTTTTGACCCGATCAGTGTAAAGCATGACACAAATGGTCAATCTTGTGCAATACACACTGGGGGTCCTAAACATACTCAGTATGAAGGGATGGTAGTTAACACATTGTTGATCAAGGTACTTTCCCCTGCTCAGAAAAGGTGTTGCAAGCTATGGTGGCAAAAAGAAATTCCACTATGTGAGAGATAGCCAAACAGTTTTGCATCCAAATAATTCCCAAGCCTTGTAATCCATCTCTCTGAGTATAAACCAGACCACTCTTGCTGAATTTTGATAGCCAGCTACATCTTTCAACTGAACTACTGGAGTACTATTACATGAATAGATATTCTTTTCCTTGGATTTCCAAATGAACTGAGATCACCAATTCTGACAAAATTGTCAGTCTCTAAATATCCTTCTTATCCATTCCTTATAAGAAATTTCTTTCTCTAAATTCTCTAAGAAAAGCACATATTTTGAATGGGTTTGATGGGTGGTGAGAGCTGCACAGGCTGGGTGAATGATTATTTATTATTGAGAGGGATATTTTATCATGGAGATTTATTTTTCATCTATTATTGATAACATTCTTACAAATCAAACATAGGAATTAAAATGATCCATAACCAAATTAAACAATATATATTTCAATTCTCTTTTGTATCAACTTTCGTAGGAATAGTAATTCTATTTCCTGTCAATTCAATTCCATGAATTAAATGTGGCATGAACTTGTAGTCACTGTCCAGAATATCTGTACGGGTTGAGAAATGATAGTAGGATCTTCGAAACAGTTTGATTGAATCATCAGATATTATCTTGTTTCCTTGTCATAAAAGAGATATATATATATATATGTATATATATATATATATTTTATGACCATGTACGGATATCCAGCTTACATCTCTCTAGATGATTCCATTAGCTTTTATTTTCATGTTTGGTAAATGATGATATTATAATAATAATAATAATAATAATAATAATAATAATAATTATTATTATTATTATTATTATTATTTTGAAATAGTAATAACATACACAGTGTATGCTTGGCCCCATGACTTATCATTTAACTCACTATAGCCACTCACTTAACTCATTGTATCCAAGAATTTAACTCAACGGCTGGGATCACATCTGAATCAATCAACAAGCAAAGGCAATCCGCTCATGGATTTTGCTTTTCTTATGAAAGTGAGCTTACTTTGTTAAGCTGCATATTTGATCTATACACATGCATATTATTCTAAATCTCTATATGCTAAATGCGTATATGGTATTCTTTTTTTACACCAGACAACTAATTATTACCAACTCTTGAGAAGGTATACTGGAACCAGCTAAGGAGCATGAGAGCTTTTGTTCGAACTTGTTTTACCTTCATCAAGGAAATATTATTTCCCTAGCTGATATCTGTAAATTTATTTATAAATCAGTCTTATCCTTGCTGCCTTATTGTCGTTCCATAGATGCAACTTGCAGGCTCTCTGAATTAACCAGTTATCTCTTTCCCTACCATCATCATAAGCTTCCTGCAGAAAAGCTTGGGGGATTGGATAGTAGTTGTGTGATTTGTTGGATAGCCTCACTGCATGTGTTGTATTTCTACAATTCTACAGTATGCCACTTTTGGGACTTTTAGTTTTATTCTCATTTTCAAAACAACTTCTGTTGCAGTCACTATGCTTCATGCCTGGAGTATCTTGAGAATCTAAAACCAAATCTACTACTGGATATCCATTTGCATGATCATATTGAAATGCTTTACACAGAGATTCGCCACAAAGCCATCATTCAGTACACACTTCCTTTCATTTCTGTTGAGCTGCATACGATGGCTGGTGCCTTTAAAACTAGTGTTGCTGGGTTAGAGAAAGAACTGGAGGCTTTAATTACCGAGAACAAAATTCAAGTAAATGTTGATCTATTTATTTATTTTTCGTCATAAACTGAGATAGAACTGCAGCATAATAATACAATTTTCATGTTGATTGGCTACAGGCTCGCATAGATTCACACAACAAAATTCTTTATGCAAGACACGCCGATCAAAGGAATGCAACCTTCCAGCGCGTCCTACAAACTGGTGTTGAGTTTGAGAGAGACGTTAGAGCCATGCTGTTGAGAGCCAATCTGATCAAACACGAAAGCATAATGAAGGCGGCTAGGAAGCTTTGAGGCTGATTGGTGATCTCATGTTTGGGGATTTTCAGATTTGCATACGGGGAAGATTATGCACTTGTTTTTTTTCCTGCATTCTTAGATGACATGCTTGATATCGTGACTTCTTTGTATTTGAAGGTTGGGACTTTTGGGTGTCAACATTATTTTTTGTTGGCATCATCGTTTCTTTATACCTTTTCTTGCTTGCTACGTACATATAAGCATAGGTGTTAGCCTCCTTTTCTCAACTTCGTGATTGCTACATATAAAAGCACATACCTGTTTACCCAGTTTTTTTCGGTGGCTTGTAGATCGTGTCCTATCGTCTGTTCATCTTTGTTATATTTTTCAAAAATATTAAATTCTGCCAAGTCACTTTTAAGTATCTTTTTTTTAAAAAAAAAAGAAAACAATTTCCCTTTACCCCTTGCATATCAAGTATAAAATCTATTGTTTCTCAATGTATCATCTATTTGAGCTGTATGTCTCGCTGGTAATGCCAATATCTTTTGAGCTCTCTTTTTTAAGTAGACTTTTGTATGTAAAAGGCACCTCTAATAAAAGAATGCACTAGAAAGACATACTTAATCTATCAACTACTTTTATATAAAAGTGTTTTTTGGATATGACGATTACGAAATCCAACCGATCAATTTTTCATTTCCTTTTTTTCACAGCTGCAAATAATGTCAAAGTAGGTTTTTACGTCTGAGCATGTAATCATTCGTAATGGGCATAAAAACACTAGAATGAGATTACAAAATGCACTCCAGGGAGACTTCTAAAAGTGGATACTCTGAAAGCTAACATTTTAAAGAAAATATCCAACAGAAGAACACACCAATCAGAAAACTTACATTTAAGCATGTTCTTTGCAACAATCTTTCTTCTATCAAACATTAGGTACCGAACGATAAGGTGGAAAAAGTTGCCACTTCTCTCTCTCTCTCTCTCTCTCTTCCCTTTTTTTTTGTTTTTGTTCACACAACTTGAGACCTCTGAAATGCAAAGGCAATACACAGCATTTCCAATCAGCAGTACAGGCATCAGCATCAACTACACCTCCCTTCCAGTGTTGTTGCTCTTTATAATATTGAACTTGCAGAGAGGGCAAGTGGCATTAATGCGCAACCATTTATCTATGCAGCCACAGTGAAAATGATGGTTGCATGGAAGTTCACGTAGCTCTACACCATCTTCATACGGTGAAAGGCAAATGCAGCACTCCTGCAGGTAGAAAGCAAGTGAAACAACTTAACAAGTATTATTGCACTGAGATAGTGCGAAGGGGTTCTAGAGAAACAATTCTTTTGAAATTCCCACAGATCCAAGAGCAAGTCTTCAGTAAAAATATGAGTTTATTGTTATGTACATAGTTGTTGAGAATCAATATCCATAAAAGAATCAGGATAATTGCATAATCAACAGTAGCAAATCAATTATCCCGTGGCTTGCTTCTATGTTGTGAAAATGACTCCAGATTAACAGGAAGAGTAATTTACTGCAGCATTTGCAACTCTCACTGTGATTAGTAAATGATTAGAGTAACAAATTTCTTTTGCTCCTGGTTTTTACCTAATAACTAATTCATACTTAATATAAAACAAAAAAGTGAAATGGTCAAGCTTGGAAGCTTACAGCATCCTCTGCCGAAAGGACATGTTCCACAGGTGGATCATTTCCACACTCGGTCATGATTCCACTGAAAGGCCCTGATATCTCATCAAGCTTTTCAGAATCTTCAATCTGGCGAAATTTGTATTTTGGTAGTTGGCATATATCTTCTTCAGATGCTCCTTCCTGTTTCAGGAATGGAAAAAAATGCATAACAAAACTCTACAAACCATATTATATTTGGTTTCGATGGTTCAAAAAGTATTGTCACATAATCACATGCAGGACTAGGACTCAACACCTCTGTTACTGTGAGCAAATGGAAGCCAAGATTTTTGAGAAACCAAAGAGTTGTATAAAGTTTTGAGCAAGAATGATGGGTATGAAAGATAGTGGAGAAGTAAAATCTAAACCTGAAGTTATTGAATGGCTTCTGTTGGACCAATTCCTAGTCGTATTGAACAAGAATTTAACCATCCAGACAAATATTGCCCAATTCCATAAATTCAGATGAGTTTTGATTTATTTTTTTTCATCACATATCGTCTTGTTTTGCTCATGTGCCCACTCCAACTTGCCCAATCTGTATGACGATTGGCTGATATTTCTAACTATGGTTTGTGCTATCAAAAGTTTTTTAAAAGAATAAAAAGATTAATTTCACTAAACCATGATGTTTTGCTACTAATTTCCTAATAAGTGCATCTAAATTAAGAAACTTCACAATACATACACCTAAGTTATATTTTTCCCAATCACATGTTTTTACCTAAATCACACTATATGAGTGTTTTGGGTATGGAAAGATACAAGTTATGTGATATGGGAAAAAAATAAAATATGACACCCCATGGAAAATTTGCCCAGAAATAACACATGCCAATTAATATAAGATGGAAGCCCTTTAATGTATCCATATAACCAAATTCAAGAATAATTACTTAAAGAGGACAGAAATTAGCATACATAAAGAAACCAAAGATAAAGTTAAAGCACTCAAGCTAACAAAAGGAGCTATAGTATGCTAGGCATAGATGAAAGTTTTTTGTTCAGTTCTCATGTTAAACCATGCATTCAAACTGGCAGTATCAAACAATTGAGATCCCCAAAAAAGGTCCAATATGACAAATAAGTGAAAGACAGTTGCTGCATAATAGCAAGACAAATAATTGCACTAGCTCTCAAAGTGGTCCACCTGATCAGCAACAGCATACAAAATTGCAATGATGCAAGGCAGACAGCAACAAACAGCTATACCAATTACACATGCCAAAGCAACACAGAAGACAACAAAGAATACATCAAACGCTAGGAAAACTATGCACAGCCTGCAAGATAAAAAATAAATTAGATTAGACTCAATTCTAGAACCAAAGGCAACAAATTTATGTCATAGAGAAACCAGTAAAGTTGTGGCGCATCATGGGTCAGCTCTTGTCCTCCAGCAGAAACCCAATAAAATCCAATAATCCACCATATGAATGAGAACATAGTGTTTGCAGACTCCAAATGTTTCACAAAACTGCCATAATAGAGCAACAGAGGATCAAGAAAAAAGCAACTTGTAATTTTTAACAAGAAAAAAAAGCATGAAATGAATTATTTACATGGTCATGAAGATTAAATATGTACAAAATAAAAACAGGATAAATCCTCATGGAGTTAACTAAAAGAGCAACCTAGTGCACGAAGCCCCTGCCAATGTGGAATCTCAGAGAAGAGACAAAATAAAAACAGGATAAATCCTCATGGAGTTAAGTCATTTATTGAAATGAAACTCAAAGGTGGTACACATCCACTACAAAAGTTTTTAGTACTCATACAAAAAAATCTGTAGACCATATTCACAACTTCTTGTAGCATGTATCATCAACATTTTCCTTTCATAAATGTTTGAATGGCAATCCAACACCAATCATCAATATGAAGAAATTATTTGGAGTTAGAAAAAAAATAGATGATAATGAGAGGTAATTGATTAGCAAATACTGGGTTTATGAACTCTTTTGCAACTAAAAAGGTTACTGCATATATTATTTTTGTTGAATTCTCAAATTTCATGTTTTAATGAGAAAAAACACTACACAATGTTGTACAATAAGGTGTATAGCTACAAGAAAGCAAACTCACAGATATTCCTTCAAATCCATAACATATCAGTACACATCTGTCAAATAAATATTTGAAACATATACATGAATAGGTGAGCCAGTTCTTGTAGGTGCATTTATCCATAGTGGTGTGTAACTGAAAGGCCACAACATCATACAAATGAGTCTCGGAGAGCTCTGTCTGTGTCGTCACCTTCTACTGTGAAGTCGTGAGTCAACACAAGGAACGGAGGATGTTTATTGGTGAGTTCCATGAGTTGATCTACAGGCACAATGAAATACACGTCTAGCAGTAATGCTACTGACACGCTCCCAAAAATATGCTTCGGATCCAAAACTTACTTTTGAAGGATTGAAGCAGAATACGTCATGCTCCAAAATTTAAAAAGTACCTAGGAGTCAATTTTCCACTATCGGAACCTAGTGTTTTAAATCTCATGCTATATTGATTGAGACAAGCAAACTTTTTTTGTTCTGTCAGTCAATTGGCACTTGTGAAGCCAATTGGCACACATAAAGCTATAGAACTATCGATATGCAAAGCAGGCAAGTGAACTACTACCTTCATCACTAGAATCTTTAGAAGCTCCGAATTCACTTATTCTTCATCGCGAGAAGTTATAAACTCGCTCATCCTCCATCTCTAAATCGCTAAGTGGAAAGCTCCTCAGTTCCTTGAGCTGCCAATGTTTTCTGCTTCTGATACAGAACATCTTCTTCCTCTTCTCCATGTCATGACATCTTCCTCCTCCACCAACTAGACCTCATTCACTGCCACCTAGGGTTCGTTAGTCATGCTTCTCCTCTACCTAGAATTGTGCTCATCACACCACTAGCACCAACACTAGAACAACTAACACATCTTGTTTTGGTTAGGGACCATACCCCAGCTCGAAATAGGATTTCAACCTTTGCTTGAAATTCGAACTCACAGAGCCTGAAAACATTCTCTACTAAAATTCTATGATAAATCCTTTGCGTACTTAAAACTTGTAATTTAAATTCTTGGACATTTTAAATAACAAAAACTAGCACAGCAATTTAAAGGAAATAATGATTTTTAATTCTTGCCTTAGTGGATTTGTTTGAGTGGTGAGCTTATTTTTAGTTAAGAAATACTTGTCATCTGGATATCTCCACCACTTCAGCGTGCAGTTCCTCACCATCTTATGTGCATTTTCCAGTTGTCAGCATCACTCTAAGTCTACACCTATTCTATTAAAGGATATTTATTTGAAGTCCTCCACTTTTATCTCATGTATTGGGTTTATTGGACACATGCAAATCAAACATAAATAAGATCATTATCACATGGGTAATTCAACAGATAGGAGCAGGAGCTTCTGACATTAAACCAGACTTGACAGAGTCAAATTTTGTTTGTGGATAATAATGATGTAATAACAGTTATTCTAAGTCATTATGTGTGACAAATGTTTCTTTCCTTTTTCTCCTTTCTTTCTACAAGATGTGTACTTATTTTGTTTGTTTTTGCTCTCCTAGAATGTCAGGAGGCAAATTTCCTTCTTATAGTATTCAAACTCAGTTGCAGTGATGAATATTCTATTCAATCCTTAAGACGAAGGATCAGAATGTCCCAGTGTGACATTCTTTAGGGCAGTGTTTGAGACTCATTTATTTCTTTTCTAAGAATTTTGTTTTTTGTATCATAATATGAGTTAGCACTATACTGGAGTTTGCTACAGCATAAATATCAACCACAAAATAAATCTTTAATCTCCGGGTCAAAGAGATAGAGTATTAGTAACATGAAATTAGAATGTCCATGAGGCAATGTGATTAAACAGAAAAAGATATTGAACATGCATGTTCATAGGTTGATGGGAAACCGATGTTATCTAGTGTTACATTCGAGATGAATAGAATGTAAGCCCTTACCTAGTACTGCCTTCTTGCGCACCCTGCTCATCATCTGCAACCTCTCCTATTGCACTCGGTGAATTTGAGTTGGAGGTCCTTCCACTCCCGCCTTCTTCCTCGTCCAGGTGAGCCCCCTCGGGCATTTGCCTACGCCAGTACTCGATACACACACAGACCAAATGCAGCATGCACTGTAGCGCGTACCCGACGATCCACAACCGAAGAGGCATCGACGGCGTCTCATCCTTGCTCACGACCAACACCCCGACGCCGACGCCCACAAAGGCGAGATTCCACAGGATGTCGAGCAAAACCACGGGCTTGGAGTAGGCCCAGTCGCTCTGCCGCTCCTCCAGATGCGCCGCCGCCGTCTCCCGCACCATCATCGACGGCTCCCGCATCATGCGCCGGCTGCTCGCTCGTCGGAGGAACCGAGCGGCGTGGAGAAGGCCCCATCCCCGGCCGGAGCGGCGGCCGCCGTTGCGGGCGCCGAGCAGCGGGGTGGGGTCCGCGCTCGAGGCAGCGCCGGGGGTCGCCAGGCTCGCAGCAGCCATCTCTACGATCGAGGAAACGAAATCAAGCGAGAGAGCTGGAAATCTTTCGCTACGCCTGGTAGCTCCGGCTGCTTCCAGTCATGCTGATCGAAATCGAGAAACCCTAAAGAAGGGTGAGAGACTTGGAGAATACGTTCGCAATTCCCGTGGCTTCCGTTTAACGGAGACAGCAACACAACCCAAGCCAAAGCCCCCAGCCAATGAGGCTGCGACGCGTAACCGTATTACGTAACTGTGGATCGCGGACCCCGGTAACGAGCATGTCCCGATGTGGGCCTGGGCCTGGGCCTGGACTCAGCCCGGCTCAGTATTAAAGGAGGAATCTATAGGATTTTAACAATTGAGGATTCCTCGATGATAATTGAATGATGAACAATCAATCGAAGAATGGTCCCGAGAAAGAGAGAAATCCCCAAGATTTGCTTTCTTACCGAAGAACAAGAAGAAAATTTTGAACCAGAAAACCTTCACTCGACTGCAGAAATTAGAGAGCGTTATAAAGAACATCGTGTTCGTACAGAATCGATTTCAAAGATTTCTCTGCCTGCAGGCTTGCTTGAATCTTGATGCTCAACCACCGTGCAAGGTAGAAATGAACACCACTACGTCCTTCTCTTCCAGCGCAGTCTCAATGCCGCCACAAAGTTCCCAGTCGCAATCGTTTATGAGAACCAACACTCCAGGTCTCCTGCACACCCACAAACCAGAAATCCATCAGAAACTCGAAAACAAAGTACAAATCGAACAGCTTAGAAGATAACACGCGTACACCGAGTCCCCTTTCATGAACATCTCGGGCCGCTCCTTGATCAGATTCGACTTAACCCAGGACAAGAGGTCACGCATCAGTAACTGCGGGAGAGGACGCCGAGATGATCACGAGTTGTAATCTAAACAGGGAGGATACAATCGGAGGCGATTTCATGTTACCTTGTCCTCTCCGGGTTTTGGATCGACGTCCACGCTGTGGATCTTGATGGACTGGCAGAGCAGCTCAAGGCCGCCGCTGAAGTAATTGGAGCGAGCTGAGAATAATAACGGTCCAAACTACGACGAAGTAAAAGCTAGACAAGAGGAGGAAGAGGTTACCCGAACTCGAGCGTGAGATGCATTTTTCTTCTCCTTATGTCGATCGCCGCAGCCGAAACAGGGCAGAAGAACGGCAGCGAATTGGGAAACTACGATCGGAAATACGGAGGCGAAGAGGTCGCTCGGGAGAAGAAGCCCGACCACCTGCAGAGTGAGAACGCCGCCGGCGAATCCGGATTGGGAAAGAAAGAGACGGAATTAGGGAACCTAATAAGCGACGTTAGGGTTCGGGTTCTTTCTTTTTCCGTATTTATTTAAATAAATAAATAAATAAATCATCCGTCGAATTTAGATTTATTTAATTTCTTTATTTTTCAGGCAAATTCCATTTTATCTTAAATAGTACCATAAAACATTTTTAATCACAGAGATAAATCTTCAAAATTAAGGATCAACAGAAAAAAAAAAAAATTCACAGAAATCGAATGTTTCTTCTAGCTCAGTTCATCATAATCCAATTCTGTGCCATTGGAGGGACTCTGATCAGTTTCCTCATAATCCAAATCTGTCCACCCTAAATTCTTGTCTCCTCCTGAAAAGTAACCTGTCACCTCCCCAGAGCTGCTGTTTCCCTTCCTCCTCTTTGCTCTCTCGTCAAACTCGGCCGGTAGACGATACGGCACGAAATGCGTTTCCGCCACAGAACTCTTGCTCTCGCATATGCACGCTGAAGGATTTTCATGGAATCCTCCTCTACCAATTGTGTCCTCGTTTGCCTCCCCCATGAAACCTTTCTGGAACGCACGAACTGTCGATGAGAACGTTTCCCAGGGCATGCCAGTTGCGTTCAGAAACAGAGTGTGGAGCTTCTTCGCGTTTGGCCTTATCGTCCTCTTGTGCCCGAAATATCTCCTGTATCAATCAAGACGCCATCGAGGTTAGAGATCTTATAGCCAGTATCTTTGCTCGACTATGACACAATTATTTATGATCCACCTTCGGCCGGCCAGTATCTTGGCCATGTTGCCGTTGTTGTTGGTCACGAATACGCTGCTGCCGTCGCAGACAATGAAATCGAGCGCCGCCATTCGGGAGGAGTAGGACGAGAACGGCGCCAACTCTTCTTTGGTCGCTAAGGTTTCTTTGGAGTGAAGGTTGGGGAAGATTGCCTTGAGAAGTGCCAGTCTTTCCTCTCCGCCATAGATCTCGCCGGAAGCCACGTAGAGATGAGCATCCCTTCCGAAACCCAGTGCCCTGAGCATGAGGCCGACCTCTTCAGGCTTGAGCGGGCATTTACCGTGCCTGCGTTCCTCTTCGGGATTGCTCGCCTGAACATTTTTTGGCAAAGAAACAGGAAGAACTATTTATACACTAACTTCATTCAGATCGAGATATTGCAATCGATGCCTTACGCGTAACGTTTTCCATCGTTTGCGTACCGCGCCCAGTTCAGTTCTTTCTTTCTCTCCTCCTCCGTAGTAGCATCCGGAGAAGGCAAGCATGTCTGCTTCAAACCTGTCATCGTCGACTCTGTCTTGCTTAATGGACTAGAAAATGACATTCTATTGGAACATGAAGAAATCTATACCTCAAGTGAAGGGCAATGAAGTGGTTGTTGCTTTTAGCTTTCATCCTATGGATCAGTTTGTCGCCCATATTTTGTATCTGGTCTGTGAATTTCAAGCTATGATAGTTCACTCGGCATCTCAACTTCTGAAGATCTGTCTCCAACTGGTTCGCAAGCCTGTAGTCGAATTTTGTAAGTTTAACAACCTGCATCGTGCCAAAACACATTCATTCTAGTTAGTTGTAGCTGTACAGCAGCCATGAAGAATCAGTTCAGTTACCTTCTTCTTCATAAACACAGGTAGAACTCGAGTCTGATAGCAAATGGAGGAGCACTTCCTGGGAACACGCATCGTGTGAGGACTCCAAATGCCCTCTCCATCTTTTTCCGGGAGTTGTTTGATAACCTTGACATCATTGGACAGGGAGTTGATGAACCAGTCGACATCAAAAATCTCACTGAAATTGCTGCAAAGTATGCATGGTTCTTCCAATAGTACATACATACGACCGACATTGGAGTTTTTAATTAACTTTTTGGAATGCTCATCGGTGTTTGACTGACCTCGAATCCTTCCAGAAAGATGTCTGATCAAGGATAGGAACGATAAGGGTCGCTCTCAAGAGTCTAGCTGCGACGACACCATCTATGATCTGCAAATGCATATGTAGCTAAGAAAACAAATGAAGCAGTAAGAAAGAAGAAGATGAGCGTGAACTGACCCCTGTTCTTTGTTGATTCAGACCTCCGCTAGTAGCGATCACCAAATACCTGTTGGGAAGCGTGTTCTCGCCTGCAGCTGTAGAATGAAAGCGGCGACAGTTGGTTTGGCGTTTCATGAGAGAAAGAAAGAAGCAGCCATGAGGAGGAAGATGCCTACGTACATGAGAATCCACTGCTGGCATTGCTGCACCCGTAGAAATCTTTGGACGTCTCGGAGGCCCAAAGGTCGATCGCTCGGCTCCCTCCTCCACTCTATTCAGTTCATATCACGGAAACCAACTCAGGATTGATTGTCGAAGAACGAGGCGTTTCGACGACAAGAAACCGGCCAAATTAACGAGGTGTTTCGACCAGCGTACGTACCGGGAAGGAGGAGTGGTCGGAGCGACGGGGTGAGCGGTGGCGGTCGAAGAGGGACGACAAGGCGAGGAAGCAGAGGAAGGCGAGGAGGAGGAGGAGGAGCGCGGCGGCGGAGAGAGCCTTGGACGCCGGTGCCACTCGCCGGTCGGGTCGACGGCGCCTCCGCAAAACCATCTCCAGCGAATAACCTTCTTTCTCCTTCGCTCTCAACTGGCACCTTCCTTGCATTGCTCTTGCTAGATTGTATGGCGAATCCCTTCTTCTTGCAATTTCGAATGCCAAGAACAAGAACTCGTTCAGGTTCAGCGGAAGATAAAAAAAAAACAAATAGTGAAATTCAAGATGTTTTTTTATAGGAATATCATATATACATACAAACAATAATAATAGGATACGTAGAACTGCGGGGTAAATCTCATGAAGATGTTTTTAACAGATTGCGTGGGAAGTTGGATTGGATTAGTTTGTGGAGACAAAGATGATGATTCAAACTGTTATATAAATTTTCTATTATGTGCTGGGATTTTTGATTTATTTTAAACTGTTCGAAATAAGGATGGCTGATCTGATGAGAACCAACATGCTAGACGAAATAAATATCGTCTTGATCATCAAATTTTAAGTTCACTCTTTTGTATTTGCGCGAGGCTAAGTGGATAGTTCGAATTTATATGTCTGTCTCTGTTTGAGATAGAAAGACATCATAAAAAACTTGCATTATTAAACCTTTGAGTGTACTAAAACATGTTATGCGATTAAACCAAACTCAATCATACATTGAACAACTTGTCGCTGAACGAAATAGCAATTATCCCGAGGACAATATTAAATCCGTTAGTTCGACTACGAACGTTAGAAACAATCTTCTAAAATCTGTTAATTCAGAAGAATCACATGAGATAGGAAAGATGTTTATATAGACTCAAACTCTAAGAAAGATTCCTAATAAAAAAAAATTTTAACAAATTTGAAAAGAAAAATTCTTAACAAATTTGAAAAAAAGATTCCTAATGAAAAGAAATTTTTTTTAATAAACTCGAAAAGAAAAATTCTTAATAAAAAGAAATTTTTTTTAATAGACTCAAAATCCTAAACGGACTTTAAATATAAAATCTTTAAAAAAATTTTAATAGACTCAATTCTTAAAAATTCTAAATAGATTTAAAAAATTCTAAAATAAAAAATAAAACTTTTTAAAACTACTCTAAATATCAAAATTTTCAAAAATTACTAAAAAATAAAAACTATTAAAATTAATAATAAAAATTTTTAAATTCTCCTGCATCACAACTCAACGAGTTAATATCCACATATCACTCTTACCTGGCCAGGGCTGTAGCCACCATGGCTTAGTTGTATCGATGAAAGAAAATTTTCATTCACCATAAATGGGAAAATATTCACTTACTGAATCAACACAATCTGTAGAAACACAGGTACAAAATGTTCGACCTGGAGTTTCTCTATTTCTTTGGCCTTTACTAAAGTGAAGTCGAGGTACAAAATATTCAGCCTAGAGTTTATCCTATAAACGTTATTTGCTTTGGCTTTCGCTAAATACAATTTACAAATGGAAAAAAATGAGTGGACTCGCTGAATGCATGATACACTTTCCTTTGAAAGGATCACTTATCTGCTGCATCATGCTATGAAACATAATCACATGCTTGCAGCCACTGGTTTACGAAGGAATCAAAACAACACCAATTCGCAACGAATCCTAGACATTTGCAGAACTTTCTTCTTTGCAAACTACAAAAGTGATGCCTAGTCCTTTATAACCCATCTGTGGCCTTGAATCTTGAATACACCAGGGGTTTGTTCACTACTGTCTCCCCCACTTTTATTGGCAGAAACAAATTTCTTTTGGTGTCTTCTTCCTCTGGTAGCACCACTATCGCTAGACGCTCCGTTCAACAGAGGATCGTCGATTCCCAGGATCTCCCTCCTGGGTTGTGAAAATATGCTACTGTCATCCCTAGATTTCCTTCTATCTTTTTTAATGTTCTGTGAGATCCGGTGAAGCTTCTCATTGAATTTGGTAAAGGTCTTCTCCACGGGCTCCACAGCTCGGTTCACAGTGAACTTGAAATCATTTACAATCTGCAAGGGAAGAAAAATGCCCAATGAATACATAACTGCAATTATAGGTCAATGAGGAAATGTATGCTTAGCTCTAACTAGGTAATGGATGTGATAGATAATGCATCCCTAGCTAAGACACTAGATGCGCTATTGTTTTTAATTGCCTTGGTGAGAAGGTACATGTATCTCACAAGATCATACTTGGCTTCATCTGACTCCAAGCTTAGTAGCTTCAGTAATTCCTAAAATCTCTAATTGTGATAATGCAATTAGATATTCCAAAACAGCTGAAAACATCTGGTGGCAGATAAAGCATAAAACTTAGAATGGCTATTCTAATGATTTAGCACAAAAGAGAGGATTGGAAGAACGTACATGTTCGCCTCCACCAACAACGATATCTCGTACACTTTCTTTAATATTTGTAGCAGCTTTGACACTGGTATCAGGCTGAGGGAGTCTCAGTTTTGTAGGTCGTGTACACTCCTTAACTTCGTCAGGGTCAACAGGACAGTCGGCAGAGGCATAATCTCCAAGTACTGAAACATTTCTAGGTAACTGGCCACCCAATAGCTCATATGGTTTGGCAGGGAAAACATAAAGATGAACTATGGAAGCTATTGCCATCTGTGCTGGAAGAACAGACAAATAATACTAAAACTTTAAAAGTAGACAACTCCTACTAAACCATAGAAAATTCTCACCAGCACAAAAAACCTCACTAAGAGAGAATACAGATTCAGAAGCATTTCCAGTATATGGGATCATGTTTAAATTTTGAATAAAGAAAATAGAAGTACTTCATTTTACAACGAATGGATAAATTTCAATAAACAAACATGCAGAGAATGCTGAAGAAAATATCACATGGAATGAAGAATGCTACTATAGAAATGAAGACAATCTCAGAAGAAAGAAGTCGAACAGTAGAAATATAAATAGAAGATATCCACTATAGTCTTGCCTACCACTAAAACTTTGCAGTCTATCTAGAAGTCTACAGTACCTCTATACATATGAAGAAATCCTGGATACTTGATCTGAGTTGCAGGCCTTGAGCAATAGGACTCTTGAGCAAGCCCAATGTATATAGAAGTGCAATTGTAACACCTTGCCACCAAGTCAAGAACACAATGGATTTGAATACAAGGAACTTTGCCAACGGCTTTATGTAAGCCAATTCATCCTTAATAGCAGTGTAAAATTGAACTAAACAGTACAGGGCCCAATATTGACTGAAATTGAGAACAGCTGCCATGTAAGGGTACCTGAAACTTAAAAGAGTGAGCCTAAAATTTTATTGAATAAACAAATTTTATTCATGCTCTCTAAATTATTAAAGAAAGTAAAATTAATTAAAGTTTCTTATAACTAACCCACCCCTAGTGGGATAAGACTTGATTGTTGTTATTGTATAACTAACCCACCCCTCAATGTCTGATCCTCATCCAATTCCAAACCTCATCTTTTTCTTCATTCAATTCCTCATCCAATTCCAAAAACCGATTCCATCCCCCTCATCCAATTTCAAATTTCACTTTCTAAAGCTCCTTCTTATATCTTTGATGAAGAAAGTTAGATTTTAGGGCTTTTATTTTTTTATTTTAAGCATTTGAATATTTTTTATTTTCTTTTAATCTAATTTTCCTCTTGCATAGAATAGTGGCCAGAGTTAGGCCAACCTTGGCTAAGGTTTGACCTCCATTTGAAATCAATTCATGGAATTTTAATGCATGGGAATAAGATCGAATCAATACTAAGATCATGCATCATAAATGGAATTATAATATCATTGGATTTCCACCAAGGCAAAAGATTAACATTGAGTATTATTTTTCGTTGTACATGGTAACACACTAGTAGGTGTTGTTCATAGGGGAAGGGGTGGTAACTAGTGCACAATTTGCTTACAAGATGGAAGAACTTCACCCAAACTCTAGTTTCCAAATGTTTTTGAAATCATGTGTTTTCTTTAACATAATATAGTCTATTTTCACCATCTCAATGCTTGAATTTTAATTTTTTAAATTCTTTTTATTTTTTAATTAAAAACATCCTAGCTTAGCCAATCAAATTAGGCGCCAAGATAGGACAACCAAGCCAGGGCTCATGCTAGGGCCTAGGCCAAGGTTATCCATTGAGCCATGCCCAGCAGAATCCATTTTGAGCCACTTCAGACCTAGCACGACCAGAGCCAAAATGGGCATGTCTATATCCCAATCCTATGCACACAACCTATTGACATCACTAGTCATATACGGGAACACAAAACCAACCCGAGTGGCATTGTTTAAGAAGATTTATTTTCCCTTTCCGTCCTCTTTCTCTTCTCTCCTTCTCTTCCCTAGTCGGGCTTGTTTTTAGAAAGATATGGAATGAGAGAAGGAAAGGATGAAACACTAGTACTTGTTTTCCCCTCCCATTTCTCTCCATGTAAATAAGTCATATTTTTCTTGTTCATGACATGACCATACTGTTCTTTTGGCATGGCCCGATTCACTACTCATCTCAACAAGCAAGAAAGAAAATATCACAATGCCAGCCCACCAAACTCAACCTACCCGCATCTCAACTTGAATTCTCCTTCACAGTATACACCAAAACTTTCAAAAATCACGGACAAAATTGCTGTGATAGTCTTTATTATCATCTGGGAAAACAAAAAAAAACACTGTAAGAATTTGCTCAAATCAATAAAACCATTAGAGTTTCTAGCATCAGTGCTTACATATTGGAAGATTCCAAATTTTATAACCTGGTAAAACCACTTTCCAACTCTCCAAGGTTTCAAGAAATAATTCATTGGAAAATGGTGATGAATGACACCCTTCTCAGAAACATGACCAAGGAGAGGAGTGTTTGCAGAAGAAGCACCTTCCCTCTCCATAAACTCAACTGTCCTCTCTTCTCCACCTAAACCAGTAAAGCTCAGTTAATTTGATTATCAAGAAGTGCACAGTGAAGATAGAAGATCTAAACTGTCATAAGAGAAAAAAAAATGAGTGAAGTTCTAGAGAAGAGATTTTTATTAGCTTGCACACTAAGCGAATGCAAATAAATAATTAAGAAACCAAACCATGATTCAGTATTTCCAGGATTCCAAGGATGCCTATAATATATAAACATTTAAAGGTTACAATATAGTACAATTTACAAATAAAAAGAATGTGACAGTAGAGAAGGGGCGGGGGGGGGGGGGGGGCGGTGTTCTCCATTCTGCATGCTTTCCTTTAAACGGTTATGCAATTATAACCAATAGCAACATTCATAATGAAATTGAAGGAAAGGACAAATGCCCAGAAAAGGCCTCTCTTGTTCCACACAACCTAACAAAGGTCCCCATTTTTAGAAACTCCCTAGCAAGGTCCCATGGAAGAGACAATCCCACATTTAACCCCAAAAATGTTTTGATTGACACAACATTGTATAGAATTCATGGATAATCTTGTTTACTTTAAAACATTCCCTGTGAGTAATTCAGTATTATTTATTTATAGCCTGATAAGGAGGTTCTTGAAAATGGGCACCTTAATGGACGTATAGGAAACATATAATATTTAACAAATCTTATATTGTTATTGATGTGAATCTTATGTCCAAATTGAATATGGATAAATCCAAATTAAACAAAGGTTATTCCAGACCTTGCCTGTTTTAAATTTATTTAAGAACTCATTTTCAATCTAGAACAATCTTAACCTATTTCATGAGTCCAGTTAATAAAATCAATATGTATCTTCACTTTACAGCCCACATATGTCATACAGCATCAACACCTAACCATATTCCTTCATCAAGAAACTCATATATTTCAGTTGCCTCCACACCATCAAGGGCTTCAAAATCACTAGAACATCTCAACACAGGGAACTATAGTATAGTCTCTATTGATTTCCAGTCATAATTCAAACATACTTTTTTCCTTTTAACCTTTCAAGTGATTGAAATACATAAAACAGCCCAGTAAATCCTGTCCTTTCAACCTTCCAAGAAACTAAAAAATGCATAAGCCAACTAGTTGTTACCCAACTATATAAATTTCATACATGGAAAAAATTAGAACATTAAAAATGAATATTAAGAACATATACAAGTTTTCTAAACAGCAATAAATTGCAAATATCAAGTTCCAGAGAATATTGTATTATATCAGCTAACATGGCAGATGCATACCTAAACAAGCAACAAAATATCTTCCAAAACAGTACATGGCAAAGGCTTCATAGCAGTCTCGTAATATTCCACAATCAACACTAAGTGATGGATTCACCAATGAAACATACTACAATACAAAAGAACTGTTAGTCATATCTCAAAAGATGATAAAGCAATAGTTATATTATTTGAGCTAAAAAACATTGAATAAATTGAATTAGCATAAGTATTTAACAGAGGAATGGTTTTCAAAAGTTGCCAAATTATCAAGTTAATAACATAAACAAAATATAAAATAAATTTGTAGCTATGTTCTTTAGGCTCACATTAACTGGCAGAATACCACCAGAGCTCCTTCCACGATTTACGAAACAAGGAAACCTCAATATTGTTACAACAGAACTATCGTATAAGCAAGTGTAATAGAATATTTACCGATTCAACGCTATAACAGGGGACCATCAAGACGACCCCAATTAGAAACTTCTGCTCCTGCGATCGAGAGACTCAACATGTTAATTTCCATGGATGCGTAGTAGAAGAAACTACAAAAATGCAAGGAAAACCTCGGGGTTATTGTAAGCCGAAAGGTGCTCAAACAGAAGAAAGGAAGAAAGCGCAAGGACAACGAGAACAAAGAATCCAGCAATAATAGTGGCCCACGCAGGAGGTGAGAAGCTCGACTGAACCAGCGATACTAAACCAGAGATCATCCTCATCTCGGAAGGAACCAGCCAAAAAGCTCACAGCTCTTTTGCATAGGTTTGATTCCGCGCGCACCGGGGCTTCCAAATAATTCCCAATCGACAGAACCCAAAAATTGTAGCTTCTTCTCTGGGTCAGCACCTGAAGGGATCGAAACCCTAGATTCACCTACGCCGGCGCGGTCGCGAGGGGAGATGCCGACTCCCCGAGATCAGTGCGATCGAATCGAAGAGGGGCACGAGTCAGTTTAGAAGCGATCAGCCGCGCGGATGCAGGAATTCATCGGGCCTCTCCTTGCCAAGCCAACCAGCCAAATTTGAACGGAGAAGAAGAGAGAGTCGAAGGGGGAGAATGAAACGAGGCGAGGCCTCTTCCTTGTTCCATCGCCGGACGGAAAGGCGTGCATCGCTTAAAATACTATCAAAATATATTAATTTTAAAATTTCCCTTTTTAGAATTTTAAATTAATCGGCACCGTCAAAGGGGTGTGATCGTGACTTCTTTTGTGCTAGATCCACCGTACATCCTGCCAGCTGAGCATATTGCTATTGGTGACGAATAGTGGTCGGTTTCTTCTTCTGCAGGGAATTTTCCCATTGCGCCCCCCAGATTTAGAACTTTTAGCAGTTTGGTCCACGTTGACCGTGAAATTACCTGAGAAAAATTTTCAAATCTAAATCATTTACTATTAAACAATTTAGCACTTGATTATCTTTATACTTAGTCATAACAAACTTAGATTTGTGGGTTTTATATTTAATTTATTTAAATTGATAATATATGAAATATAGATAATTTAATGTGACAACAAATTATCTGTGTTCTGCTTTTTTCTAATATAAGTAATTATGATAATTAAAGAAGATTTTTTTGAATATTTTTGTAACATTTTCATCATAAAATTTTAGCATATTTTGTATTTATGCAAAATTTGAAGTCATCAAAATATAAGTATAAATAATTATAATGAATATAGCTTTCATTTTAATTTCGGTGCATTCTCTATTTTTTTCTTATTTTGATTTTTATCAAAAGATTATATGAGTTTCAAGTCAAATAATAGTTGCAAGTCAACTCACGCGATACCAACTTATTTTGAAGACTTTCATCTCTATATAAGGGTAAAAGTAATAGATATTTATGTATTTGATCTAATATAATGGGAATTTTTAAAAAAAATCATTCAAAAAACTATTAGAGATGACCTTAAGAAGGATACATCAATGTGCAGAAATTGTCTTTAAAACTATCTATAGTAACCATATGCAATATTAATCAATCTTGAAAATTACCTCAAGTTTATGAATCTGGAGATCAAATGAAAAAGAGAGTGAGTACAAAGTGCAAATTGAAAAATAGAAGAAACATATATGAAAATATAATTAAAAAGGACAATAACATAATTCATAATTTATATTTTCATATCATTTGTCTTTTATTCTCTTCTTGATTTATATCATCAGTTCTTTTCAATTACTCTTTTTTTTACATTTTATACATTATAATTTTACTTTATCCAACAACTCAATATAATTTATTAAATGGGTAAATGATATTCAATACACTCATAAAGGATGTGTAGTAAAGATGAATAACCTGCAATCCACATAATACAAATCACATTAGATATAAATGTAAATATAAATGTAAGTGACTTTCAATCCACTCAAAAAGAATACATATCGTATGTGAGAATGAACAATTCACAATCCACTTGTAACAAAATGCTCATATATATGCACATATACATACATAGATAGAGCAAACAATCCACAATTCATCCGAAAGAAATGTATTATATTTACATGAGATAAAAGATCTTAATCCACCAAATATGAAAATTCATCATATGTATATATATATATCTATATATACATATATAAGATGAACGATCTACAATCCATCTGAAAGATACCTCATATAAAAATAAAATGAACGATTCACAATCTATTTAACGAAGTGTTTCACATAAGAATAGGATGAATGATTCGCAAACCATCAAGTAAGAAAAATTATCTTAATTTAACCGAAGCCTATGAACACACTGAAAGACTAGAAAGTCATTTAAAGTGCAGAACAAAATATCTATATTTATATAAAGTTATTTTAATTACTCATCTAGCATAAATAATTTCAATCTTTAGAAGGAAGTTCTACTAAAGAAAGGTTACACTCATTCTTATTCATTAAGTTGCATAGTTGCTGAAGCTCTTTCTCATATTATTCAATTTTAAATAATAATATTATTTATTCACTTTAAATTTCCATGAGAATTTAAGTTCTCATTAAGGAATTATCCTAAATTCTCAAATGATATCTAAATTTTCAATTGTCTAAATTAATTTATAGAAATAATCCAACATTCGAAGTTGTAAAATTCTAAATAAGTCGACTGTTCTTAACATTCGAAGTTCGTGGGCGGCGGCGGCGGCGGTGATAGTCACGGCGAGGACAGCGACGGAATGAGAAGGGACGACGGCTTAGGGAAGCTTTGGGTTTTTTTTTCCTTTTTCTTTTTTTTGGAGATAGTTAGGGTGGAAGATAGAGTGACCGAAGAAAACGATATTTATTATACGAAATGAAGGAAACAATAGCACGAGGGTGGCGGTGGTGGTGGGACCACAGCATCCTTTTTGATGCTGCAAAAGGTTGGAACCGCCAACCTAGCGGCCCTCCCACCCCGGCCCCACAAGTATGAGGGGGAGTAAATCACGGTGAATGCGGGACTGACCAGGATGTGGTGGCCTAGGAATTTGAAACATGGCTCAGATTGATGTTATCGCAAATGCAACCATGAGACCTCGAACCGCCCACCTTATGCTGTAAGCATCCACGCCCTGACCAGCTGACCCCGCCCGTGGGGGCTTCCACAGCATCCTTTTTGAGCCCCGGAGTTGCAGAGAGAGAGAGAGAGAGCGCGCACCTCGGCGGCGGGCAGTTCCGTGTCGGCGATCGCCGGTGGTGGCGGAGCAGCGATGTGCTATTCAAAAATGTTTTAAATATTAAATTTCCAGATGAAGTGGGTCAAAATTGGGCCGAATTTAGTTCGGAGGCCCCCTCATTGTGCTCGCCCAAATGCCGCCGACCAACACTTGCCAATTTTGTCGTGATATCCACAAAATCTTTCATCGCTCGATCTAAGCCGCCTTTCCCTCTCCGGTTTTGCCACGCCGTCATTCTGACACAGGCAACCCTACCTTCTTATCAACTCCACTCCACGCATTGCCGACCTCATCCTTACTCTGCCGACTTCACCATCAAGCAAACTCCCGCTTGATGAAGCTTCCCTTTATTTTATTACTCTCCTCCTTTTGTTTTACTCCATCTGTTCTTCCATTATATATTTCCACTGCTCTGGGACAGACAGTAGCTCCAGCTGTTTACTCTCTGCTGAAGACTTCTGTCACTGCCATTAAATTTTGTAGCCAACCTTTCTCTTCCTATCCAACTGTTCAACTTTAAGCATCTGTCGAAGAGTCTTCTTCTTCGCCTTTCCCAAATTGCAGCAGACGAGATGGACTGGAGCATCAGTGAAAAGTTATGGTCATTCTCTCTTCTCTTCCTTTTCTTGATTTCCTCCTCTTCAGGCTGCGACAGGTGCGTGCATCAGGCCAAAGCAGCTTACTACTCCTCTGCTTCCGCCGTCGCAGGTATCGCCCGCCGCCAAGATTTGATTTTGATGCTCTTGTGTCGATCAAGCCCCGATTTTTAGAGGTCCCGTTTGGGAAAATTTTGTAGATGGAGCTTGTGGGTACGGATCCATGGCTGCGGGCTTCAATGGAGGCTATGTGGCGGCAGGGAGTCCCCGTGTTCACAGAGGGGGCGTGGGGTGCGGAGCTTGTTTCCAGGTTGGAGGTGAAAAATACCCTTTAAAAGTCCTCATTTCAGATGGATTTTTATTTCGGCGTGCATCAAACAGATGAGATGCAAGAACACTACCATTTGTAGCAGCGGAGGAGTGAAGGTGACATTGACAGACCTCGACAAGAGCAACAGCACTGATTTCGTTCTCACCGCCCCTGCTTTCATGGCCATGGCGAGGAATGGCATGGCGCAAGAACTCAACAAGCTCGGCATTCTCGACGTGGAATACAAGCGGTAGTAAATATGAATTTTCTCTTATTTTAAATCAAAGAATCTAATCCAGAACCTCCTCGACCCGACGAAGCAGGATTCCTTGTGACTACAAGAACAAGAATCTATCGATCAGAGTGGAAGAGAACAGTAGGAGGCCAAACTACTTGGCCATCAAGTTCGTGTACCAGGGAGGACAAACTGACATAGTAGGAGTCGATGTAGCCCGGGTGGGTGCGTGGAATTGGCAGTTCATGAAGCGAGATTATGGTCCGGTGTGGAGCACGAGCCGCGCGCCGGCCGGGCCGCTGCAGTTTCGGATGGTGGTGACCGCCGGCTACGACGGCAAATGGGTCTGGGCGCGGAGCGCAGCGCTGCCGAGCGACTGGAAAACCGGTTCGGTCTACGACTTGGGGGTTCAGATCGACGACGTCGCCCAGGAAGGGTGCGACCCCTGCGACACGCGAGACTGGAAATGACGTGATCATGCTTGTTAATTTATGTATCTTTTCTCCTTGTTTTAAGGCAGAGTAATTGCAGTGGTACGTTCCTTAGTAACGTATGCATGTGTTCTATGCCATGATTAAAAAAAAAAGCAACATCCGAGATTTGATACAAGAAAATCCGGATAGAAAATGACTCTGTTTTCAACTATTGAGCATGTGAAGCTGTAGTCGAGGTCAGAAGTCTGTGTAAGTTTAGGTGGGCAGATTGAGATTGATTAACGACTAATGAATGATTAAGATGGATGAATCTAACTAGATTTAATCTAGCATCCAATGCTAAGATACTTTCATGGATTAAATTTGTATAACTGATGAACCTATTTTGTTGTGAAGTTTAGATACAGACGTTTGATAATAAAATGGCTTGTCCAGTAACTGTCGGTTTATTGAGGATAACATGCATGACCAATGATTGAAGACCTGTCACCTATGGCATCATCATCACAGTACGGTGGCCAAAGCTGCTCCTTATCTTTTTTTGATTGAGATCTATGAACGACTGGGAGAACAGAAAGAGATAAGGGTTGATCTATGAACAGCTTGGAGAGGATAATAAAGAGGATAAGTGCTGAATTTTTGTGGCTGTACTGGATCTAATTTATCATCTTGAATTTTTAGACATTCCCTCGAAGCTCACTCAAAATAATATTTACACATCGATGTATTCTGAGTCAATATACAGAATTGATGCACCAATCAATCAATCAATCAATCAATACTTCAATCTGCTTTTTATAGGTTATGTTTTGTTAAAACCTCTATTCTCAGGATTTCGGTAGAAGTATTCATTTGGCTTTGAAATTGAATTTAGAAGGAATATCCAACTTCACATTGATGAAAATTTAGTTTTTCTTCAAAAATACAATACTACAAAGCTGTTACTGAGAAAAAAAAATAAATGACCATATTCGACCTGATTGTATCAACAACATGCTGGTTTAAAGCCGTCTGCAACTGATGACCAAAAACAATGCCCAGCCAGGATTGATTGATCAACAACACCGACACATGACAACGTCCGAGCAAGTGTAAGGTCTTGCGCTTGCTTCGATGTCCTCCATCGTTGGTACAGCTTCCAAATCACGAATGCTGTGACGAGAGCAACAAAAAGTGTACAAGTTTTTGCAGATGCCCCTGCTAAATGGACGAACCTTTTCTGGAATTCCCCTATAAATCAGATAAAAGTTGTAATATGCTTCAAAACGGAATCCTCATCAACAGAGGTATAAAGAATGATGAATTGATACCTAAAGTACAATATGCGTCGTCTTCTCACCATCTCATAAGTAGTCTGATTTGTCAAAGCTAAATAGCTGAGTAAAAAGTAATTAAATAGTGAAATTAGTAGGATATCTAGATCAGGTGCGAATCAAACCTTCAAAGAGCACATAATTCTTCAAATAGAATTGATGAAAAAAACTTGAACACTATGTTAAATCAAACAATTATGGTTAACAACTTTCTTAGACATGTATATAGAGGTTTTTGTGGCTGTGGTTTGAGTGTCAATCAAACAAATCAAGTTACCAGTAAAATGTTCTGTTTCTTCACATATACGGTGACGGTGGAATAAGATTGCGGCATGAAAGTTATCAGCAAAACATATTCTCAGTGAGGTGCCTGTATGAAGAGCACTGTACAAGATGGATCCAGTAGAAACTACAAATGCTTTTTAACTTGCATTTGGGCAGGTTTCATTTGAAAGTTCAAATCTAATTAAGGCACATAATTGAGTATATAGCTTACAGAACTTTGACAAGTTTGGACGACAGAATGAGACATTTAGAAAAGCATTTTGATAAAGTGAAAATGGGGCAGGAACCTGAGACAGTTTAAATTATTACGACTGATGTTACCTGTGGAAGAGGAGCAGCAGGATGAGAAAGATGAGACAAAACATAAGCGCAGCTAAAAGCACTATAACAATGAACTCCTTCCACCTGATAAGATCATTCCAAACAGACTTCTTAGCATCCCAATGCATATATAAAGGGTCAGAAAGTTATATTAGTTGTCATAACCATGATCTTGTGTTTGTATTTCTGATTAAAAACGTGGAAAAGATCAGTGATAGCCAAACAATGTTTCCTAGGACATGGGCAAAAAACAATTCCAAATAAACAAGTCAATAATTATCGAGAAAGATCTTACCAAATCTTCTCAATCTCAGAGCGCAAATATGAGATATACAATACAACTGTCCATATGCAAAGGATTGTTTCTAGAAAAATGTACCACCTAAAAATGAAAATTTGAATTAGCTCTCACCAAGAATCATTGTTCAAGTGAAATATGAATAGGTGAATTCACATAGCACACAATCAATATTCCAAATATCAGAAAATAGTTCTTTTCAGGCATGCAAAAAATATCAAGGATTGACTGACTTCAAATATAGACTATCAAGGATTGACTGATTTCAAATGTAGATTTATGCAAAAAGAGCAAACAGTTTTTACTTTACAAACAAAGGTTTAGACAATAAACAATTATAATAATCATTAGGAGCAACAAAGGTCATCAATTTGCAAACAGATCTGATTTTACAAGGAAAAGATAAATACTGAAAAGTAGTTGAAAAAGGACTCGACAATCACGCAAAAAAAACAACCACATAAATAATACAATTTTAGACATGTTACAGTGAAGTCTTATGGAGGAACCAATTCTTACTCTTTCATAGTTTCAAATTTAGAAAGATATATTCATAGACTCAATTCTACCATTGTGAAGTCTATGAGAGATTCCTATTTGTTAGTCGAGTGGGATAATCTCAATATGAAAAAATCACATAAATAAAATTTACAGCTAAATAGGTCATGGATATAAATACAGACCTCCAAAGATAAAACTATGATGAGCAAAATTTATACATAAAGAAGAATTATCTTAATATGTATAATAACAATGCTGATTCATATATATGAATAAATAGACTAATGGTTTGTTGTAAAGGAAAACCATTCGTACATAAGACTTAGAAAAGTGACAGTCAAAGTCAAAATGCAGCTAGACGACGGCAAAGTCATTAAGAAATCAAAGTTAAAGATTTGTCGATTGTGATCCACTTTTACCGATATAGAAACCATAAAAGATTAACACCTGATGAAATAAGTCACTACCAAATGGATGAAGACTCTTTAGGATAAGAAACTTGCTATCCTAACTGAAACAATTTATTGAATGGTTTTGCATTTACTTTATGCTGGAAGTAGTACAACTTCAGGTTTACAAAAGAAACCACATGATTTGGTCGACCATTTAGCTTTGCACAAGACACAAAGTCACATGTCAAATAAAAATTAAAATTACCAGCTTGCTTAATTAGCTGTTAATTTACAAGGAATAAGGTTCAAAAATTCTCCTTTACCCCTTGCCCTTGCCACAAAAATAAGTTGAAATCCATGAGGAACATGAATGGCATCACTCTCATGTGTAACAATGTTTAGTTTTGTTCTAGCACTGTATCCGCTAGTTTTGTTTATTTATGTAAGACCTAAGTAAACAATGAATAGAGGAACTAAATATGGCAAATTGAATCCAAACAACAACAAGGAAATCACCTTGATACCAAGGTGGAAAATCACAAAGTGATGGATGGATTGAGGGGGAAGAGACAACTATGAATGCATTCATTGCTAAGGCTTCTTGTCTAATTTTGGTGAATATCGAATATAGAAAAAGAGGTATCTGGATCTCCTTTTGCCAATATTTGACTTCAAAAAGGAAACTATTGTTAAAATCAGAAGATAATACCATAGTAATATTTTGTAAGTGGAAGTTATCTAGAGGACTTAAATCTCCCAACTCTATCATGAACAACTACAAAGAGTCTCAATATTCAGTTGCACAAGATTGGCAATCTCAAACAATGCCGAACAATTTCATGAGCATAGAGTTGTATGCTTCACTATGGTGTAGCTCCCTAATAAAATCTAATAAATGAAGATTTAATTGCTCACAAAGACAAATTAGATTTTAGACAACACATTCCATTACTTTTATTTTGGGTCAATGCTCCAAAATGATACTGGTGGACTCACCAAAATCGACAATGATTTCCTTGCCCAACACAAGTTCCTAACCATACACAGTGATGATCATATTGAAGGATGCATTTGTCACAATCGTGGCAGTGCTTTGCCCGTGGAGGCTGCAAATACACAACAAACGTTGGAAAATTTTATTAAGATGCTGGATGCTAAAAACGCATGGAAGGAAGGTGAATAAATTGATAACAATGTCAACAGCTTTGATCATACGAATCAGATTGCAACATAAACAAATTCACATTAGCAAAAATGACAAGTGATAATTATTTCATGCAACAAAAGGTTTGGTAGTGTTTTTCCATCAAAAAACTTCAGTTATATCCAAAAGTAATACAATCAGTTTCAAAGAAACAGATTGACCAAAACAAAGTTAAACCAGTTCAATCCAGATATTAGCCTAAAAATAAATCGAAAATAAATATAACAACAAAACAAAAAAGAATAACAGTAAAGATTACAAGATAATAGGTTTGAGTTTGGGGATTAAATCAAAAAGAAAAAGATAAAAAAGGAGCTTGAAACAGTGCTATTCAAAACAAAATGACTAATTGCATATGTTTAATGGAAAGATAAGCATTTTGAAGGCATTATGTAAAGAGATTGTTAAACACCTAGCAACAGAACTTTGGCATGCACATAGTGAATAAAAACAGACATTATATCATAAAAACCTTTAGGTGTTTGGAAATAAGAAACAGTCTAAAACAGTATTTCTAATCGTTAATGAACAGAAGTTTTTCTAGGGAGGTATGATTAAAAAAGGTACTCAATGAATACCTGAACAATATTGCAGTAAGAGCAAGTCCAATTTCTGTCCAAACAAAGAAAAAAGGTTAACTAGTAAGACAAAATCTGCTAACATAATCATTCTTCAATGTCACTCGATATAGATAATACCTACTAAGTTAAGAGACAAAACAAATGGGCATGCAAATGCCAAAATCCTAGAACATGTAGAAGTAACTTGGCAGACAAAAAAATATGAACTCTGCAATGACATGTAGAATGGGATTCCCCCTTTATTCACATCCAATTATTCAGATTTTCATAAGATCTATCAAATGAATTCATAATATTTCATTCTGAATTTATCATAATTATCCATATAATATAATGGATTAGAGTCATGATTAATTGTTCAATTTTGATATGTCAATATGTATATGTAGGGGAGTCCATTCAGTTAGAACTAAACTGGAATAAAGATAAACCAATTCATTTTTATCAATCTTTGTTTAACCAAACAAAACTGAATAAGGTTATAGTTAACACTATAAATTAATATTTGCAATTAAAGTTTTAAATAAAAAATTATTTAAAAAATTCAACAATGATAATGGAGAATAGTTGGTATACAATTCAAGCTTTTCATAACATATGGTAATAGAGAAACTAGGAGTATACTTTTTGGTTAGAATTTTAAGAATAATACTATATATGAATAATACTATATATATTAATGGAAATATGAAAACATTAAAAATTATATTTTGGTTTCTGATTCAAAATGCTTTTTGAAAAGAAACTGAAATGGAAACAAATTGTATAATCAAATTTATCAAGCCAAACCAAACAGAAATACAAAAAACAATTAAATTAAGATTTAGCTTTTCTGGTTGAACCAAATAACAGACACCCCTATATGCATATGCATTAATATATAAGAACATCTTTTCTGTAATTTTGATAGAGGGAATTCAACTCCTAACGAAATGTAGCCAACTTCATATATTAGAACAACATCCATTGAGTCTCAATTTGGATTTGACTCAGGATTGCCATTTAAATTCAAAAAATTTCTCTGAATTTGGATGTTACCACTTAGCAAGTTTCCATACAAAGCATCTGTTTTGGAAAATCCATTGATTTCTTATTTCCTTACAATATTTAGATAACCTCTTTCACATAAGCAATTTGATTGTGATCATTTGTGAAACAATGTAGAGAGCAAACGATGCTTAAAGACTGATTTTCTTTCACCCTTTTGTCAATAAGAAAATTAACCTGTTTGAAATACTTAATTACATTAGTTTTACATTAATGAAATACTTGTAAATGTACTTACTCCTTATGTGTGATGCCTAACTTCAGATCATCAATTGCCATCAGTCCATCACTGATAGACTGGGTGTGTGTTTGAGCTTTTAGATGGAGGATCATGTAGGAAAGAGATCACAAGCTGACAATTATCAATTTATTTCATCACAGCCATAGAACAACATATTCACTCTGCTAGGTATTGTTTATAGCCATCATGATCAATCTTAGGTGGAAAACAATCTCAAGACTCAAGAGAAGACGAGCCATATCTAGATGTAAATACTAGGCAAACCAATGGGCATAGGTGGCCATATTCCTCTCTAACAATAGTAGTTTTTTTCCCCATTCTCTGACAGTAGGAACCAAGCTACAAGTTAAAACCATGCCAGCCCAAGCAAGACACTACACAATAATATGTTGTAGGCATTGAAACAACCACTGCAGCACAATAAACACATGATATGTGGCACCAATTAGACTCATGTTATCTTTTTGTGTCCCATATTTCCCCATTGTATTATCATCACTCTCTTGTTGTCCATTCTATCGAATTTGTTACTATGATATGAACTAAAATGCACTTAATGTTAAACATTCATAAAACACAAGCAAGTAAAAAGTCCCGTGCCTAATCTAGCATGCTTGCTGCAGTACCTGATGGCTGATCCAGGAGGATACAGGTCCATAACAAGCTTCAACCATGATGATGAATTAAAGTGGGTAGTCTGTGCTTCAAGATGGTGGTTGTTCGTGGAACAAATTATGTACCTATCTCTTGAATTGGACTGCCTTTGCTTGATCATTGAAAAGGAAAAGACAAAGAAGTAAAGATTTCATGTTTGAATTGCATTAACATAATTGTGGCTTGACCTATGGTCCTACTTCAAAATTGAAGACGGATTGTTAAAAGTGGTTGATGTTCCATTTGCTGCCCTCATTGCATCAATTACATACCTAACACATGAGAATACAGAAGAGACATTAGTGGAAAATTTATGTTCCAACAAAAAGGAGTGGTCATAAGGATGAGAAGTATGATAAGATAATATGTTGGTACCCTGGGGATGAGCAAGAAGTGAAGAAATATTGAAATAATGTAGCTGAAAAAACCACCAAATATGCTGCAGTATACCTAAAAATGGGCATTCAAGGTGGAGAATAATAACTGTTAAACAGGGGAAAACTAAATCTCAAAGGAGTGTAGACAATTCAAATTAAAAAAAGAAAATAACAAAAAGTGAGAACACTACAACTATCCCAACATGTCTTTGGAAAGAATAAATATTATAACCAAGAATCACCATAATTGAGGAATTAGGAAAAAAAAACATAGTATCTAAAAACTTATAACTTAAATTAACAGGGATTCGTAAAAAGAGGGGGGAAACACAGGTAGATATCACGATATCATGTGTCTAGCATAAGGATTCATGTATGCTATTGGAAGCAACATAAGAGAGATTTCAGTAGACTCTTTTATCAAGGTATATTTGACATATAATGGGGAAACAAAAATATAGGTGGAACCATGCAAAACCATATAGATGTAGGACAAACATTATCACTTCCTTTCCAATATCAAAACTGATCCAAAAGTACATTGACTAAGTAGAAACTATAAAAAAAAACAGAATTTCCTACAACGCTCACCAGAAAGTCAAGCTACTTTTCTAATTGAAGTTCTCAAATGGAAACAGATGTTAATCAATCATAGATGTTAAGGCATGTCACTGCACGAGGATTTAGCAAAGGCCAATAAAAGCTCGTTCCTCACACATCCTTAGGCACTAACTTTTCTTTTGTGGTTTCCATAGAGTGTTTTTAACCTGAGGTTACACTCATCAAATCTGTAAAGCACGAGGGAACCCCTATATTGAACCATATAATTTAATTAACACTTCAAGATACAAGCACTCTCCCTAACATCTAGTCCGGGATGACCCAGACAATCAAGTCAAGACAACACCGCATGAGAAGAATGATATCTTCCCCTAAAATAAGGGGTTCGTTCACGAAGTTGTTGACCACGAATAACTATAATTATAATCTTGCTGTTTATTGAACAAAACCCGAGATCACTGCTGGTGTGCGCAATCTTTTTTTCTGATCTCCACCAATCATAGATACAAAAAAAAAAAAAGCCATTTAAGCCCTTTTGGAAACAGAAGAGAAAAAAAGGCAAGGGTTTTGAAGGCTACCAAGGCTGCTCTCTGGTCCTGCGTATCAATGATACATCGAAGACGAAAACAACTCCCACGAAAATCACATGAAGAAGCACCATCGACAACTTCAATCCCCATGATAATCTAGTCGCTGCTCAAAGGCCCGAAATTACCCAGACAATGAATGCATCAATCATAAAAATAAAAATAAAAAATCTCGAATTCTTCGGGCGAGGAAGATATCCTACCACGGTCGGCGAGGTCGGGACAGATCAGGGAGCAGCGGTCGCAGAGCTTCTCGCTACCGGTGGATGAGACGCCGGCAGCCGCCATCTGTCTCTCGATCGATCCAAGATCCACAGCCTCAGGAGGCCGAGAGGAACACAAGCGACTAGGGACCGGGAAGGGAACGAAGGGAATACCGTACCGCGCTGCCACGTGTCAAGTAAGAAATGGAGTAAAATTTGAAACATGCTCGAAGACTAGTAGTTGATCCTCAAAAGGAGTGAGCACGGACAGACAGGGTGTCGGGCCCACGCACAAATAATATCTCAGCAGAAGTGATTACGCGTGTACGATCATGATGAGGCTGTCTCGGGAGCAGCGGAAGGACGTGATCTCTTGTGGATGGAGTTGTGTTGTGGTCGCTGTGAACCCTAGACTAAGCCTATACGGACGCGCCCACCTATTTTAAGCCAGACGACAGGCCAGCAAATGAGCCCAAACAAACTTGAAGATTAAGAGTTAATTTTAGAATTATATTAAAGGAGCGATTCTATTTAATCACTTTGGAAAATAATTAATGGGAGATCAATTAAAATAATTTTTGATAATGTTTTTCCCACCACTGTGGGCCTCCGCCAACAGGCAACAGCGTAGTAGCCGTCAGTATAACGGCGCACCCCTGTTTCTCCGGTTTCTGCTCTCGCTGCATCGATACTCGTGCTGTTCCGCGCTCGCCCCAGAATTTCTTCTAATTCTTCTCTCCTCTCCCACAGTCCTCCGCTCTCCCCCTTCCTCCGCGAGACCAACCGGAAGCGGCAACACGAGACCATGCACGCCAAGACGGACTCCGAAGTCACCAGCCTGGCGGCCTCCTCGCCGCCCCGCTCCCCGCCGCGGCGCCCCATCTACTACGTCATGAGCCCCGCCCACTCCCACCATGACCCTGACCGCGCCTCCTTCGGCGGTTCCACCCCTGGTGCCTCTCCGCTGCATCCCCACCACCACCGCTACGCCAGTTCCCCCATTCACCACTCCCGCGAGTCATCCGCCACCCGCCTCTCCGGCTCCCTCAAGTATAACACCTATGCCTCCTGGCGCAAGCTCCAGCCCCACCCCCACCACCAGCCAGGCAACGCCACCTCCTCTGCCTGCTCAGACGACGACGGCGACGAAGAAGAAGCCCCCATCCCTGTCCGATGCTACGTTGCCTGGTTCGTCCTCGGCTTCGTCCTCCTCTTCACCCTCTTCTCCCTCATCCTCTGGGGCGCCAGCAAGTCCTACAAGCCCGACGTCTTCGTCAAGGTCGGTAACCCGAGTCAACTCGTTTCGTCCATTTCCAGAAGGTATGGAGGATTGTAATACCCGTAAATTTCCTTCTATAATTCTGGAAAATAATGGATGATTGTTTGAAAAAGGGGTTTAGAATATTTTCTAAATGGCCCTTGATGACAGGATGACCCTTAGCTTTAAGGGACCATAAGTAGGCTAAGACCTTGAACCGGGCTTCTAGAACCGTTTCAAACCAATAACGAGTGACGTAAGAACACCAATGATTTAATTCGAGGATACCTGACGAGGTTGAATTGGATAATTTGGTTGACATTCCTACAATTGAACAGTTATTGAGGAAAGGTAGAGGATCCAAGTCGATTAATCCATTCTCTGAGGAGTCCGAAATCCTAGGATCGCTTCACCCATCAGTGTCACAGTCGATCCCTTTCTCCGACTTCTAGGATAAAGCACTTTAAAACACTCCCATCTCCCCCACACAACTCATGATCTATATTCTCTCCACCTTTTTGTGCTAGATTTAGTAAGTAGTTCCACGGTCCCTGTGGATTCGATCTTTTTATTACTTGGCGACATTCCGTGCACTTGTGGAAGGCTATCAGAGTTCCAGAACAAGGGTTCACCGTTACGTACATCCCCTAACTTCCCGAGATAGAACAAGATAATCCACTGAAACCACGCCAATAACATAGATTTGATGAACGAGAGAAGGCAAAAATCATTCATAATCAATCATTAAAGGGGTACTCCCTTATCTCGAGATTAAAAGAAACTACTCCATAGATGAAAGTTTACCGCAAGACATGTCGATAAAAGATAAACATCCGACCATCCTGTACAAGAGTTTACCAATCTAAATCTCCCGCGCTAATGTTGATGATGCCTTCTAATGCTTCTCTCCCAAGCTTTCCTCCTCAAAAACCCTAATCCCAGCCGCCAGCCCCCCCCCTTTTCGTTTTCTCTGGCAGCCTTTTATAGTTCGTGTGTTTTAAGCACGCCCGTGTTGATTGGCACGGTCTGGCCGTGCTAGGCTCTGGGCAGACAAGCAGCTTCACGCCTGAATAAGCTGACTCAGTCGACACGGTCGTGCTGATTAGCACGGTCTGGGCGTGCTAGGCTCTGGGCAGACAAGCAGCTTCACGCCAGAATAAGCTGAATCAGTCGACACGGCCGTGCTGATTGGCACGGTCTGGGCGTGCTGATTACCTGTCAGGACAAAACCTCACACAAAGATGAGTGAATTGCGTGTATCCAAGGAGAAAAGTATAATTATAGAGCCAAAAGTATAAAATACCAAGTAAAGTGCAATATCTTGCGTTATGCTCATGAAATGTGGCCATATCAATGCTAAATAATGCTTATCTTCTCAATGCATCATCTATGAAAATTAGGAGTTTTGGTTCATGTCTAAATCTGAACATTGTGGGTCGCTGGCTCACCAGTTGTCCCAGGACGAGCACTCGTGGTGTTCGGTAACGTACGCGAGGCGGGTACATGAATGCGTACGGAGGAGACAACGGACGACAGGGATCGACTCGGTTCTGTATCGCAAAGGTGGTGACCATACCGCACTGAACCGACTTAATTTTAGGAAGCGAGGGAAACCCGACTGCGTACGTAATTGAAGTATCGAGGGTGTCGGTTGCTAAGAGTAACCGACGCGTGTCCGTGCACCAGCTGACAGTCTGTGCTCTAGTAACTGCCTGCGTGGGAGAGGCGGGTGCGCGCAACGCTCTGTGACCGGTCACCTCACCCGATTGTTTCTTCGGCTTTATATAGAGACCATCGAGCAAAGCCCTTCTTCGCGCGGCGTTGAAGTTGCTTAGAACAAACGAGAAGGTGCTTTCGAAGTCGTACCTTTACACGATCGATTGTTAGGGTTTGTTTGGATCGGTGAAATTCTGTCGGCGTCAAGCTCGATGGCGGAGGCTGCGAGGAGGAGCAAAGATGCGGATCGGATCAAAGGGCCGTGGAGTCCAGAGGAGGATGAGGCGCTGCAGAAGCTAGTACATCGTCACGGCCCGAGGAACTGGTCGCTAATAAGCAAGTCGATCCCTGGGAGGTCGGGGAAGTCGTGCCGGCTCCGGTGGTGCAACCAACTGTCGCCGCAGGTGGAGCACCGTCCCTTCACAGCGGAGGAGGACGAGGCCATCATCCGAACCCACCGCCGCTTCGGCAACAAGTGGGCCACCATCGCCCGCCTCCTCTCCGGCCGAACCGACAACGTGGTCAAGAACCACTAGAACTCAACCCTCAAGCGAAGGTACTCGTCTTTCGCAGCCGAGGATGGCGCCACCGACGTGGCGGAGAGGTCGCTCAAACGGACGTGTAGTGACGGGTCGGATGTCTCGTCCGGGGCAGCAGGGCTGAGCTTGAACCTCGGAAGTCCATTGGGTTCAGATCTTAGTGATTCCAGCCAGAACACGCCAATGCCTTCTCCGATCTCCATTACTTCTCGCATCTGCCGGCCGCTGGCGAGAACCGGCGGCATATTTCCTCGATCCGCTGCTCCCTACCCTCAATAGTTCGAGTCATGCACCACCGGTGGTACAGCCACCGCTACCTCCCCATCCCCACCGCTTAAGATCATGGAAGATCCGGAGACCTCCCTCACCCTTTCCCTTCCCGGCTCAGACCTAAAAAATGCCACCGACCGGTGTCGGAGATTGCAACTTGATCTGCTGCCATATATGTCAATTCCCGTCGACGAAAAGCCACGGACTTTGACTACGAAGTGCATGGACGACGGGGAAGATCTGGGAGGAGGAACGGCGGCGGCGAGCGTTGTCATTCCCCTTCGGGCCGGAGTTCCTGGCGGTGATGCAGGCGATGATCCGGCATGAGGTGAGGATCATAGACAAGGCCTTGTCAGCTCGTCCCACAAATGCACTTGATGTGATACAACTTCACTAAAAAAGAAAGCTTTGAGTATTTTGAACATCCTTTATATAATTCTTGTTCCCCATCTTTAAGCAAATCATAAAACTCTTTAGCTTTACCACTCGGACCCTCTTGTAAAGGTGGCATTCTTCCTTCACCTTCATTTAATAGATCATGCATTGTTGAATCTTGACTGACATGTGGTATAGGGAATATGAAAACATCTTGAATCATATCACGGATTGGATCTTCAGAAGATTTAGTATGTTGTGTTTCATGCACATAACTAGAAGTCTCCCCTTCAGCTCTCTCACCATGTAATAGCCAAACTGTATAACTCGGTGGAAAGGGCCTTAACAACAAGTGATCGTACACCTCTTCTCTAAGTCTGGAATAGTCTGAATCCACAACAAGAACAAGGACACTTTATCCTATTATCAGATGATGCATTAGCAAATGCAAAATCCAAAAATTTCAATAATCCATTTATATATTCGGGAGTATCTTGCGGCTTCAAAATCCAACTTTTGTCCATATCTAATTCAATAATAGATAATTAAATTAAAAGCACGCTATAGTAGGGAGACTAAAAGGAACGAGTAAGTGACTGATAGAATCCCTAACAGGACCACCGAATATGTTATGAGTTAATGAAACAATAAAATAAATAGCAAGAAAAAAGTTAGTTAACTTCTGAATAAGATAGTTGTGTCGTTCTGGGTGTTTTCCATAGTCCAAGACAAACATCAAATAAAAAGTTGCAAGATAGATTAGTTCTGGAAAGAGCAAATATGGCCAGTGCTCTATTTTAAACCAATAAATTGTCATTATGGACTAAAGCACATTATTGCATAAGTAGAGTGTTATTCATGAAAATATTGTCTATTTCTAATGTGAAAGTAAGATTAAAATTGTTTAATCACCATCCATCTCCTACAATAAGACAAGCAAGTAGGCGGCAAATGGGCAGGCAATGATAAAAGAGTGGCACTTGGTAGAAGCGGTACACTTGCTCATGTGCATCAGCGCTTGTTAATAGGATCAGGTGTTCTACCAGTATCCAAAAAGTTAGTAATAAATTAATTCTAACCTTTGGCAACCAAATTTTTCCCATTCTACCCAACATTGTAAAAAGAATTCTTGCAGCAACTTATAAAGCAGAAACCAATAAAACTTTGTTGGATGATTTACCATTAGATGATTTGCAACTGCACATGACCAAATACATCACTAATCTGTATTTTATGATGACAGATTTACAAGATGATATGAAAAAGGATTGTTACACACGTGGCCCCTAAACTATCTGCCCCAATGTTTTTTATTGAACTTTATAATTTTATGATGACAGCTTTTATAATTGTGCTGACATGAGCATGATGCGGATGCTTAATCAGCTGCCACATCAGTAGCCAATTACTTGTTAATTAAATCTAATGGTTGGGCATGAATGGTACAATTATAGAAGCTCAGTGACCAAATCAAAACAAATAGGGAATTATTGAAAGTAAGGCTGATATTTCAAGGAGCATTAATGTACATAAATCTTTTTCAAACTTTAGAACCTCAAATGTGCAAATAGAGATTGAATTGTATGAGATGGCTAAGTGAAATCCATTCCTCTACAAGTAGACAAAAACAAGGGTATCTACAAGAAAGAAAAAACAAGTAGAAAAATCTACAAGAAAGAAAGAAAAAACTGGAAAATCCCAGAGATTAAATGCAAGACAAAAACTGGAAAATCCCAAGATGCAGCAGCTTGAAACCAAGAAACAAAGAAATCGAACCCAAAGTTATCGAGACGGTCGGCGAAGTCTCGGCGGCGAAGTCTCGGCGGCGAAGTCTCGGCACGGAATGGGTGGAAGGCTCGGCGGCAAGCAATCGCAGGAATCCGGAGACCGGAGAGGAAGTTTAGGGTTCGGGCGAGAGGGAGCCGCGGCGTCCGGAGAGGAAGTCTCGGCGGCGAAGTCTCTGCACGGACTGGGTGGAAGGCTCGGCGGCGCAGGAAGCCGGAGAGGAAGTTTAGGGTTCGGGCGATCGAAGAGGAGCCGCCGCGTCCGGAGAGGAAGTCTCGGCGGCGAGACTGGGTGGAAGGCTCGGCGGCAAGGAAGTAGGGTTCTTATAATTAAGAAATCGAAGTCTTTTGAATCTTTTTAAATCTTTGTTCCAGGAATCTTTTTGCTATTCTATCACTTCAGTGGTTATATATAGTCGTCCTCATTATTTGTAAAAAAATAAATTAAAAAATTATAATTGACGATTATAAGAGAATTATTTTGACTTTATCGAGATTTTCTATTTACGACATATTCGAATCTCTCTTTTGATCTGATTGGATCTTTGTTGGATCGGAATCTCCTCCGGTTGGACGGGCTGAACCGACCCGGTTCAGTAGAGTTTGGGTTGGAATGAGCCGGTCAACGGAGAATGAGGCGTGCGGCGCCTCCTGCTCTGGAACACTTCTCCTTCGCCTCCCAGATCCCGGCTTCTTCCTGCAGCGATCCGTACAGGTCTGCCTCCCTCCTCTGATTGCTTTTGCTGATATAATGTTTGATTCATGTGATTGATGTTGTTGCCGTTGGATCTATTCCGCTGCTAGATCTTCTCCAATTCATGGTCTTTCTTGGCGAATTTCTCTTTTTGAACTTCAGGATTACTGTTTTCTGCGGTTTCAATTGGCGTCCGATCGACACTTTGTCCATATTTCCTACAAAGAGAAATCGTAATTCGTCTCACCCGAATGAATTAGTTGGTACTAGAAGTGTAGAAATAACAAACGGGAAGAGTAATAAGAAGTGACAAGTACAGAGAGACTTCGCAACCAAAAATCAATTTAGAAACAACTTCCTTAGAATGAGTTGTTTTATAATAGACAAGGCACCCTTTTGAATGCCTATGATAATTTCTCTTGGATCTCTTGTATATCAAACAAATTAATGTATGGAGATATGGAGGTCGTCTATCCCTTTCGAGTGATTGGCTTCTTCCCCCTTCAATTCCCTAGTGCTCTACCTAAAATAAGACATTGGTGCTTATCACCTTAAATCTGTGAAAAAAAATCATAAATTGACTATAATTCATAAGCCTTTATAAAAGGATATCTTTTCTGTTGTTTTAGGATTCCAATACATGTTAGCTCACAGACAAAGCTTGATCAGGAAATCCAGTTTAGTCTCAAAAATTAAGCTTTCTGATTTTCCCAATCCAACAGTGTTCTTTACTGTGGAATTTGTTTGGAAATAATAATTCTGGCAGTAAGAACTGTCAATTTATTTCACAGAACTTAGATTATAGAAATATGTCTCACAAATATATGAATGTGAACTCAAATAATTATAATAGTTTGTTTGTATAGATTGTCTGCTACTGAATACTTCAATTTTCTTTCTTAATTGTGTTACATTTCTTTTCTTGGAAGGTGCAAGTTTCTCACTGCAGCAAGTTTCTCTGCAGTGCATGGTTTTCACAAGAATGGCAATCCACAGGGTGCAAGTTTCTCACTGCAGCAACTTAAAAGCCACTGTTCTGCATCCATTCTGATGCGTGCATGGCTGAGCCCTCGATTCATCTCCCAAACAAAATCTTTTGATGTTTTGGTTGGCCTTGTGTGGAGTCTGACACTGTGCTATGGCATTGATGGATGGATTTTTGAATTTTTTTTTTGTGAGTTGAGTGTAGATTGAGCTCTGTGGTCATGGTTTTTCTTGGAGTTGTTATAGTTTAAGTGTGAGTGCAACTAATGACAACCTTTGTTTCTTCGCAATTTGAAGTTTATGCACCAACTATTTGCTCTTTCTTATTGCATGCACTCTTCACTAAAGGTAGATTTCCACATGGTCGATCTTATGATCATATGTGTGAAAATAAATTGAGAAGCTGCAGTTAATCACGGCAGAGAAGGACATTATTTCAGTTTCGTTGAGATTCAACTTTTGCTCATTTTAGTAATTCTGTTCCGTTATAACCAACTCAATTATGTCTTGAAAACATTATTGCATGCACTCAATAAAATTACATAAGATTTAATTATAAACTAGTTCATGAATCCACTGAAAAATTATGACACTTTGTATTTCATGTTGGGTCATTTTACAAATAGATTTATACAATAGAAATTATAAAATTTTCATTGATCCAACACCTTTTATATGGAAAAATCAGTAATTCACAAGTATTAGAAGATTTTTTTTTGGAAAAAAAATTGCTCATTTCATTTTGCAATAGTGTCACTTCAATATAACTTACCTCAGACGTCCCATCTGTCGTTTGATGGGTCAATCAAATAACCATAATTATTTTTCAAGTAAATTCGTCGGTTTAAATAAACGATAATTTAATGAACTTAAATTTCTGAAATAACTAAATCACATATTTTAATGGTGTGATTTTTCTTTTTTTTTTCCTCTATTTTTCACCGAAGTAAACAAATATCTAAATATGCATTTGCTCACTTAAATTAATAATAAAAAGAAATTTATTTTTGAGAATATAAAGAAATGCAGAAAGCAATTAATTTTCTTAATTTTCTTTTGTCTGTTTTTTTTCTGAAAAGGATACAGAATCCACTTTAGGAAAGACAATAAAGGGTGGAAAATATTTTTATTTTAAAAATGTCAAAATATATTTTGTTTCATTATTGATCTGAATTATTATTCAAGATCTATTATATTTATATTGTTTATTGCACTCCACATCAGAATTTGCCATAATAATATTTCTAATTTAATAAAAATAATGTTGATTTAGAATTTTCCTGTGATCTTATTCCTCCATATGCTTACCAATATAACAGTGACAACGGCTAGTGACTCTTAACGGTTTGGATGTAACACTTGTAACACGCTACTTTTAACACCCTTCCTCAGCGTCCTCTTCCACAGAACTCCGAGGAGGAGAAGAATCATGGCGAAGATGAGCACCATAACGTCGAGCTATCCTCTTTTTGTTTGTTGTTTCAACACTATAATGTGAGAAAAATCCAGCATTTCTTCTTCTGGTTGTTTGGAGGAGAAAAATCCAGCATTTCTTCTTCTTGTGCATGTGCGTGATGATCAAGTCCAACAACAAGAAGAAATCTGCTTGAAGGAATGCCAAAGAGGCCAGGTTCGTGCTGCTGTTATTCGGTACTATCTTGTCTCTTGCCGTAATCTGTTTTGATGTTTAATTATTTCCTTTTTATTTTGTTTCTGCTACATTGAAATGTATGCTCTGTTTTTTTCTACTGGCCTACTAATGAATTTCACCATAGATTTGTGACTTATGAGTGAGTGTATATTTATTGGTTATTTTAAATAAAATTTTGTATGCAAACATGACTTTGCATTCTATGCCTATCTGCCAAAACAACAAGAAAGTAAAAGAACATTTCCTTGATTTCTTGTACAACCCAATCAAAAACATGACTTATGAGATTTTGTTGTTGCCTAATACTAAGCTTATGGGGTTCTCTTGATCATTCAACACGATCTGGTTATCAGAAATTTAAACAAAAGACAGAAATTCTATACCTATCTGCAAAATTAGTATTCTTGATCATGATTAATCAAGTGCATTACTCAATCAAAGGCAGCTTGTCACTTCACTGATAGCCTTTCAAAGTGGCTTCTCCTCCTGCAGAGATGACGCTGTTGAAATCAAAATGCAAATATCCTGCCTTTGAGGTGGGGATAATCCTTCTTATTGATTGATTCCTGAACATTAAGGATATCTTTTGTTGACTCTTTAGCTATCTGATGTGTCAATGTGCTGGATTGTAATGCAATCTAGGCATTTGGATGCTCACATTTGCTTTTTTTCCCTTGATCCACAATTAGTTTAAGCAAGCATAATAGTTTCTTCTGGCCTTTTAACTACCAATCACTCTATATGTAAACTAGATAAAATACAGATTAGAATAAACCTGAAGCTAAATATTCAGTTAAACTTTACATAAATAGGCATAAACTTGAAACATAAAATTGGCAGTTCAATCAAGACTCAGTTATATATATATATATAAACTTTCCTACTATCTAGGCTCCAACGCAGAGATTGAAACATTATTTTCAGAAATTTTCATTAGAATTCTCTTGCTTCCTCTGGAGTTCTCTTGTTTTGGAACACCAATTGATTCACTGGTGGTATTATGGTCACTGAGAAATGCTGGTGCTGAAGGAGTGGGAAGGCCGACAAAGTGGCTGTTGAGCATAAGCACAACATTGGCCATGGTGGGTCTTTGAATTGGATCTTCTTGCACGCATAGTAACCCTATATGTATGCACCTTAATATTTGTTGAGCTTGACATTGTTCAACTAGATCTTGATCAATCACTTGTAGGACAGTTCCTTGGGTCCAATGGCGCCAGACCACCTAAAGTGAGATGATAGCATGTGTAGTTAAGAACTTTACTTCATTTGAATAAATTGAGTATCAAATTCCTATCACTCAATCAAAGGCCAGGATTAATACTTACATGAGTAACGAGTTCAATTGGATATTCGGACTCTCGATAATCACTATTCTTCCGACCAATTAAGATCTCCAAGACTAACACACCATAGCTATACACATCTGATTTAACTGAGAAGAGCCCATGAATGACATATTCCGGTGCCATATATCCACTGCCATTAATAAGAAAAACACATTTAGACTTTCTCTATTCTTTGAAACTTTCTGTTCATTTGAAGTGTTAAATTTGGTCAACAATGATAAATAGAGTGTTTACTTACAATGTTCCGGCAATTCTTTTAGTGTTTCCTTGGGTTTCATTTGCACCAAAAAGCTTCGCAAGACCAAAATCTGAAATTTTGGGATCCATGTTTGCATCTAACAAGATGTTACTGGCTTTTAAGTCCCGATGAATGATCTTCAATGGCGAATCTTCATGAAGATAAAGAAGTCCTCGACTTATGCCCTCAATGATCTTAAACCTTCTTGGCCAATCCAACTGCTTTCTCTTTGAATTATCTGCACCATCCATATGTAATATTTGGTTACTAATTTTGCCGATCATGGTGTGTGCAATAGAGGACAAAACTATTCATGTAATCAATCTTATACACAACCAATCTTAGAACATATATTCGAGAATGGAATTGAACAAGTACGCTATTAAGTACTGCATTAGATTAGCAAACTACTAGATAATCAATTCCATGGATTGAGGATGTTGTCATGCCAAAGGGAGATTGAAACTATACCAAACAAAAACTTGTCAAGACTTGTATTAGCAAGGTAACTATAAACGAGTAGTTTCTCCTCTGATTCTAAGCAACAGCCCAACAGCTTCACAAGGTTTCTGTGTCGAAGTTTGGCAACCAGAAACACTTCATTTTTTAACTCATCTAGTCCTTGTCCTGAGCTTGTTGAGAGTCTTTTTACTGCTACATGCTCTCCGTTTTCCATTGTTCCCTGTTTTCAAGTGTCACCATAATTATTACTCATGTATCAAGTCGAAGAATCATCCACAGTTATATAAAGCATTCTTCAAATCTAAGGATCGACCTTATAAACAGCCCCAAATCCTCCTTCTCCTAGCTTGTTTCTTTCAGAGAAGTTGTCCGTAGCTATCCTAATAGCCTCCAGATCAAACAATAGAGATTCTGCACCTCTTATTTCATCTTGATCTTTATCATCTGTTCAAAAAATATTTTTCGTAGTAAAGAATAAGCAGACATATATGTACAAAAAATCATATAATAATAGTTCAGTAGCCATACTGAATGTTTCTGCATGTAGACGTTTCCGTCTTCGCGTAGTTGCTTTTGTTCTTCGACAGTAAATAAAAATGACACAAAGGAATAATAGTGCAGCAGCAATAGGCATGACAATAAATAGAATTCTTCTCCCAGTGCTGTTTTTTCCTAAGCATACATGAAAAGGAGATACAAAGAGAATAAACGAGTTAATGGATAAATTAGTGAAAAAAAAAGATAGATGTTTGATTAATTCGTACTTGTGTGATCCAATTCTCCTGCAAGCCGAACGAATAAATCATCTCCTCCACCGACGAAGTTTCTGAGATCCAACAGATCACCAGGCCAAGTTATGCATCCATATGACCCATTGATCACCGCATACGCCACGCAGGAGCAATCGTTCAAGCACAAATTCTTGCAGCCATCGAGACTCATGTTTCCTCGTGACGTAGCGTTCTCAGTGTCTGGCACCTTCACGTTCTGCACCTTGGAAAACTGGCTGTTCGACGAGCAATTCAAAGGCTTCTCCCTCTCGCATCCGGCCATGCTTCCGTTCTCTGTAGTATTTATGAACCCGTCCAAGCAATTGCAGTTGACGGTATAGTAGATCCTGGCGCACACGCTGTTGCGGCCACAGCGATTGTACATATCGCAGTCATCCACCGGAACCGACCAAAGAAGTTGCCACTCTCCCTCACCACCCCTGTCAAGACTCCAACGCTGGAAAGTTCCGTTGGCCCAAAACACCCACCGCGACAGCACCGGCGTCGGCGAAGCCACGTAATTATGCACAAAGTAGGTCTCATTCTGGTTGGACACAAACGTTAAAGCTACTGAGTTGGCCACCTGACCGAGGAACCCATATCCGTTCAGTGGGCCGCTGCGACGGTATTTGGCGGATCCCTTCAACGTGACCACATCCAGTATGGGCAGAGCACGAATCATCCGGGTGTAGTCTCCCGGAGAAGGATCCGTGGAGTTGTTCCACGACACTTGCCGCCACGAAGTGTTGGTCCGGTTGTCAAATCCGAGCTTCATGCCAGGGAGATACGTGTCGCTGTCGTTGGAGTCCTCGAAGCTCTGCCATAGAATCGAGTTACTGCTGTCGTTCAGAATGAGGTTTCCAGAATCTAAAAGCTGCAAGCGTGCAGAATTGAGTAGTCCTGTGTATCTGGTCCCCGTCGACCAAACTATTCTGTCTTCCTCAAATAAGATTAGATTTCCTTCGGAAGTGAGATTCAAGGATGCCATGGATGTGTTGACAGACTTGTTCCGATTGGCGATCCATACTACAGTCCCTTCTTGCGGTGTTACATTGTAGTACCAGATTCCTACGTATCCGTTCGCTGAACTATTATCAAGACTGAAGAAACCCATCTGGAATACGTCTCCTATCGATATCAATGTCTGGTTATTCACAAGTGAGCTGTTCTGGTTCATTGTATCCCCTGTACCAGCGATCATAAATAAATAAGTAAATATCTTAAAATTGATTCGCCACATCTGCTGCTTTGCTTGTCCACCGATCGACTAGTTGAAAATTGATTCAAAAACACTCTCTTATTTAACGATCTTAAAAATTCTAAATTTATATCAAATAAATATTATTATATTTTAAATTCATTTTCTTTTATTTTGAACTTAACCGTTCTGAGACAATTACTAATTAATAGTGTTCTCTAAATTTGTTTATTATTATTTTGTATACTTTTGAGCAATAATATTGTCCAAAAATATTTGATCTAAATATCTTAAATTTATATTGAATATTTTTATTATGTTCTTGAGTTTTGATAAATAAACATCATAATATTCCCGAGTTATAAATACCTTTCACATAAAAATATTAAAGATTTTAATTAATCGCTTGGAATAACCTCAATTAATAAGGAGTATCTGATGTTAGAGGTTTTAAATTTATTTTAAATAAGCACCGTTTGCACTCTTAATATCCCAAACATATTCATTTTTATTGATTTCAACCTTGTGAGATCATTAAAATTTTAACTAAAATTATATAAATGATATTACAGGTTTAAATTATTTATTTTGCTCAATTTTATTAATTTTTATTTTATACAACTGTCAAATACTTTCAACCCAAAAAACCTTGCTATTCCACTGCCGATTTAATTAAGCAATATATAATAATGGATGAAATAAAGCAATTAAGTCGAGTGAAAGAGAGGATTTAACATTACAAAAATTAACCGAAGTAGCGACGGACCAATTCGGTCGCTATTCGGTCACTAATCGCGGTTAACATTTGATTAGCGACGAAATAGTAATTTCCGTCATTAAATCTAGCGACGGAATTAAATTCCGTCTCTATTTCCGTCGGTAATTCTTGTTTGTTTTGTAGTGTAAAAAACAAAAGGGATGCATCTTTGGTGATGTCCAAAATATATGATTAATTCACAAATACTGAACTAGGATATAAAATTAAATGTGATAAATTAATAAAATTCACAAATACTGAACTAGGATATATATGATTAATTCTTTCTTAAACGTACCAGAAGATGAGGAGTGCCCGAGCTGGACGAAGAGCGTTACTGCTACTACTGTTTCCATGAACCGAGAAAGAAAGAGATGCATCTGCCCAGTTGAAGCTTAATTAAGCTCTTAATGATTCTGCGCTGCTTCCACCTGCAATTTAATATGCTGTATTGCCTTTTAGAGTTACTACAATTAGTCCTAATAAGTGAAATTAAAAGTCTTAATTTTACGTCTTAAATTTCAAAATTTGATGTAAGTCTAGTCAATTGACTTGTCGTCTGTGTTGGAAAATAATTGTGGGTATGCAAGTCAACAATTTGACAACGACCGATTTGAAAATTAACAACACTGGAGTCACTGTCAAAGTACTTTCGAAATATATTTTATTTAATTATTTATATATAACTAGGGTTCATTATTTACGTATTATGTACTACTGTTTCACCTTTTCGTTTGGTACAAAAAGTGATAGAGATTCAGAGAATGGATATTTAGGAATTTGGTACGCATAGTAGTTTGGGTGCCAATAGGAAAAGGTCTCTCAACAGAGCCGCCTCCTCACTGAACCTGACCAGTTGGGACTTTGAAGGTGATGGAGCTTTGAAAAATGCAACCACAAGACATCAGAATACCTACTTAACTGATGAAATTTTTTTTTTACATGTTAATTGGAATTCAAAATTTGATCTTTTCTCATTTAATAAACTTTGAAAGAAAAATTAGATCTTTAAAGATTCTTAATGATGCATTAGATCATTTATATCCTATTATAGAAATCCTTTGTTGCGTTTGACTGAGTCTTTTATGCATAGAAGATAACTATAAAGACAAATCAATATTAACAGAGATGGTGATGATGTTAACAAGTGAGAATTAACTTAATTTTGACACTACTTAAACAACCTACAATAACATCATCATCCAACAAAAATAGTGTTACTATTATAACTATCAAGATAAACCAACATTAACAGAAGTAGTGATGATGTTAACTTTTGACACTGCTAAAACAACCTACAATAATGTCAACGTGCAACGAAAATAATATTACTACTAAAGAAATGAATCACTGATCAATTACAGAACGAGAAATTCAAAATCTCTAATTACCTTGGCCTACCTTATTTTTATGGAGAGTTGCAACTCTTCTCCAACTAGGTCAACATATACATTTTGCCAGATTGACCTAACTTACATTTCCTTGCGCATATTCAAATTAATTAAATTAATTAGGTCTAGTTTATAGCACCCAAATTTATTTCTCTCTAGAAGCAAAAAAAAAAAAACAATTGATTTTTGTCCTAATATTCCTTTTGGAGTCATATGGGCGAACGTACACCACAATCACACAATTGAGTTATGTGGATGTTAATTCCCCTCCACCCAACTAATTGTTTCTTCGTCATCGTCAAAAAAAGATTACATTTCCATTACATTCCTATGTATCTAACTTATTCCATTACAATTTTTTTTTTCTAGAGAATGGAGTCTAGTCAACGAACTTGTCCGTGTTTGAAAGGTTCAAAAAATTGTTTGCGTGGTCAATTTGGAAACTTCGTACTGGCTCACTAATTCAACGGTTGGTTGACCTCCGATTAGAAAACGTCATGGAGTCAACGACTGATTCCATGCATGTAACCCAAGAATAATTAACTGGTTTAATTAGCATATTTTTATGGAGAAAATTAAACACACTTTTTCTTTAATTAAATAAAAAAATCTTTTCATCTTTTTGACAACTCGATCGTCACTCTATAAATTATCAATAGATGAAATGAAATGAAATAATTATATTTTCTTGTGAATTGGCCGCTCCCCGACCTCTCGATTCTTTGTCATCTCTTTAAAGAGTTCTAAAAGCTTTAAAATTTACTATAAGAGCATCTGCAATGCTTGTTAAAAGAGCGTTAATAACGCTTCTTTTAATCTCTTTCCAGGTGACGTGGAGGAGTAAGTGTGGACGTGGAGGAGTGAGTGTAGAGTAAACCTTTGAACGCGTTAAAACCTTTGAACGCGTTAATGGAGCAGAGGTGGGTCCCACACATTTTTTTTTATTTTTTAAAACCTTTGAACGCGTTAAAACCTTAGAGCGTTGCAGATGCTCTAAAGCATTTTCAAAGAGCGTGACTTGACGGGCGACTATACTAAATTAACAATACAATTGATAATTGTTACGGGGATAAGCCGAATACCCCGTCGTGTTTCGGTTCGAGTCCGGTCCTATTCCTGCCCAAGCGCCGAGTCAGTCTTTGGCTCTATCATCCAAGTCAGTTCTCTCTCTCCAATCGGGGAGGGTAATCGGCCGACACTCCATTCGGCTCCAAATGAGACCACCGCCTTATCACCGGGGCCCGAGTCACCCCTCTTCTCAATCCTTCAATCACCTAACAGCCCAATCGGTCCGTCAATCGGCGGATCCGCCCGCTCGGCCATGCTTAGTGCCTAACCACCAGACCAATCTACGATATGCCGAACACCCTATTCGGCTTGGTCCCGAACCGAGCCGTCGGTTGGCCAAATCGCCATTCGACCGTCTCCCCGCCCGACTGACCATTCGGTCTCCTTTTCCATTCGAACCTCTCGTCAAGCCGAATCGCCAGATCGCCCTACAGTGCTCTGGCATATCTCATCATGACTTCTGACAAGCCTACACCCTCATTTATTACTGCCATCCCTCTGACACCCGCGTGGGTCATGATAAGATGGCTCCTTATCGGCGATGGGACAGGGAACTCAATTGTTCCTGACACCTCATTAATATTGATGGGATATTCCTTAAATGATGACGTGACAGGTATGCACGCTCATCTCTCCTTAAAATGACCACTCCCTCTGCAGCAGGTAGGCTCTCTGCTCCTCAACTCTCTTTCACGCTCAAGCTAGCTACTCTCCCACTGTTCATCTTCTTCTTCCTCCCGTCGTACTTGACTTGAGCGTCGGAGTGGTCGCGCCAGGGCACCCCTGGCCTTTCTTCTCACACTTTCTTTGTGTTCTCAGGTCCCCTCCTTTGGTGTTGAAGACTGGTCCAGGAGCTAGCAGAGTGTCAGACCCTTTTTCCTGTTCTACACTAGCCCCGACGAAGTCCCGACGACCCTGAAGCCACTATCGTCCTCAGCTTCCCCCACTGTTCGACTCCTACGGCGAGGAAGGTCTAGTGACGTGTCCCGACGCACTTCTCAACCGGAACAATAATATTAATTAGGTGACAGATTCTATTATATTTAAAGAGATATTTCAACTGATAAAGTCATTAACAATGGCAACCCTAAGAAGGCTAATCTATTTATGTATTTTTTAAATTTAACATCGTGTATTCAATTCTTAAAACGGGTTAATTTTGAGAATGATTAATTTAATTCTATAATTTTTTTTATCATTTACTAAAATAAATCTGAAATCGTTCACAACAGTTTAACTTTCTTAAATCCAACCTCCTACTAAAAGTAATTCATCCTATAACATGCCACAATTAAAATTCCAATCTTAAATATCGTAGAGACTATATAGACATCCTGACAGTAGCACGTAATATGAGATCAATCTTAATCTGGAGGTACTTTTCATGCATTCCACTAGTTGGAATGGATCTAATCTGAGGCATTATTCATGCATTCCACTAATTGGAAATGGAGTTAATTAATAGATCAAACTCGAATCAACTGCAACTGGATTGATCTCATATTACGTACGTGCTAGTGTTTTAATTTTTTACTTTAGAAAAAAAAATAATTAATATATTGAATATGAACATCAGAACAGTGTATTTTTTTTTTATCCTTTGAAACATTGCTGTGACATGCATTCTAAAAAAATGTCAAAATGATACCTTCCGAAAAAGTTATCAAAATGGTCATACATGTTGCAGTTTAGCTAGATCAGGCTCCTTTGGCTATCTTCTTCTCCCTCCTCCTTTCATGTTGAGATCACCTCTTGGACTTCACAGATCACTTGGCACATGAGTTGAACGTGTGGGAAGAGGAGAGGATGACAGATTCCACGATCTTGTAAGAATAGAAAGGATGAGAATAGAGGCTAGGGGTGCCCCTGACTCAACTACTCCGACACTTAATTAAGTCAGTTCCTCACCTCCCACAGAAAGAAGAAGAAGTAGAGTAAGGAGATTAATTGAGCGTGTTTGTTAATTAAACTTACCTATATCTGTGAGGAGTGATCTGTCTTATCCTAGTTAAGAAGAATAACTGTGTATGTGAAGATTCTATCAGATGATATATCCCCTCTCAGTAGAGAAGATGTCTCATCATCGCCAAAGTAGTGAAAAGTCATGTTATGCATTATCATACTACAACAACATATCATATTAATGGTAGGTTAATCATACCATTCCTATATCCTTTTGGCGGCAGTGTGGTAGAGTTGGTTGAGTGTTAATCAAGGTACTGGGAGAATGAAGTCTAGTCGGCAGAGGAAGCCCGAGTCGAGATAGGCTGAGGACCGAGTTGGAATATGACCATCAAGCGAAGCCTTGGAGTTGGAGCTCGGAGTTGAGAGAGAGGTCGGCTGCCTGATTCCGAGCTATACCTATCTGCAAAATTAGTATTCTTGATCAAGTGCATTAGTCAATCAAATCAAAGGCAGCTGATCACTTCACTGATAGCCTTTCAAAGCGGCTTCCCCTCCTGCAGAGATAACGCTGTTGAAATCAAAATGCAAATATATTGCACGCCTTTGACGTGGGGATCATCTATAAAATAGGGTTAATCCTTCTTATTGATTGATTCCTTAACATTAAGGATATCTTTTGTCGACTCCTTAGCTTTCTGATGTGTCCTTGTGCTGGATTGTGAGGCAATCTGGGTATCTGGATGCTCACATTTGTTTTTTTTCCCCTTGATCCACAATTAGTTTAAGCAAGCATAATAGTTTCTTCTGACATTTTAACTACGAATCACTCTATAAACTAGATCAAATACAGATTAGGATAAACCTGAAGCTAAACATTCAGTTAAACTTTACATAAATAGGCATAAACTTGAAACATAAAATTGCCAGTTCAATCAAGACTCAGTTATATATATACGAAGCGAACTTTTCTACTACCTAGGCTCCAACGTAGAGATTGAAGCATCATTTTCAGAAATTTTCATTAGAATTCCTTTGCTTCCATTGGAGTTCTCTCGCTTTGGAACGCAATTTGATTCACTGGTGGTATTACAAATACTGAGAAATGCTGGTGCTGAAGGAGTCGGAAGGGTGACAAAGAGGCTGTGGAGCATAAGCACAACATTGGCCATTTTGGGTCTTTGAATTGGATCTTCTTGCACGCATAGTAACCCTATATGTATGCACCTTAATATTTGCTGAGCTTGACATTCTTCAACTAGATCTTGATCAATCACTTGCAGGGCACTTCCTTGTGTCCAATGGCGCCATACCACCTAAGTGAGATGATAGCATGTGTAGTTAAGAACTCTACTTCATTTGAATAAAATGTGTATCAAATTCCTATCACTCAATTGACGAGAGGATTAATACTTACATGAGTAACAAGTTCAATTGGATGGTCAGATCCTCGGTAACCACTATTCTTCTGACCCGTTAGGATCTCCAAAACTAACACACCATAACTATACACATCTGATTTAACTGAGAAGAGTCCATGAAGGGTATATTCCGGTGCCATATATCCACTGTCATTAACAAAGAAAACACATTGAGACTTTATCTATTCTTCAAAATTCTCTGTTCATTTGAAGTGTTAAATTTGGTCAACAATGATAAATAGAGTGTTTGCTTACAATGTTCCGGCAATTCTTTTAGTGTTTCCTTGGGTTTCATCTGCACCAAAAAGCTTCGCAAGACCGAAATCGGAAATTTTGGGATCCATGTTTGCATCTAATAAGATGTTACTGGCTTTTAAGTCCCGATGAATGATCTTCAGCGGCGAATCTTCATGAAGATAAAGAAGTCCTCGACTAATGCCCTCAATGATCTTAAACCTTCTTGGCCAATCCAACTGCTTTCTCTTTGAATTATCTGCACCATCCATATGTAAACTGTATTAGATTAGCAAACTACTAGATAATCAATTCCATGGATTGAGGATGTTGTCTTGCAAAAACAGAGACTGAAACTGTACCAAACAAAAACTTGTCAAGACTTGTATTAGCGAGGTAATTATAAACGAGTAGTTTCTCCTCTGATTCTAAGCAACAGCCCAACAGCTTCACAAGGTTTCTGTGTCGAAGTTTGGCAACCAGAAACACTTCATTTTTCAACTCATCTAATCCTTGTCCTGAGCTTCTTGAAAGCCTTTTTACTGCTACATGTTCTCCGTTCTCAAGTGTTCCCTGTTGTCAAGAGTCACCAGAATTATTACTCATTTATCAAGTGGAAGAATTATCCACAGTTATATATAAAGCATTCCTCAAATCTTAGGGCTGACCTTATAAACAGGCCCAAATCCTCCTTCTCCTAGCTTGTTTCTATCAGAGAAGTTGTCCGTAGCTTTCCTAATAGCCTCCAGATCAAACAATAGAGATTCTGCACCTCTTATTTCATGTTGATCTTTATGGTCTGTTCAAATTAAAAGATATTTTTCGTAGTAAAGAATAAGCAGGTATATATGTTCAAGCGCCAGATAATAATAGTTCAGTAGCCATACTGAATGTTTCTGCAAGTAGTTTCCGTCTTCTTGTAGTTGCTTTTGTTCTTCGACGGTAAATGAAAATGGCACAAAGGAATAAGAGTGCTGCTGCAGCAATAGAGATGACAATAAATAGAATTCTTCTCCCAGTGCGGCTGTTTTTTCCTAAGCAAACATGAAAAATATATACAAATTTCATTGGATGTCTCAAAGAGAGAAATTGTAACATGGTACGAGTTAATGGCAGATAATAAGTTAACGGGTTAGTGAATAAACAAGTTAATAGATAAATTAGTGAAAAAAAGAGACAGATGTTTGATTAATCGTACTTGGGTGGTTATCCAATTCTCCTGGGAGTCGAACGTATAAATCATCTTCTCCACCGACGACAATTCTGAGATCCAACAAATCACCAGGCCAAGTTATGCATCCATAAGACCCTCCGATCACCGCATATGCTACGCAGGAGCAATCCTTCAAGCACCTATTCTTGCATTCATCGAGGCTCATGTTTCCTCGTACTGTAACGTTGTCAGTGTCGGGCACCTTCACGTTCTGCACCTTGGAAAACTGGTTGTTCGACGAGCACTTCAAAGGCTTCTCCCTCTTACACCCGGCCTCGCTTCCATTCTCCACAATCTTTACGAACCCGTCCAAACAATTGCAGTGGACAGTATAGTAGTTCCAGGCGCACACGCTGTTGCGGCCGCAGCGATTGTAGTCATCGCAGTCATCCTCTGGAATCGACCACAGAAGTTGCCACTCTCCCCTGCCACCCCTGTCAAGAAACCAATTCTGGAAGTTTCCATTGGCGCACAACACCACCCGTAACAGCACCGGCGTCGGCGAGGCCGTGTAATTAGCTATAAAGTAGGCACCAATCTCGTTGGAAACAAACGCGAACCTTGCTGAGCTCGCCACCTGGATCGTCGCCATCGATGGAATGCCGAGGAACTCATATCCGTTCCATAGGACTCCGCGACGGTATTTGGCGGATCCCTTCAACCCGACCACATTCGGTATAGGTAGAGCTCGAAGCATGAAGATGTAGTCTCCTGGAGAAGGATCCTCGGGGCTCCTCCATGACACTTGCCGCTGTGAAGTATTGGTCCGGAGGTCAAATCCGAGCTTCATGCCAGGGGCAAACGTCTGGCTGTCGCTTGGGTGGTCGAAGCTCTGCCATAGAATCGAGTTGCCGTCGTTCAGCACGAGGTTTCCAGATTCTAAAAGCTGCAAGCGTGCAGAATTGAGTTCTTTGGATCTCCTTCCCGTCGACCAAACAATTCTGCCTTCCTCAAATAAGATTAGATTTCCATCGGCAGTGAGGTTGAAGGATGCCATGGATGTGTTGACAGATTGGTTCCGATTGGCGATCCATACTACAGTCTCTTCCTGCGGTGTGAAATTGCAGTACCAGATTCCTACGTATCCCTTCGCTGAACTATTTGTTGGATAATTTATGTGGACTAGCATAATTAATAGGATGCTATTGGGCTTAGCCATAATGGGTAGGCTTGGTCCATTATTTTCTCTATATGTAGAGACCCCTACTCCTAACCCTAAAGTATGTGGATTGTCGCCCCATTGAGACATTCACGAAATTTTTTGTCTACGGCGGGTGATAGGAGCAGTTTCTTCTCTACTTTTTTCTCTCTATTGTTTAGGTTTCTTTCTCTGAAACAAAGACGAACTCATCGGCATCTTCTACTCCAGGTTTCTCTTAAAGAAACGAAGATGAACTCATCGACATCTTCTGCTCCAGGTATTAATATCTAATTATGTCTATCGTGTTGTTTTCCTCATTTGTCATATTATGAATTAGATATTTTAGATTTTGTTTTATCAATTGGTATCAGAGCCAGGTTTACTAATTCTAATATGACAATGAGTTTTTCCTTCAATCCTTTTCCCTAAATTTATAAACAATTCGTTTGAGAGATTCTTTCAATATTCGTTAGTGCTCTCTTCTCTAATGATCGGAAGAAAATAAAATCGTTCGTCGTGTAATTTAGGGATTTTGTTTTGTAATCCTAAAATCTCTGTAAGTTATGTTGAAGCCGCCGAACGCCGCTTCTGTAATTTGGAACGTCGCTGAACGCTGCTAATTAAAGTCCCTAAATTTCTGTAATTTCTTGAGCAAGCCAGTGGTGGAATGCCGCTTCCGATCCAGACGCCTTTGACGTCTGTTGCCGCCGGTTGGCGGATCTGGCGTCGGCGACGGCGCTGTGTGGACTGCAGATGGTTGGCGAGCGGCGTCGATGTCGTGCAGTTGTGAAGCGTGGCGTCGGCGTAGTGTGGTTGAGAAAATGTGTGTCAGGGAGAAACGGTAGAAACAAGGGAAATACGTGTAAAACACGTGCGGTTTTAATAATTTTAATTTATTAATTTACAAGAAAAGGTGCACAGTGCGTTTTTTTTTTAATTTGTTAATAATTTCTTTAAATCTGATAATTTAAAAAACGTGGATTGGGCATGATGATTTAAGAAAAATAAAATAAGAACAGTGCATGTTTTTATTTTATTAATGTCATTAAAAAAAAAAATTATTAGTCCAATTTATTATAGATTTGGATAAAATGTCCTTTTAATGACATTTTAAATTATCTTGTTAAATGTGACCCAAATGATCTCTATCATTTCATATTGTTGTTGATATTTTTTCATAGTTGTGAGCTCGCCTTCGCGAGACGGATTATGATAAAATATTATTGTTGGAAAATTATTATTAATGTGGCATTAGGAATTATTTTAATAATGCACTTACCCTATCGGTTTGTCTTTATTAATATAATTCTAATGATTGATAATTATATTTTAAAGTTTTCAGTATCCTTTCGATATTAGCTTTAAAATATAATTATTTTATGTGATGTGAGAATTAATTCATGCATTGTAATTCGGGACCCTTCGGCGGGATTGCATTTGCATGAGATAACTTTATTGTGGTCATAAGCTCTATTTCTTTTGTTGGATATGCTCGACAATAATCTCCCATTAATATTTAAATTCCAGCTTTGCCTATGAGTATGAACTCTTTACTAAAGTTGAATGGAACCAATTATGAGGATTGGATTGACTCTATTAAGTTATTCCTTGCCATTTCTAATGTTGATGCTGCCCTTACTGAGAATGAGTCTAATGTTCCCATAACTGAATCTTCCGCTGTTGTTATAACAAAACATGAAAAAAATGGACTCATTCTAATAAAGTTTGTTGGCAGCCTTATGTATGCTCAAGTTTGTACACGTCCTGATATTACTTTTGTTGTGGGTGTACTTGGGAGATACTTGAGTAAACCTGGTGTGACACATTGGCAGGCTGTAAAACGTGTTTTGAGGTATCTGAAAAAAAAAATATATGATCACATATAGGAGATCAAATCATCTTGAGGTAACAGGTTACTCTGATTCTGATTATAGAGGTTGCCCAGATGATCATAAGTCCACATCAGGATATATATTCATGTTAGCTGGAGGAGCTATCTCTTGGAAAAGTGTTAAACAAACTCTTACAGCTACATCAACCATGGAAGTAGAGTACATAGCTTGTTATGAGGCCACATGTCAAGCGATATGGTTGAAAAACTTTATTGCTGATTTTGATTTTGTGGAGAGTATCTCTAGGCCTCTCACTATATATTGTGATAACTCTGCCGTGGTGAGCTTTTCTCTCAATAATAAAAGCTCAAAGCGCACCAAACACTTTGAGACAAAATTTATGTTTGTGAGAGAGAAGGTTCAAGAGTTTAAAACTCGTGTCGAGCATATCCCTACAGAGCTTAATATTGATGATCCCCTAACCAAAGGCATAACTGTTAAAGCTTTTGTTGACCATGTAACCCGTATGGGTGTGGTAAAGCCTTTTGATATTTTGGGTTAGTGGGAGTTTATGCTTATGTTTTTGTTATGACATCACATTTATAATATTTGAGACATTGAACAATATTGAGATATTGCTCAAATAATAACTACTATTGATATTGCTCAAATAATAACTATTGTTGTATATATATTGTGATGGCATATTGTATATTGTGGAGACATTTCGGACCCAGTCTCAATTTTGTTGTTATTATATGACATCTTGGGCAATATTGTATATTGTGGAGACATTTCGGACCCAGTCTTAATTTTGTTGTTATTATATGACATCTTGGGCAATATTGTATATTGTGGAGACATTTCGGACCCAGTTCAATTTTGTTATTATATGACATCTTGGGCAATATTGTATATTGTGGAGACATTTCGGACCCAGTCTCAATTTTGTTGTTATTATATGACATCTTGGGCAATATTGTATATTGTGGAGACATTTCGGACCCAGTCTCAATTTTGTTGTTATTATATGACATCTTGGGCAGATGTTTGGGTCATTCTACTGGGAAATAGCACTTTGTTCAAATTTTGACATGTCATTTTGTTGGGCTTTCCCATTTATCCATATTCCATTTTGTTGTTGGGTCACAGGATATAAGTATCTTACAATGCATGATATCATTATTCCTTCGAATGTGATTTTCTGTATTATTAAGATGCTTATAGTTCCATTTTGGACCTTTTCGTATTATGTGTTGACTTATTTTGATATCTTATTATGGTCACATATTGTTGATTAATCTAATGTATTAATTATGCTGTCCAAGTGGGAGAATGTTGGATAATTTATGTGGACTAGCATAATTAATAGGATGCTATTGGGCTTAGCCATAATGGGTAGGCTTGGTCCATTATTTTCTCTATATGTAGAGACCCCTACTCCTAACCCTAAAGTATGTGGATTGTCGCCCCATTGAGACATTCACGAAATTTTTTGTCTACGGCGGGTGATAGGAGCAGTTTCTTCTCTACTTTTTTCTCTCTATTGTTTAGGTTTCTTTCTCTGAAACAAAGACGAACTCATCGGCATCTTCTACTCCAGGTTTCTCTTAAAAGAAACGAAGATGAACTCATCGACATCTTCTGCTCCAGGTATTAATATCTAATTATGTCTATCGTGTTGTTTTCCTCATTTGTCATATTATGATTATGCTTAATATGTCTCATTATTTATTATTGCTAATTTAATATTATTTTGAAACCTATGGCTTAATTATGGCTTAGTTTTTTTTATTAACTTAGACCAAGTCTAGACCGAGAAAAGCTCGAGCTAACCCTCCAACCTCACTCGGGAAGTAGTACCCGAGCTGAACCACCTGCAACCTCACTCAAGAAGAAATATCCGAGCTAATCTGCTAACCTCACTCGGGAAGTAGTATCCGGGAAGAAATACCTGAGTTTTCAATCAAGTCAAAGGGAGAGAATGAGATCGATCTTAGACCAAGTCTGGATTGAGGAAAGCCAAGCCAACCCATCCACCAACCTCACTTGGGAAGCAATACCTGAGCTGAACTGCCAACCTCACTCAGGAAGAAATACCCGAGCCGACCTGCCATCCTTGCTAAGGAAGTAGTACTCAAGTCAACCCGCCAACCTCACTCGAGAAGCATATCCTTCAACTGATTATACCCGACTCCTTCAACTCGGCCACGTCGGACTTCTTCAGCTTAGTTGCATTTGACTCTTTCAGCTTGGTCGTGCGTGACTCCTTCAGCTCAGCTGCACCCGACTCCTTCAACTCGACTCATTCCAAATGCCCCCAAAGACGGTTATTAATCTCCGCAGTAATGGAGAATGTGCATACCGTAATAACCGAAAGACTTAGAGCAAATGGGGGCACAAACAAGAGTATTGGGGGTCTGCATGACAACCCCACAACCTAAACGTGGGATTCATACTTCTCTCCTATGGGATGGTATAAAAGAGAGTCCGCTTTTGCAGACAGGTACATGCACAATCAATCCTTACTTCTCCACTACTTTCTACTATTTCTCTTTGCCTAGAAATTTGACTTGAATGTGGAAGTGATCGAGTTAATGTTCGCCTTGCCCTTCATTTTAATTGTGGTTGAGTTTTTTAGAAATCCAAAGTGCCCATTTTATATATTCTTCATCAGATCAATGAAACTCGTCAACGTTGAAGAAAGCTCAAGACGGTCCACGTACCCATCCTCAAACACTTTGTATGTCTATAATCATACAAGAATTAGAATTTTGAATTCTAACAACTTATGAATTGCCTTGGAGAGCCAAATGAAAATCAAATCCAAATAATTAACTTTGATCAATTAAAAATTCGTACCAATTGGGTAAAGAGTAATCAAGCTAAATTAATTTTGGATTTGATTTTTCAATAAACTGAATAATTAACTCTCGTTTTCAATAAACTGAATTATAATTAACTCTCTTAACTTTTCTTGAGTCGAAATCATTGACTTGTCTATTTACTTATTAGAGAAATTATATCAAACTAAATTGGCATCATAAAAAATAAAAATGATCGGTTTAATTTCGATAATGTTTAGTTTAAACTAAAAATGAAATGTACGTATTTTAAGTTTTTTATACGAAAATCAAATAAAATATTAATTTATCATTTTTATATATTTTGAATAGTTGACGCTCAACCATTTTAACTAGGAACCCTAGAAGAAGAAACAAGGTGTGATTTTTTCTGCAGCCGTTCGTCGAGAAGGATCATTTCTTGCACGAGTATTTCCTCCCGCAGGAGTACTCCATCTTGTTGCCTGTATTTGCTGGTGTTGCGCTGCTCAGTTTCTTGTGCGTGTACGTGATTATCAAGTCCACCAACAAGAAGAAATCTGCTTGAAGGAATGCCAAAGAGGTCAGATTCGTGCTGCTATTCGGGACGATCTTTTCTCTTGCCGTAATCTGTTTTGATGTTTAATTATTTCCTTTTTATTTTGTTTCTGCTACATTGAAATGTATGCTCTGTTTTTTTTCTACTGGCCTACTGATGAATTTCACCATAGATTTGTGACTTATGAGTGAGTGTATATTTATTGGTTATTTTAAATAAATTTTGTATGCAAACATGACTTTGCATTCTATACCTATTTGCCAAAACAACAAGAAAGTAAAAGAACATTTCCTTGATTTCTTTACATAGGCATAAACTTGAAACATAATATTGGCAGTTCAAACAAGACTCAGTTATTTATGTATATATGAAGTGAACTTTCCTACTATCTAGGCTCCAATGCAGAAATTGAAACATTATTTTCAGAAATTTTCATTAGAATTACACCATTTGATTCACTGGTGGTATTATGGTTACTGAGGAATGCTGGTGCTGAAGGAGTGGGAAGGTCAACAAAGTGGCTGTTGAGCATAAGCACAACATTGGCCATGGTGGGTCTTTGAATTGGATCTTCTTGCACACATAGTAACCCTATATGTATGCACCTTAATATTTGTTGAGTTTGACATTGTTCAACTAGGTCTTGATCAATCACTTGTAGGGCACTTCCTTGGGTCCAATAGCGCCAGACCACCTAAAGTGAGATGATAGCATGTGTAGTTAAGTACTTTACTACATTTGAATAAAATGTGTATCAAATTTCTATCACTCAATCGAAGGTAGGATTAATACTTACATGAGTAACAAGTTCAATTGGATATTCAGATCCTCTCGGTAACCACTATTCTTCTGACCCGTTAGGATCTCCAAAACTAACACACCATAACTATACACATCTGATTTAACTGAGAAGAGGCCTTGAAGGGCATATTCCGGTGCCATATATCCACTGTCATTAATAAGGAAAACACATTCAGACTTTATCTATTCTTCGAAATTCTCTGTTCATTTGAAGTGTTAAATTTGGTCAACAATCATAAATAGAGTGTTTGCTTACAATGTTCCAGCAATTCTTCTAGTGTTTCCTTGGGTTTCATCTGCACCAAAAAGCTTCGCAAGACCGAAATCGGAAATTTTGGGATCCATGTTTGCATCTAACAAGATGTTACTGGCTTTTAAGTCCCTATGAATGATCTTCAATGGCGAATCTTCATGAAGATAAAGAAGTCCTCGACTGATGCCTTCAATGATCTTAAACCTTCTTGCCCAATCCAACTGCTTTCTCTTTGAATTATCTGCACCATCCATATATAATATTTGGTTACTAATTTGCCAATCATGGTGTGTGCAATAGAGGACAAAACTATTCATGTAATCAATCTTAATTATACACAACCAATCTTAGAACATATATTCGAGAATGGAATTGAACAAGCACACTATTAGGTGTTGTATTGGATTAGCAAACTATTAGACAATCAATTCCATGGATTGAGGATGTTGTCATGCAAAAACGGAGACTGAAACTATACCAAACAAAAATTTGTCAAGACTTGTATTAGCAAGGTAATTGTAAACGAGTAGTTTCTCCTCTGATTCTAAGCAACAGCCCAACAGCTTCACAAGGTTTCTGTGTCGAAGTTTGGCAACCAGAAACACTTCATTTTTCAACTCATCTAGTCCTTGTCCTGAGCTTCTTGAAAGTCTTTTTACTGCTACATGCTCTCCGTTCTCCAGTGTTCCCTGTTTTCAAGTGTCACCAGAATTATTACTCATTTATCAAGTCGAAGAATCATCCACAGTTATATAAAGCATTCTTCAAATTTTAGGATCGACCTTATAAACAGCCCCAAATCCTCCTTCTCCTAGCTTGTTTCTTTCAGAGAAGTTGTCCGTGGCTATCCTAATAGCCTCCAGATCAAACAATAGAGATTCTGCACCTCTTATTTCATGTTGATCTTTATGATCTGTTCAAAAGATATTTTTCGTAGTAAAGAATAAGCAGGTATATATATGTTCAAACACCATATAATAATAGTTCAGTAGTCATACTGAATATTTCTGCAAGTAGTTTCCGTCTTCGTCTAGTTGCTTTTGTTCTTCGACAGTAAATAAAAATAGCACAAAGGAATAACAGTGCTGCAGCAATAGAGATGACAATAAATAGAATTCTTCTCCCAGTGCTGTTTTTTCCTAAGCAAACATGAAAAACAGATGCAAATTTCATTGGATGTCTCAAAGATAAATTGTAACACGGTACGAGTTAATGGCAGATAGTGAAGCATATTTCTTATTTGATTTGTCTTGTAAAAGAGAAAAAAAAAACTGACTGCTAAGTGCTAAAGGGTTAGTGAATAAACAAGTTAATGGATAAATTAGTGTGAAAAAAAGACAGATGTTTGATTAATCGTACTTTGGTGATCCGATTGTGTGAGAAATTAGATTACCTGCGAGCCGAACGTATAAATCATATCCTTCATCGACAAAAGTTCTGAGATCCAACAGATCACCAGGCCAAGTTATGCATCCATCAGACCCATTGATCACCGCATACGCCACGCAGGAGCAATCATTCAAGCACAACTTCTTGCAGTCATCCAGACTCATGTTTCCTCGTGCTGTAGCGTTCTCAGTGTCGGGCACCTTCACGTTCTGCACCTTGGAAAACTGGCTGTTCGACGAGCAATTCAAAGGCTTCTCCCTCTGGCACCCGGCCTCGCTTCCGTTCTCCGCAATCTTTCTGAACCCGTCCAAGCACTGGCAGTTGACGGTATTGTATCTCTTGGTGCACAAACTGTTGTGGCCGCAGCTATTGTAGTTATCGCACTCGTCCGCCGGAAGCGACCACAGAAGTTGCCACTCTCTCTTGCCACCCCGGTCAAGAAACCAACGCTGGAGGGTTCCGTTGGCCCACAACACTGACCGTATCAGCACCGGCGTCGGCGAGGCCGTGTAATTAACCATAAAGTAGGTCTCATTCTCGTTGGAAACAAACGTGGGCCTTACTGAGCTCGCCAGAGGGCTGCTCGATAGCGATGGTTGGCCGACGGACCATAGGCTGCTGCGATGGTATTTGGCGGATCCCTTCAACGTGACAAAATCCTGTATAGGCAGAGCACGCATCATCCGGATGTAGTCTCCCGGAGAAGGATCCGTGGAGTTTTTCCATGACACTTGCCGCCATGAAGTGTTGGTCCGGTTGTCAAATCCGTACTTCATGCCAGGGATATACGTGTCGCTGTTCCAGTGCTCAAAGCTCTGCCATAGAATCGAGTTGCTGTCGTTCAGAACAAGGTTTCCAGAATCTAAAAGCTGCAAACGTGCAGAATTGAGTCCCGTGGATCTCGTTCCCGTCGACCAAACAATTTTGTCTTCCTCAAATAAGATTAGATTTCCATCGGAAGTGAGGTTGAAGGATGCCATGGATGTGTTGACAGACTGGTTCCTATTGGCGATCCATACTACAGTCCCTTCTTGTGGTGTGAGATTGTAGTACCAGATTCCAAAGTATCCCTTCGTTGAACTATCATCTAGACTGAAGAAGCCCAGCTGGAACAATTCTCCCGTCGATGTCAAGTTCTGTCCATTGACAAGTGAGCTGTTCTGGATCATTGTATCTCCTGTACCAACGATCATAAATAAATAAATAAATATTTAAAAAATATTTACCATTAAACATTCTTTTAAAAAAAAAATAAAATCTCCATCTGCCACATCTGCTTTTACTGTCCTGTCCAAACCAACTGGCTAGTTGAAAATTGATTCAAAAACACTGTCCTATTTAATGATCTAAACATTATAATTTTATATCAAATAAAATTATTATTTTGAATTTATTTTTTTTATTTTGAACTTTACAGTAGTGAGACAAACTAAAAGTGTACTTCTCTTAAATGTATATAATTATTGTTCATTATTTTGAGCTTTATAAGTTTGTCAAACACTTTTGAACAATATATAATGTTGCCCAAAAACCTAAAGGTTTGACCCAAATAGGGGTTCGATTTTAAGAATGCTTCTCAAATTTATGTGATATAGGTATTATTGTATTTCTATTATTTTTTTTGAATTTTGATAACACCTGTCAAATATTTTCAAGTACCCAAAAGATCTTACTATTCCACTGCGGATTTAAGCAATAAAATGGATGAAATGAAGCAATTAAGTCGAGTGGAAGAGAGGATTTAAAGAACAAAAGGGATGCATCTCTGGTGAAGTCCAAAATAAGATGAATTATTTAATATTTAGATTATTAAAATAAATTAATAAAATCCACAATAATTGGACTAGGATTAATTATTTCTTAAACGTACGTACCAGAAGATATGGAATGACCAAGAAGGAAGAGCGTTACTGCTACTGTTTCCAAGAACCGAGAAAGAAAGAGCTGCATCTGCCCAATGGATCGGAAACTTAGACTCATGCTTAATAATTTGTGTTGCTTGCACCTGCAATCTGCTACTGTATTTATTACAAAATTTGATGGCAATTTATCAATCCTTACCCTCACTTGATAGTTGTACACACACGATAATCTCTTTGAATAAGAATACCGACAGATTCAAAAATATATAAGGAAAAATATATGATTCCTCTTGGTTTGGACAACACTAGATATAGAGGAAGAAGAGAAAGAGGAAAGCTTTACCTTCTTCGTTAGCAACCTCAACTAGCTTTATCGAACTCAGCAACGACACAAAGAGAACATGGAATGGTAAAATAGAGATGTTTAATTGCTTGCTTGCTCTTTTGTTGGTGTTACTGATGAACAAAGAAGCTGCGAAGTTCAGAAATTCTTTTGCTGCGGTTGGATGCTAGCTAGCTATTGGCTCAATGAAAAAATAAAGGCAGCAAAGTGCATGCTGTTAGTTGCTATTTAACGGAGAAGAAGCAAAAACAAAGAAGACGAGGAGAGGAAAAAAAGGGCTGCTACTCTTGAGAAGCGAAGGAGAAGAGGAGAAGAAGAAACAGAGAAGAAGGAAAGGTCGGCGTGGAGTTGCGAGACGGTGTGCGTATGCGGAAGAGAAAAAAGAATTAAGATTTATTTTAAAAATATTTTAATCATTTTAAGTCAATCGAATCATTGATTTAATCTATTATTTGATTCGGTCGATCAAATCAAGTCTAAATTGACTCCAACTTAAATTAATATAATTCGTATCTCCTCTGCGAATCCAATTCAATTTTAAATTCAATGTTTTTTTTTTTCAAGTACTTAACAGAGATACTTTTCCTAGTTTTATCAAGGTATATATTTCCCTGAATGTTTTGTGGATGAAAGAACATGAAGTCTAGTCAACCGACTTGGCTAGCTGTTTTTGGAAGATTGAGAGAAATGTGTGTGCGTGACTAATTTGGAGACTTGAGAATGGCTGACTATTTCAACACATTGTCACATCCAATTAGAAAAATAACATGGGAAACAACGTGGAGTCGACGATCCACTCCATGTAACGCCGAGAATAATTGATTTAAGTCTCCGGATTACGATGAGATGATTAGATATGTCGATGATAAATCAGACCTTCTAAAATTTAAAATTCAATTACCACGAATTTATAGGGATTTAATTTTCTCTTACAGTAAAAGCTGCAACAAATGACTTCTCGAATAATTGGTGCTGTGTACAAGGTAGGATTTCAAGTATTACTCATTATATTCTTCCAAACTACAAATCTGAAATAAACTTTAGATTTTGTCAGGGAGAGCTGCAAGATGGACAAAAGATAACCAAAGACGGATTTTCTCAAGGGCTATCCTAGGCTCTAGCCCACCCTAAAGATTTTTTTATCTATTATAAAAAAAATTTTATAAAAAAGTTTTCACTATTAGATTATTACACATTGGTTCTTTTTGTAAAATTTTTTTACTTAACCCACCCCTTCCACACCCAAAGCCCAACCCACCTTCTTTTCCTCTGTCCCTGGATCACGGTCAAGAAACTTTCAAGATACTCCTCGCAATGCCCAAATGAGTTCTAGAATGAGCTTTCACTAATAGCTAAGTTATAACATAGAAATCTTGTTCGTCTTCTAGGTTCATGCATTGAGGGAGATGAACGACTCATCATCTTGGAGTATATGGAAAACAAGAGCTTAGATAACTTCATCTTTGGTTAGTATATTTGCCTCCATTGATTTTCTTCATAAAAAAAAGTTGTTACAATTTTTATGAATTTTGTCCACAACATGAATCAGACAAAACAAAGAGCCTATTGCTTAATTGGCAAACACGTCTTGAGATTATAAATGGAATTGCTCGAGGCCTACTTTATCTTGCATCAAGATTCTATATTGCGAGTCATTCATAGAGATCTTAAACTGAGCAATATCCTCCTTGACAAGGATATGACTCCAAATATTTCAGACTTTGGCATTGCAAGGATATTTGAAGGTGATAGAGTTTTAGAAAATGTAACTACAAGACCAGTTGTGACATTGTAAGTTCTTCAAATAGATAAACTATTATTATCATCACATAATTAAATATAGAGTACTAATTAATATTTTATCCCTCAAATGCAGTGGTTATATGGCACCAGAATACTTAACTAAAAGAGTTTTTTTCATTTAAATCTGATGTATTTAACTTTGGTGTGATAGTATTAGAAATCTTAAGCGGTAAGAGGAACAAAATATTCAGTAACACAGATGCTAGTTTAAACCTTTTGGGACATGTAAGTAGAACTTCCATACTTATACACATGCTTTTATCTCCTTAAGATATTGTTTAGAATTCAAAATTTGATCCTTTCTCATTTGTAGGCATACAAACTTTGGAAGGAAGACCGATCTTTAGAAATTCTTGACAATACACTAGATCCCTTATATCCTACAGTTGAAATCCTTCGTTGCATCCGACTAGATCTTTTATGTGTACAAGATAATTGTGAAGACAGACTAACATTAATAGAGGTGGTGATGATGTTGGCAAGTGAGAATCAACTTTTGACCCAACTTAAGCAACCTGCAATAGCATCAACAAGCAGTGAAGGAGGTGTTACTACTAAAGAAATAAGTCATTAAATTACTGGTCGATAAGTTCAAAATGTATCATCATCTACACTTACAAAAATAGACCTACTTTGTATACCATTTTCATGGAGAGTTACCACTCTTCTCCAACTAGGTCACCATATAAAATTTGTCATATTGATCTAACTTACATGCCCTAGCACATATTCAAATCAATCAGGTCTTGTTTATAGTATCTAATGTTGGGTTGCAAGGGTGCAAATATAGTCCCACATCTAAAACACATGGAAAAGATCATGAGTTTAAAAGGATGAAAGATATCTCCATTAATATGAGGCCTTTTGAGGAGAGCCCAAGAACAAAGTCATGAGGGCTTAGATTCAAAGTGGACAATATCATGCTATTGTGAAGATATTTTGATTCCATCAGTTCTAATACCTAAATCTGTTTCTTACTGAAAGCCAAAAACAATTGATTTTATCATGTTCATTTGGAGCCATATCTGTGATCGTACACCACAATCACACAAATTGAGTTGTGTGGATGTTCCCGTCCACCAAACAATTGTTTCTTCTTTTAAAAAAGATTACATTTCCATTGGAGATGAGCTAGGTTCAAGGATTCTATAGATGTGCTGAAGTCCTATTGGCGATCCATACTACATTAATAACTAGTTGACTAACTCAACAAGTTGTCAACATCCGATTAGAAATTGATAGAAAATCATCTAGTCAACGACCGATTCAATGAAACGTGGAGAATAACTAGTTTAATTAAAATATTGCTATAGAGAAGATCAGATTTTTTTTAAAAGTTGTTGGCCGATAATAATATTAAGTAGATGACCGTGATTTTTAGTAGGGTTATATCTATCATTTTGAAAGTATATTTTAACGATTGATGATAAAGTCATTATTAATGATTATTTTAAAAGAGCTAATCAATTTACTTAAAAGGTCATTATTAACGATAAAGTCGCATTTTTCTTTCTTTCCATTCAACATTAATTACTCATGTGACATTCTAAAATGTCATACGCGCTAGCTGCAACGCCGGTCATGGAGGACTGCTTAATATGGCTCATTATTTATTATTGCTAATTTATTATTATTTTGAAACCTATGGCTTATGGCTTAGTATTTTTATTTTTATATTACTATAACTTTTTATAGTTAAAAATTAATTTTCATAATTAATTTGTCGAATAGTGATATAAATAACGTACTATTTTTCAAATAAACCATTGTAAATTAATTTTTTGAGTGAAAGAAAAATTATTATTTGTAAACTATTTGAGTGATAAAAGGATGTGTAGTATATTTTCTAGCGTAGTAAATTGAACGTGTTGGTACTGATACGGATGTGTACGTAGTTGCGTCAGAAAACTTAAATCGCAAAATATTCAATTATAATTTAAACATAAATCACAAAATATAAAAGTATAATGAAGGACACATAATTACTCATATCTTTGGTAGTGCAATCGAGTTGATATTATTGTGGATTGTTTGAGTGAAATCAAAAGTTGATCCTCATTTATTAATATCTATCACCACCTCTATCATTGTTGCTATGTCTTCATAGTTATCTTGTACACATAAAAGAGTTATTCGGATGTAACATAAGATTTCGATTATTGGATATATAAACAACCCACTACGACGTCAAGAATCTCTAAGGATCTTTTTTCCTTCCCAAGTCTATGATATGACGGGATAAGTAGCTTACATGTGGCATCTCTGGGTCGGTCAGAAGTCAAGATGAGCTGTTAGTCAAGTCAAAGGAAGCAAGTCTAGATCAAGAAAAGCTCGAGCCAACCCACCAACCTCACTCGGGAAGTAGTACTCGAGTTGAACCACCAACCTCACTTGGAAAGAAATACCCGAGCTAATCGCCAACCTCACTCAAGAAGTAGTATCCAGAAGAAATACTTGAGCTATCAATCAAGTCAAAGGGAGAGAAGGGGATCAAACTTAGACCAAGTCTGGATTGAGGAAAGCCGAGCCAACCTACCAACCTCACTAAGGAAGCAATACCTTAGCTGAACCGCCAACCTCACTCAAGAAGAAATACCCAAGCTGACCAGCCTCGCTAAGGAAGTAGTACTCGAGTCGACCCGCCAACCTCACTTGGGAAGCAGATCCTTTAGCTTGATCATACCTGACTCCTTCAGCTCGGCCACATCGGACTTCTTCAACTCGGTTGCATTTGACTCTTTCAGCTCGGTCGCGTGTGACTCCTTCAACTCGGCTCATTCCAAATGCCTCCATCGGAGGCGGTTATTAATCCCCGCAATAATGGAGAATGTGGATACCATAATAACCAAAGGACATAGAGCAAATGGGAGGCACAAACAAGAGCATGTGGGTCTGGGTGGCAACCCCACGACCTAAACGTGGGGTTCATGCTTCCCTCCCATGGGATGGTATAAAAGAGAGTCTGCTTTCGCAGGCAAGTACGTGCACAAGCAATCCTTACTTCTCCACTACTTTCTACTATTTCTCTGCGCCAGAGACCTGACTTGAGTGTCAAAGTGGTCGAGCCAATGTTTGTCTTGGCCTTCATTTTAATTGTGGTTGAGTTTTCTAGAAATCCAAAGTGCCCATTATATTCTTCATCAGATCAATGAAACTTGTCAACATTGAAGAAAGCTTATGACGGTCCACCCATCCTCAAACAGTTTGTATGTCTACAATCATACAAGAATTAGATTTTGAATTCTAACAACTTATGAATTGCTTTGGAGAGCCAAATGAAAATCAAATCCAAATTAACTTTGATCAATTGAAAATTCGTATCAATTGGGTAAAGAGTAATCAAATTAAATTAATTTTTGATTTAATTTTTCAATAAACTGAATAATTAACTCTCTTAACTTTTCTTGAGTCGAAGTAATTGACTTGTCTATTTACTTATTAGAGAAATTATATCAAACTAAATTGACATTATAAAAAATAAAAATGATCAGTTTAATTTCGATAAGGTTTGGTTTAAACTAAAAATAAAATGTACGTATTTTAATTTTTTTTTATACCAAAAATCAAATAAAATATTAATTTATCAATTTTAAATATTTTGAATAGTTGACACTCAACCATTTTAACTACGAACCCTAGAAGAAGAAACAAGGTGTGATTTTTTCTACAGCCGTTCGTCGAGAAGCCAAGGATCATTTCTTGCACGAGTATTTCCTCCCGCAGGAGTACTCCATCTTGTTGCCTGTATTTGCTGCTGTTGCTCTGCTCAGTTTCTTGTGCGTGTGCGTGATTATCAAGTCCAACAACAAGAAGAAATCTGCTTGAAGGAATGCCAAAGAGGCCAGGTTCGTGCTGCTATTCGGTACGATCTTTTCTCTTGCCGTAATCTGTTTTGATGTTTAATTATTTCCTTTTTATTTTGTTTCTGCTACATTGAAATGTATGCTCTGTTTTTTTCTACTGGCCTACTGATGAATTTCACCATAGATTTGTGACTTATGAGTGTATATTTATTGGTTATTTTAAATAAATTTTGTATGCAAACATGACTTTGCATTCTATACCTATCTGCCAAAACAACAAGAAAGTAAAAGAACATTTCCTTGATTTCTTGGGCTGCCAATCACAAAAAACAAGTATACCTATCTGCTACATTTAAATATATGCCTTGTGCTGTCAGAACTTTAAACAAAGGACAGTTCTGATAATCTCTTGCCAAAGCTTCAAAACTAGTATTCATGGTTATGATTAATCAAGTGAATTACTCGATCAAAGGCAGTTGATCACTTCACTGACAGCTTTTCAAAGTGTCTTCTCCTCCTTCAGAGATGACGTTGTCGAAATCAGAATGCAAATATCCTGCCTATGAGGTGGAGATCATTTATAAAATAGGGTTAATCAGTCTTATTTATTGGTTGATTCCTTAACATTGAGAATATCTTTTCGACTCCTTAGCTACCTGATGTGTCACACTTGTGCTGGATTCTGATGCAATCTAGGCATTAGTTTAAGCAAGAAAAATAGTTTCTTCTGGCCTTTTTACTACTACGAATCACTCCATAAACTAGATCAAATACATAATAGAATAAACCTGAAGCTAAACATTTAGTTAAACTTTACATAAATAGGCATAAACTCGAAACATAATATTGGAAGTTCAATCAAGACTCAGTTATATATATATAAACATTAAGTGAACTTTCCTACTATCTAGGCTCCAACATAGAGATTGAAACATTATTTTCAGAAATTTTCATTAGAATTCCCTTGCTTCCACTTCCGCTTCCACTGGAGTTCTCTCTCCTTGGAAGGGCATTTGATTCGCTGTTGGTATTACGGTTACTAAGAAATGCTGGTGCTGAAGGAGTGGGAAGGCTGACAAAGAGGCTGTTGAGCATAAGCACAACATTGGCCATGGTGGGTCTTTGAATTGGATCTTCTTGCACGCATAGTAACCCTATATGTATGCACCTTAATATTTGCTGAGTTTGACATTGTTCAACTAGATCTTGATCAATCACTTGCAGGGCAGTTCCTTGGGTCCAATGGCGCCAAACCACCTAAAGTGAGATGATGATAGCATGTGTAGTTAAGAACTTTACTTCATTTGAATAAAATGCGTATCAAATTCCTATCACTCAATCGAAGGGAGGATTAATACTTACATGAGTAACAAGTTCAATTGGATATTCAGATCCTCGGTAACCACTATTCTTCTGACCCGTTAGGATCTCCAAAACTAACACACCATAACTATACACATCTGATTTAACTGAGAAGAGCCCATGAAAGGCATATTCCGGTGCCATATATCCACTGTCATTAACAAGAAAAACATATTGAGACTTTCTCTATTCTTTGAAACTCTCTGTTCATTTGAAGTATTAAATTTGGTCAACAATGATAAATAGAGTGTTTGCTTACAATGTTCCGGCAATTCTTTTAGTGTTTCCTTGGGTTTCATCTGCACCAAAAAGCTTCGCAAGACCAAAATCAGAAATTTTGGGATCCATATTTGCATCTAACAAGATGTTACTGGCTTTTAAGTCCCGATGAATGATCTTCAACGGCGAATCTTCATGAAGATAAAGAAGTCCTCGACTGATGCCCTCAATGATCTTAAACCTTCTTGGCCAATCCAACTGCTTTCTCTTTGAATTATCTGCACCATCCATATGTAATATTTGGTTACTAATTTTGACAATCATGGTGTGTGCAATAGAGGACTACACTATTCATGTAATCAATATTATACACAATCAATCTTAGAACATATATTCGAGAATGGAATTGAACAAGTACAGTATTAAGTACTGCATTAGATTAGCAAACTACTAGATAATCAATTCCATGGATTGAGGATGTTGTCATGCAAAAGGGAGATTGAAACTATACCAAACAAAAACTTGTCAAGACTTGTATTAGCAAGGTAACTATAAACGAGTAGTTTCTCCTCTGATTCTAAGCAACAGCCCAACAGCTTCACAAGGTTTCTGTGTCGAAGTTTGGCAACCAGAAACACTTCATTTTTCAACTCATCTAGTCCTTGTCCTGAGCTTCTTGAAAGTCTTTTTACTGCTACATGCTCTCCGTTCTCCAGTGTTCCCTGTTTTCAAGTGACACCATAATTATTGCTCATGTATCAAGTCGAAGAATCATCCACAGTTATATAAAGCATTCTTCAAATATTAGGATCGACCTTATAAACAGCTCCAAATCCTCCTTCTCCTAGCTTGTTTCTTTCAGAGAAGTTGTCCGTAGCTATCCTAATAACCTCCAGATCAAACAATAGAGATTCTGCACCTCTTATTTCATGTTGATCTTTATGGTCTGTTCAAGAGATATTTTTCGTAGTAAAGAATAAGCAGGTTTATATGTTCAAGCACCATATAATAATAGTTCAGTAGCCATACTGAATATTTCTGCAAGTAGTTTCCGTCTTCGTGTAGTTGCTTTTGTTCTGCGACGGTAAATAAAAATGGCACAAAGGAATAACAGTGCTGCAGCAATAGAGATGACAATAAATAGAATTCTTCTCCCAGTGCTGTTTTTTCCTAAGCAAACATGAAAAATAGATATAAATTTCATTGGATGTCGCAAAGAGAAATTGTAACACATGGTACGAGTTAATGGCAGATAATAAAGCATATTTCTTATTTGATTTGCCTTGCAAAAGAAAAAAAAACTGACTGCTAAGTGCTAATGGTTAGTGAATAAACAAGTTATGGATAAATTAGTAAAAAAAAAGATAGGTAATCGTACTTCGGTGATCCAATTCTCCTGCGAACCGAACGTATAAATCATCTCCTCCATCGCCATAAGTTCTGAGATCCAACAAATCACCAGACCAAGTTATGCATTCGTGAGACCCGTTGATCACCGCATACGCGACGCAGGAGCAATCATTCAAGCACAAATTCTTGCAGTCATCGAGACTCTTGTTTCCTCGTGGTGTAGCGTTCTCAGTGTCTGGCACCTTCACGTTCTGCACCATGGAAAACTGGTTCGACGAGCAATTCAAAGGCTTCTCCCTCTGGCAGCCGTTTTCCGCAATCTTTACGAACCCGTGCAAACACTGGCAGTTGACACTATCGGAGTAAGTCTTGGTGCACATGCTGTTGCGACCGCAGAGATTGTACTTATCGCAGTCGTCCGCCGGAAACGACCACATAAGTTGCCACTCTCCCTTGCCACCCGTTTCAAGAAACCAACGCTGGAAGGTTCCATTGGCGCACAACACTGACCGCGACAGCACCGGCGTCGGCGAGGCCGTGTAATTAGCCATAAAGTAGGTCTCATTTTGGTTGGACACAAACGTGAAACTCATTGAGCTCGCCGCCCGTCTTCTCGCCATCGATGGATGGCCGATTAAGCTATTTCCGTTCCATAAGCCGCTTCGATAGTATTTGGCGGATCCGTGCAACGTGAACATATCCGGAATAGGGAGAGCAAGAATCATACGAATGTAGTCTCCCGGAGAAGGATCCGTGAGGTTCTTCCATGACACTTGCTCCCATGAAGTGTTGGTGCGGTTGTCAAATCCGAGCTTCATGCCAGGGAGATACGTCTGGCTGTCGCTTGGGTGGTCAAAGCTCTGCCATAGAATCGAGTTGATATCGTTCAGCACGAGGTTTCCAGAATCTAAAAGCTGCAATCGTGCAGAATTGAGTCCCGTGGATCTCGTTCCCGTCGACCAAACAATTTTGCCTTCCTCAAATAAGATTAGATTTCCATCGGCAGTGAGGTTGAAGGATGCCATGGATGTGTTGACAGACTCGTTCCGATTGGCGATCCATACTACAGTTCCTTCTTGCGGTGTGAGATTGCAGTACCAGATTCCTAAATATCCTTTCGCTGAACTATCATTTAGACTGAAGAGACCAAGTTGGAACAATTCTCCTGTCGATGTCAAAGTCTGTCCATTGACAAGTGAGCTGTTCTGGATCATTGTATCTCCTGTACCAACGATCATAAATGGAAAACATATGTACCATAAATGAAGGCATCTAAGCATTTTTCCAGGAAAGAATTTGAGCAGTCTAATGATAGAGCTGTATTTGATTTCTTTAATTCAGAAACTAGCAGACTTGTTTAATTCAGCGAAGGGGGAAAAAATTACAGACGAATAAATGATGAGGAGCTGCAAAAGATCCTGTAATTTGTATAGTTTAATTATGGACTAAGATTTCTTTTCGATACATACCAGATGAAGACTGAACAAGAACAACCAAAGCTGTTGCTGCTATTATTTCCAGCAACGGGAAAAGAAAGAACTGCATCTTGGCCTTGGCCGTGGAAGTTAATTGATTTGCGTTGCTTCCACCTGCAATCTACTGCTGTCGTTTGTTTGTTAATTTCACAAAGTTGCTCAAGTTCTATAAAGAAGTCTCTAATCCACAAACTTGCATGTCTTCGTTCTACGTACGTAACTAATGGGGAAACAGAATTCTCAAGTCGATACCATTTCTTCACATGTTGTTGACTTTCTTTGGAAATCAAAAAGCCAACGATATCTATTGTCAGATTGAAAAACTGTAAATGAGAAGGAGGACTGGGTCGTAGACTTCCATATTGTTTCTATTAATTTTTTTTTCTTTGATGAATTAAGCAAGTATGCTAGTTTCTGAATTAAAGAAAATACAGCTCTATCATTAGACTGCTCATCTTCTTTCATGAAGAAAATGCAACCCTATACATTTTATCACAAGTTAGAGGAGCGGAACCAGAGCCTAACCTTTTGTGCAGGAGATAGGTTGACGCCGAACAGCTCACTTATCAATGGCCAGACCTTGATATCAGCAGGAGGCATATTCCAGCTTGGCTTCTTCAGTCCTGATACAGAATCAGATAATGGGCTGACCACCGAAAACTTTAGCAGGACTCTATGGCAGAGCTGTGACCACCCAAGCGATACACTTCTCCTTGGCATGAAGCTTGGATTTGAACTCTGAAGAAACACTTTGTGGCAGCTCGTGTCGTGGAGGAGCGATGTAGACCCCTCTCCAGGCAACTACACTCACGAGATGGAGACTCGTGGGGTTCCAGAGTTCATAACAAGGAATGGAACCACCAAAATCCATCGAAGCGGAATCACCAACATCAAAGAGGAAGAAGAAGCACCAACATCAAAGAGGAAGAAGAAGAATGTGTGGTCGATAACGATGCCAGTAATGCTTGGATTTCTGCTACTTTGTTATCTAGTCGTAGCGATGAAGAGGAGAAACAAAGCCCTGAAACAAGGAACTCAGAATCATACCGAGACCTCGGCCAAAGGAGACCGAGTTGATATTGCAGTTTCCAAATGTGGAGATCGGTAATGGCTTTAATCACCGTGTCGATTGTCAATCGTAGTATTCTTCCTCAGTCACAGGTGACTTGCAGAGCCTCCCTGAACATTCTGATTCGATGGCTGATAATGATCTAACAGAGCCGATGTCATTCAAGACTGTCTCTCAGCATTCCGGTTACTGTGAAAACAGGAGTAGGTGAGTTCAGACTCTTAGTCGTTATTGCTTTGTTTGAGAGATTTCTACTAATTGGTGGTGCCGTGTGATCTTTGTTCCAGGTTCGATCATCGCATTAGGAGTGCTGCCTTCCTATGATTTATGTACAATAAAAGCTGCAACAAATGACTTCTCGAATGAAAACAAACTCGGGGAAGGTGGATAGGAACATGTATTACTCATTCTTCCAAACTACAAATCTGTCTCAGGCAGAGTTGCAAGATGGACAAAAGATCACAGCCAACATGCCCAAATGATTTCTAGAATGACCTTTCAATAATAGCCTGTTGGGGCATTGAAGGAGATGAACGTGGAATATTGGAAAACATATAAACACAATACATAAATTAGTTCACAATATGGGTTACACAAAACAAAGAGCGCGTCACATAAACATAAACTACTAATTAATGTTCTATTGACCTCAATAGAAAATGCAACCACAAAATTAGTGTTTTCATATAAACACAACACTATTATCGTCACATAAACATAAATTACTAATTAAGCTATTCCTCAATTGAATACTTGAATACTTAGCTTATGGAGTCTTTTCATTAAAATATGATGTATTTAACTTTGGTATGATAATATTAAAAATCTTAAGTGATAAGAGGAATAAAATGTGCAGTAACACGGATGCTAATTAAATTTTTTAGGACATGTAAGTAGAATTTCCATACCCATATACATCATGCTTTTATGTCCTTGAGATGTTTAAGCATTGGAAGGAACAATACACTAGATTACTCCTATCCTCGTGTAGAAATCCTTCGTTACATCTAACTGGGTCTTTTATATATGTGTACAAGATAATCACACAATCGAGTGTGTGATTATGAATTACATTTCCATTACATATATTCCTATGTTCAGTATCAGTTGACTGAAGTATTAACCGGACTGAAGAAACCCAACTGGAACTGGAAGAAGCCTGATGCCGATATCAAGTTTCAATGATTTGCGTTGATTGCACTAAATCTACTGCTGTATCGCCTTTTAAAGTTACTTCAAGTTATAATATAAAAGCCTCAATTTGACACCTTAGTTTTTTTACGGTGGAATAACACTATTAAAATCTGATGGTAGGCCAAAGCAGAAAGTCTAGTCGACGGACTTTTCTGTGTTTCGAAGATTAAAAGAACTTGTGCGTGACTAAGCTGGAGATTGCAGAATGGCTGACCAATTCAATAATTTGTCGACATCTGATTAGAAAAAATAATGGGAACACCATGGAGTTAATCATCGTCTCATTTGCAGAATGGCTTACATTTAAGTATCCTTATTATTAGAAAAGCACCAATTTTATGCGTTTTCATTCACTTTTTTCCCAATGAAAGTCAAGAACATGTGCAATTGACTTGAATTCTCTTTCCACATTCGTTACGTAGAACAGAGACGATTAGACTTCCTGGTTTACCACCAAACTTAAAGGTTGAAACTCATTCATAGAACTTGAGCAATTTGTGGAACAAACGCAGTAGTAGATTGCAGGTGCAAGCGACGCAAGTCAATAAATTTCCATGGCCAAGATGCAGTTCTTTCTTTTCCAGTTCCTGGAAATAATAGCAGTAACATCTTTGGTTGTTCTTGGTCAGTCTTCATCTGGTACGTATCAAAGAGAAATCTTAGTTCATAATTACAGGATCTTTCGCAGCTTGTCATCTTCATTTATTCGTTCACAATCTTTTTCTTTGCTGAAACAAGTCTCCTAGTTTCTGAATTAAGAAAATACAGCTCTATCATCGCACTGCTCATATAGAGGAGCTGAACCCTAACCTTTTGTGCAGGAGATAGAATGACGCCGAACAGCTCACTTATCAATGGCCAGACCTTGATATCAGCAGGAGGCATATTCCAGCTTGGCTTCTTCAGTCCTGATACAGATTCAGATAATGGATATCTAGGAATTTGGTACTACAATCGCCCGCCTGGACAAAGCATAGTAGTAGTATGGGTTGCCAATAGGAACAGGTCTCTGAACAGAGTCACCTCGTCACTGAACCTGACCTCTGATGGAAATCTAAGCATATTCGACGGAGATACACTTGTTTGGTCGACGGAAACATCCACAGAATCGAATTCTGTGCACTTGCAACTTTTAGACTCAGGTAATCTTATGCTGACGACTGAAAACTTTAGCAGGACTCTATGGCAGAGCTTTGACCACCCAAGTGATACACTTCTCCCTGGCATGAAGCTTGGATTTGACCTCCGAAGAAACACTTCATGGCAGCTCGTATCATGGAGGAGCGACGTAGACCCTTCTCTGGGCAACTACATCATGGAGGTTCATGGGGTTGCAGAGCTTACAGCAAGGAACGGAACCACCAAAATCCTTCGAAGCGGACCATGGAACGGACACGGATTCGTTGGCCTTCCTAGGATGTTGAGCAGCGACTTGGCAAGGAGAGTAAACTTCACATTCGTATCCAACGAGAATGAAACTTATTACACGACTGAATACATTGACCGGTCGGTGCTATCGCGGGCAGTGCTGAACACTGCTGGAAGCTACGTGCGGTGGACTTGGGACGACGGAGAATGGAGAGACTTTTGGTCATTTCCGGCGGATGGATGCGATCGGTACAATATCTGTGGGCGTGGCAGCGTTTGCTCTTGGGGCTACTATGCTTTCACCTGCAGCTGCCTGCAAGGCTTTGCGCGGGCTAGTAACGGGTGCGTGAGGGAGAAGCCCCTGAATTGCTCCTCGAACCAGATTTGGAAGGTGCAGAACGTCAAGGTGCCGGAAACCGAGAATGCCACAGCGCACGGCACGATGAGTCTCGATGCATGCAAGCGCTTGTGTTTGGGTAATTGCTCCTGTGTGGCGTACACTGTGCTGGATGGGCCAAATGGGTGTGTGACTTGGCAGGGTGACCTATTGGATATAAGATATTATACCGACGGAGGAAATGATCTGTACATTCGGCTTGCAGGTGAGTCTCTAATTGTTCGTGAATGAATAAGGGATGATTGGATTTAGTTCATAATTCTCAAGAATTTTGTTTCTTCAGAATCATCATCAAAGAGCAACAAGCATGTGTGGGCGATAACGATACCAGTGGTGCTTGGATTTCTGCTACTTTGTTGTATACTTGTAGCCAAGTGGAGGAGAAACAGAGCTCTGAAACAAGGAAGGAATCATATCGAGTCATCGGCCAAGGGGACCAGGAAATTGCAGTTTCCAAACGTGGAGAACGGTAATGGATTTCATCACTATGTTTCAAGTGGTTGGAAATAATGTCGATTATCAACCATGGTGTTCTTTCTCACAGGTGACTCGCAGAGCCTCCCTGAACATTCTGATTCGATGGCTGATGATGATGATGTATCAGAGCCGATGTCGATCAAGATCGACTCTGAGCATTCTGGTAACTGTGAGCATGGAGGAGTTGGTGAGTTCAGTCTCTCTTTGTTCGTTATTACTTTGTTTGAGAGATTTCTGAAAATTGATGGTGTGATCTTTGTTCCAGGTTCGATCATCATCGCATTAGGGGTGCTGCCTTCCTATGATCTATGTACAATAAAAGCTGCAACAAATGACTTCTCGAATGAAAACAAACTCGGGGAAGGTGGATTTGGTGCTGTGTACAAGGTAGGATGGATTTCAAGTATCACAAAAGAAAATATTCATTCTTCCAAACTACAAGTCTGAAATAAACTTAAGATTTTATCAGGGAGAGTTGCAAGATGGACAAAAGATTGCGGTTAAGAAACTATCAAGATACTCCTCACAAGGCCCAAATGAGTTCCAGAACGAGCTGTCACTGATAGCCAAGCTACAACATAGAAATCTTGTTCGTCTTCTAGGTTCATGCATTGAGGGAGATGAACGACTCATCATCTTGGAGTATATGGAAAACAAGAGCTTAGATAACTTCATCTTTGGTTAGTATATTTGCCTCCATAAAGTTTCTTCACAAAAAAAGTTGTTACAATTTTTATGAATTATTTGTCCACAACATGAATCAGACAAAACTAAGAGCCCATTGCTAAATTGGCAAACGCGTCTTGAGATTATAAATGGAATTGCTCGAGGGCTACTTTATCTGCATCAAGATTCTATATTGAGAGTCATTCATAGAGATCTTAAGCCGAGCAATATCCTCCTCGACAAGAATATGACTCCAAAGATTTCAGATTTTGGCATCGCAAGGATATTTGAAGGTGATGGAGCATTAGCAAATGCAACTACAAGACCAGTTGGGACTTTGTGAGTTCTTCAAATAGATAAATCATCATTCTCATCACATAAACATAAAGTACTAATTAATATTGTATTTCTCAAATGCAGTGGTTATATGGCACCAGAATACTTAGCTGAAGGAGTTTTTTCATTTAAATCTGATGTATTTAGCTTTGGTGTGATAGTACTAGAAATCTTAAGCGGTAAGAGGAACAGAATATTCAGTAACACAGATGCTAGTTTAAACCTTTTGGGATATGTAAGTAGAACCTCCATACTTATACACATGCTTTTGTCTCCTTAAGATGTTTAGAATTCAAAATTTGATCCTTTCTCATTTGCAGGCATATAAACTTTGGAAGGAAGGCAGATCTTTAGAAATTCTTGACGATGCACTAGATCACTCATATCCTACTGCAGAAATCCTTCGTTGCATCCGACTAGGTCTTTTGTGTGTACAAGATAATTGTGAAGACAGACCAACATTGACAGAGGTGGTGATGATGTTGGCAAGTGAGGATCAACTTTTGACGCCACTCAAGCAACCTACAATAACATCAGCGAGCAGTGAAGGTGGTATTACTACTAAAGAAATAAGTCACTCAATTACTGGTCGATAAGTTCAAAATCTATGATCATTTACATTTCTTGTAAGTAAAAGTTTATGTTTATGTAAAATATATATTTTTTAAAAAAAATGTACAAAGAGAAATACTTTTGGAAGTTTAACATAAGGAATAAGAAAGAAGAGCTTATAAGCTACGGCTAAAGTTGGAGGAGAGCTGTTAAACAACATGAAAAATAGCAAAGCTCGCAAGGAAAATTCTCAATTGATGACCAAGGATAAAAGGGAGACTACCAATAAATGGAGAAATAATTTTCACTTGTTTGTTTTGAGTGGAAATTATTTTTGCATAAAAAATCCTAGTAATTGTGTTTTTTCATGGAGAGAAATGTTGAAAATTTTAAAAATAATAAACAAAAATGATTACGATTGCCTTATTAAAAAAAGGGGTGAAATTACAGACAGCATCACCACCAAAACATCAATTAAATCTAATCCATGCAGCTGGGGATTAATTAAATAAATCAAGGACTTAATCATTGATGTGTAAGTTTGATTAATCATTGGGACTAAAGACACATTTGATAACTACATTACACCTATAAAATGGCCATTACATGTTGCTTGCTTGGACCTCATAACCATGCACTAATTAAACAAATATCAAGGTTTTTTTGGGTATAAACTAAATATGTAGTGTAATTACCAAACAAAAACAATAAAAAAATTGATTTATTATTATTATTATTATTCAATAAGTTAGGTCTTCATTATGAGTATGTGTTTCTCTTTCAAATGCCATGTGATGGTTGTATTTTTTTTAATTGTTTTTCATTTAGGGAGTGCACTAATAAACTAATAAAGGTAGAATTTAAAAATGATATAATTTAAATATGTGAAATAGATAATAAAAAACCAAGTAAAATTGATTATTTTTTTAAAAAAATATTAAAAAGTCCAAAAAAAAAAACTAAATGAAGTGTACGGTTCATGCAGAGAGATGGCCCACCAGCTCCAGCTCATTGCGACGGTGGGCTCCACCAGAATGTGCTTAATTAACCAATCCCAGCTCACCTCGTCCTCTAAATATATCTACCTGTCCAACCGAACCCCTTCTTAAACCCGCCGCCCGCCGTTACTTTCCTCCTCCTCCTCCTCCTCCTCCTCTGCTTCTCCGTTCTTCGTCGCCTCCCCAATTGCATGGCTGATCTCTCGCCTTTCCCCTCTCCCATGCCTTCTCTGGCCTTCTTCATCCTCGCCCCTCTCCTTTTCTCCTTCTCCGCCGCCGCCTCGATCGGCGACCTCCTCCAGGCCCACGGCCTCCCCGGCGGTCTCCTCCCCAAGGCCGTCGAGTCCTTCGCCCACGACCCCTCCTCCGGACTCCTCGAGGTCCTGATCGACCGCCCTTGCTATGCCCAGTACGAGGGCGGGCTCGCCTTCTTCGACCGCGTGGTGCGCGGCAACCTCAGCTACGGCGCGCTCCAGGGAGTCGTCGGGTGGTCGCAGGAGGAGCTCTTCCTGTGGCTGCCCGTCAAGGAGATCTTCGTCGCCGACTCCGACTCCGGCGTCATCCTCTTCGACATCGGCGTAGCCCGCAAGCGGCTCCCTGTGTCTTCGTTTGAAGATCCGCCGGACTGCCTCCCCGGAACGGAAGATGCGGCGGCAGCCGCGTTAGGTGAGTCGGTTAACCCTAAAAATACGATTTTTTTGCGCGTTCAGTTTCGAATGGGAACGGTTTATCTCTTCTGTGCGTTTAAACAATCATTAATTAGCCGCAGCTTTCCGATTAAATCATATCCAATTGGATCGATTCTTCGCTTTTCAGTTTAAAAATTACATCTTCATCATTGATTTTGCCTGCCTATCACATTCAAGTTCTTCATCTAATCTTTTCAGTTTCTATTTGTTTTCTTCTGTATTTTCCCTTGTCTTGTTCTTTTCTTGTCTCGTAACAGTGACTGATACCATGTACTTTGTCCTTATCTCCATGACCAATCACGTAACTGACTCTTCACGTTCCCAATCTTGTGCAGGACCCCTCGGCAGGAAAGGCTTTTGGCAGCAGAGATAACGACAACAGTAATTAATTAAGGAGCATACAATAGAAATTTTCCTCCCTTTCCCTTCCCTTGCTCATATCCCCTTCCAATGAAACTTATTGTATGTTGTAAATGGAAAGTGGAACTGAATGCCTTTAAATATACAGTTTGATTGCTTCCTGTTCTTCCAAATGCGCCATCAAACAACTAATCTAATGCAGAAATACTTAGCTAAGGACACTAGCTAGGAAAAAGGTTTTGATGTGGATGGTGAGCTGTGCCAGCTTAATTATATGTATGGCAAGTGGAATAAGATATCAACACCTCTGTGCTGGTTTCAGCTGTCATTCTTTTAAAAATGCCATGAATGATCGATGAAGCCACCTTGCCGTGTTGCAGTGCGACTTTGGTCGTGATGTATGCAATAATGCAGAATTAAATGTAATAATATTGTTGGATGTATCTAATTTGTTCAAGCTTATATATAAACCAGGACTTAGCTTGGATGTTATGTTTTTAACTAGAGCTGGAGATTGAAAGTTAGCTTGAGTGGTTTCACAATTTTGGTGCTCACAAACGTCTTATTTTAATTGAATATGTTTCAAATTTTTTAAAGATATTAAAAAGTAAGAACCCTTCTCTGTCGTAATTATAAAACTCAAGTTACCTAAATTTAATGAGAAAGGCAGAGAGAGAGAGAGGAGAGAGGGTGATTCATTCAACTGTCCTGTTCACGAACGAAATTGAGTTGAAGTATCTTTTGGGCTTTGCATGGTCCGGCCCAAAATGTTATATAGCAAGGCCCATTAGCCCATGATTACTCCTATTTATGACGCAAATCGAGGGGTCTCGCATCTCGATCGAAGTTCCGAGATTGCCCAGATTTTGGCCTTCAAAATCCGATCTTTTGGAACCGAAGGAGCAGCGATGGAATTGGCCGACAAGGCTGTCGGTTTCTTGCTGACGGCGATTAGCATCTCCATCTTCGTCTACTACACCTTCTGGGTCATCATTCTGGTCAGCTAATTTCTCATCTCGTTACCAGTCGGCGTATTGATCTTCCCTACAAACCCTAGAAGATACAAGGTGTGATTTTTTCTGCAGCCGTTCGTCGAGAAGGATCATTTCGTGCACGAGTATTTCCTCCCGCAGGAGTACGCCGTCTTGTTGCCTGTATTTGCTGGTGTTGCGCTGCTCAGTTTCTTGTGCGTGTTCGTTGGGTTCGTGATGATCAAGTCCAACAACAAGAAGAAATCTGCTTGAAGGAATGCCACAGAGGCCAGGTTCGTGCTGCTATTTGGGGCGATCTTTTCTCTTGCCGTAATCTATTTTGATGTTTAATTATTTCCTTTTTTGTTTCTGCTACATCGAACTATATGCTCCTGCTTTTTTTCTACTGGCCTACAGATGAATTTGACCATAGATTTGTGACTTAGGAGTGCACATTTATTGTCTATTTTAAATAAACTTTGTATTCTATACCTGTCTGCCAAAACAACAAGAAAGTAAAAGAACATTTCCTTGATTTCTTGTACAACCCAATCCAATTACAAAAAACATGTATACCTATCTGCCCCATGGAGATTTTGTTGTTGCCTAATACTAAGCTTATGGGGTGCTCTTGGTCGTTCAGCACGATCCAGCTGTCAGAACTTTAAACAAAGGACAGTTCTGATAATCTCTTGCCAAAGCTTCCAAACTAGTATTCTTGGTTATGATTAATCAAGTGAATTACTCGATCAAAGGCAGTCTTCTCCACCTTCAAAGATGACTTTGTCGAAATCAGAATGCAAATATCCTGAAATAGTTTCTCCTGGGCCTTTTAAGTACTACGAATCACTCCAAAAAACTAGGTCAAATACATATTAGAATAAACCTGAAGCTAAACATTCAATTAAACTTCACATAAATAGGCATAAACTTGAAACATAATATTGGCAGTTCAATCAAGACTCAGTTATATATATATATATATATATATATATATATATAAAGTGAACTTCCCTACTATCTAGGCTCCAACACAGAGACTGAAACATTATTTTCAGAAATTTTCATTAGAATTCCCTTGCTTCCGTTGGAGTTCTCTCGCCTTGGAATGCCATTTGATTCACTGGTGGTATTACTGTTACTGAGAAATGCTGGTGCTGAAGGAGTGGGAAGGCCGACAAAGTGGTTATTGAGCATAAAAACAACATTGGCCATGGTGGGTCTTTGAATTGGATCTTGTTGCACGCATAGTAATCCTATATGTATGCACCTTGATATTTGCTGAGTTTGACATTGTTCAACTAGATCTTGATCAATCACTTGTAGGACATTTCCTTGGGTCCAATGGCGCCAGACCATCTAAAGTGAGATGATAGCATGTGTAGTTAAGAACTTTACTTCATTTGAATAAAATGTGTATCAAATTCTATCTCTCAACTGAAGGGAGGATTAGTACTTACATGAGTAACAAGTTCAATTGGATATTCGGATCCTCGATAACCACTATTCTTCTGACCAGTTAGGATCTCCAAGATTAGCACACCATAGCTATACACATCTGATTTAACTGAGAAAAGTCCATGAAGAGTATATTCAGGTGCCATATATCCACTGTCATTAACAAGAAGAACACATTGAGACTTTCTTTGTTCTTTGAAACTTTCTGTTCATTCGAAGTGTTAAATCTGATCAACAATGATAAATAGAGTGTTTGCTTACAATGTTCCGGCAATTCTTTTAGTGTTTCCTTGGGTTTCATCTGCACCAAAAAGCTTCGCAAGACCGAAATCTGAAATTTTGGGATCCATGTTTGCATCTAACAAGATGTTACTGGCTTTTAAATCCCGATGAATGATCTTCAACGGTGAATCTTCATGAAGATAAAGAAGTCCTCGACTGATGCCCTCAATGATCTTAAACCTTCTTGCCCAATCCAACTTCTCTCTCTTTGAATTATCTGCACCATCCATATGTAATATTTGGTTACTAATTTTGACGATCATGGTGTGTGCAATTGAGGGCCAAACTATTCATGTAATCTTATACCATTGTATATAATACAATCAATCTCAGAACATATATTGGAGAACGGAATTGAACAAGTACTATATTAGATTAGCTAACTACTAGATAACCATGAATTGAGGATGTTGTCAAGCAAAAGCGGATATGAAACTATACCAAACAAAAACTTGTCAAGACTTGTATTAGCAAGGTAATTGTAAACGAGTAGTTTCTCCTCTGATTCTAAGCAACATCCCAACAGCCTCACAAGATTTCTATGCCGAAGTTTGGCAACCAGAAACACTTCATTTTTCAACTCATCGAGTCCTTGTCCTGAGTTTCTTGAAAGTCTTTTTACTGCTACATGCTCTCCGTTCTCCAGTGTTCCCTGTTTTCAAGTACCACCAGAATTATTACTCATTTATCAAGTCGAAGAATCATCCACAGTTATATAAAGCATTCCTCAAATCTTAGGATTGACCTTATAAACAGGCCCAAATCCTCCTTCTCCTAGCTTGTTTCTATCAGAGAAGTTGTCGGTAGCTATCCTAATAGCCTCCAGATCAAACAATAAAGATTCTGCGCCTTTTATTTCATGTTGATCTTCATGCTCTGCTCAAAAGATATTTTTGGTAGTAAATAATAAGCATATACATATGCACAAACACCATATAAGTAGCCATACTGAATTTTGCTGTAAGTAATTTCCGTCTTTGTGTTGTTGCTTTTGTTCTCCGACGGTAAATAAAAATGGCACAAAGCAATAACAGTGATGCAGCAACAGAGATGGCAATAAATAGAATTCTTCTCCCACTGCTGTTACTTTTTCCTATGTAAACATGAAAAAGAGGTACAAATTTCACTGGATGTCAAAAAGAAAGTGTAACATGGTACGGGTTAATTGCAGATAATAAAGTAAATTTCTTATTTGATACTTCTTGCAAAAGAAAAAAAAACCTATGGACTTACCGACCTGCTAACATTCTATCCACTTCACAGGAGAAAAGTGAGAGGGAAAGGAAAGAAAAAAAGTGGGAGGAAAAGGAGACAAGAAGGTGGAAAAGGAAAGAAATAAATGATTGTTAAGATGATGTGCACAAATTCTATGAAGCTCTTATCTCTCTGTCCCTCCCCTCCCCGTTAACAGGAGAGCTTCCATGGGACTTGTGTCTTGAGATGATGGGATGGAAAAGTGAGAAAGGAGAGAAAGAAGCCATTTGACTAAATTAGTTCATTTTGTCTCCTTTTTCTTCTAGTTCTTGTGTAAGGTGAGAATGGAGCTCTAGTTGAAGAATGTGTTGGAAAGGTCAATAACACAGAAGATGGAGAGAGTTGGTTGAGCTAGCGCTAGTGCGGCGCTAAGAATCTGATTACTTGGATAGAAGATAAAAATAGAAGCAAGAGGAGGCAAACTTATCAAATTACACATGAAGCTCCAATTATAATGCATTTGTTTTCATTGCTTCTTTTGTATCTTCCATCCAACTAGTTAGATCCTAAGCGCAGAGAGGATCTGCAATGAAGGTGAAGGGCTATGCGCAAGAGCGAACAGGAAAGTTTTCAGGTAGAGTTGAGAAAGGTAAAGTTAGTAGTATACAAATGAGAGATTTTCCCTGATAATTGACAAACAATGTGAGACATAATGAAAAGACAATCAAGTTGTTTGATTATTTTTGAGCTGCTTCGATGGCTTTCATCCAAATTTGGGAAGAAGCATTGGGTCTAAAAAATCTCAGCACTGCTAGGCCCCGGTGACTTTTCAACAACTCAGTTTCCTTTTTCTGTCCGATGGCTATTCTTCATAAAAATTATTTCCAGTTGTCCAACTACAGGATTTGGAGACAGATATTAAATACTTCAACTTATCAAAGCAGATAACTATAGTAGTAGCCAATAAACCTTTCCCGTTTACGATTGGTTTAGTTGCATGATGTGTTTCCTTTTTTTATTAAAAAAAAGCATGCTATATTCTTCATCTGCATGTTTTGTGAACTTCAATTAATTATACGACGGCTAATTCTCTAAGTATGATAAAAGAAACCTTAACGCACCTCCACTCGGAGCACCGACGGCGGAAAGATGGTAAAAAGGGTACGACTCGAATCGAAGGAAACAACTCTGTGAATACACTCGCCCCCCTTGTTTTGAATCGCAACATCTGGGAAGCAACGCCACCATGTCTCGGAGACACGAGTAGCAACCTTCCGGCAGTAAGTCCCTGGTGCACTGCACTAGCCCGTACAGCCTCTGAAATGTCGATATATTCACCGTTCCGGTAGCGAAGAACCTCGGTGAGTTGAACGCTTGCACTGTGAGCGATACTATGAGGCTCTCGATTATGCTGTCGCCGATTCCATTAGGGAAGGTGGCGTTGTTGACATTGAACGCCAATAACTGTAAGCTAGTGTCGACGACGGAGAAGAAGCTCTCGTTGGAGTAGCGCAGGAGACAGTCGTCGTAGCAGATGGTGGACCTGGTGCCATTGGGGCAGTTGTTGATGATTTCCACGGCGGCGGAGGCGAGACAGGTCTGACAGGAGGAGGAGGAGACGTCACCGCGGCAGAGGGCGAGGCCATTGACGCGAAAGGGTGGCTGAGAACCGACGGCTGTGATGAGGAAACCGGCGGCGGCTGTCGAAGGGGAGGAGAGGGACGAGAGGAGGAAGTCGAGGTTGGAGCGGAAACTGCTATTGGTTGTGTAGTTGGCATCGGTATGACAGTAGTTCCAAAGAACGAAAGAAGTAATGGTTTGGGGTAGGGGGAAAACGAGAAGAAGCAAGGAGAGGAAGAAGAAGAGGATAGAGCCGGCCATTTTTGTGTTGTTTTGACGAATTACTGACTAAGGAAGAGAAGAGCAGTAGTCTTTTACAGGAAGTCTGTTGAGGTTTGCATTCTCTGATGCGTACAATTTCGATGAGCTACTGGCTGTTGCTTTTGTGGCGAAACTAAATCCATTAGATTTTCAATTAGTCAAAGACCTTCCCGGTCCAATGCAATGATCATCCTCCATCATTTTCTATTGAAAAATCAATGCCAATAAGTCTTCCTTTAGGGAAGGAAGTCTGCTGACCGAGTCTACCCGATGCAAGGCACTGCAACACGCACAATTGGCAAGCTGCAGCATCGCCTATTGATGAATAATGAATTTACTGGAGTCGGTCGTGCAATTAAAGATAATTGGATATGAGGTGATCAAAGATGTCTATATATGAATGATCCATATTTTTTGGTAAGATTTGAAAAGAATGCACCAATGGCGTAATCAAAATCAACAACTACCTTGGACTAACCAATGGACTGAATTAGAATATTTTAATTTTTTAAATTTTAATTTAATATATTAAATTAGAAATTGTTGGACTGCCACCCATTGATTACGCCAGTGTTATGCATGAAAGCTCCTTTCAAATTCTTCTTAATTCATAATGGATTTTTCGTCAAAGATGAATGTCTATATGTTTCTAATTGTTCTCTAAGGCCGAATGAACTGAGATATCAAAACATGTGTTGAGAGATGTAGAACTTGTCATATTGTTAAAAGTCACGGTCAAAACAATGGATTATACATGCCATTACCAGTACCACCAGGTCCTTGGGAAGACTTAAGCATGAACTTTACGGTTGGATTGTCTTGCACTCAATGAAATAAGGATTCAGTCATGGTGGTTGTTGATTGATTCTCCAAAATAACATATTTTGTTCCCCGCATCAAGACTATATACTACTCATGTAGTTGATCTTTATTTCAAATAAATGGTAAGAGTTCATGGTATTTCGAAATTCATCACATTTGATCGGGATTCAAAGTTTATGAGTCATATTTTACGCACACTTTGGCGAAAGTTTGAAACTTAACTTCAATATAGTTCCTCTCACCATTCTCAAATTGATGACCAAACAGAAGTGGTGAATAAGTGTCACGCTCTATACAAGCTAGGCTTACTACGATGTTAGCTTCGCTCTCCACGCGTGAACTATAACGATGTCAAAGCAAAATATAATAAAATTAACTAAATATATTTGACTATATACATACCTTTGAAATAACTCTATTAATGTTATGTATATATCTCAACAATTTAACTGGTAGTCAAAGAAAAAGGAGAGTGAGCACAAAGTGTAAAGTAGAGTTAAAAGATGTGCATGACAACGTAATCAAAAGAGCAACAACATAATTTACAATTATTTTTTAACATTTGTCTTTTATTATTTTCTAAATTGTATTCATCTGTTCTTCTTAATTTCTCATTTTTCAACATTACCCACATTATAGTCTTATTTTATCTAACACTCAACATAACCTATTGAGTGGGTGAACTATGTATAACATCCTCAACAAGGATGTGTCGTATAACTAACGATGAATGACCTGCATTCCACCTAAAATGAACACATCATGTATAAATTAAAATCTCAAGGTGAGTGACTTGCAACCCACCCGAGAAGGATGCATCATATATAAAAGTAAACGGCCTACAATCTACTCGTAATAAAAAAATATCGTATGTATGCACATATACATGCATAAATCGGGTGAACAACCTGCAATCCACCCGAAAGAGATGTATCGTATGTTTATGGTATGAACGACCTGCAATCCACCCAATACGAAATACATTATATGAATGCACATATACAAACACATATAGATAGGATGAACGACCTATAATCCATCCGAAAAGTACCTCGCATAAAAATAAGATGAACGACCTGCAATCCATCCTGTAAGGTGCCTCACATAAAATATGGTGAACAACCTGCAATCCACCCTGTGAGAAAAAATCATCTCAAATTAACCAAAATCCAAGGACACACGAAAAGACTCAAGAGTTCAATTTTTGTACACAGAATCCACTGCTATATATTACAATTAATTACTCAAATTCTTAAAGAGTAAAATCGAAGCTCAAGACTACAAGTAATCACAAAATTCTTAGAGGGTAGAGTTAAAGCTCTATACTTTAAGTGCTACATTTATTATCTTGACAATTTAATGTCAAATGATAATGCACCTCTTTCAAAGTGTAGAATCTAAAACTTTACATATAAGTGTTGCATCTATTATTTTATTACTTAATAACTGAGTTAGAGTAACTCCTAAAGCGCGAAGCTGGACTATTGTTATAATTAATTTTTTACTTTATTAATTTACATAATTATGTAATCTAATTTATTATAGATCTCACAGAAGGAAACAAACAAGATAAGAATCAACTTAAAAATAAAAGGGGCAAGAACTATGATACAATTAATCTCATATCTTTTATAATTAACAGAACTAAAGTTTCATAACACGAGAGTTACATTCACTTCTTTATTAACTTGGTTGAGAAGTTATATAATTTCTTACGAGCACCGAGTCGAAGCTTTCTTTCGTATTATTCGATTTTTGATAATAATATCATTTATATTATTTATTCACTTTAAATTCTCATGAGGTTTGAATTCTCTTTTAGAAAATTATCTAAAATTCCTCATATCTCTCAATTGTCTAATCTAAATGACATTTATCAATTTTGATAGGGTGCAAAATTTTTATAAACAATAAATATAAAAGGACAATCAAGTATAAAGATATGATCAAGCAAATAGAAGTACATACGAGCATGTACTTTATTTTGCTTCTACCATATAGAATATAAACCTTAAATAATTTATTATTCATATTTTCTATTTCATACCTAATTTAACATTGATGAGGTCATTCTTATTTTCTAACTGATTGATATAGACCTATGGTAGTAATTACCCACCAAAATAAAATCTTAATGAAAACAACAAGCACCGTACACTGCATATAATGGATTCATGACATACAAAGATGAAGTCAAATCCAAGCTATGAAATTCTTAGTGGTTGTGAATTGTTGAACAAAAAATAATAACAAAAAGATCAAGTAGCAAGGGGCCCAAATTTTTATTTCTTAAAGTGTAGATTTAATCATGCACGAAGGAAATTGAAAGGAGTCAAGTAAGAAAACTCTGTCTCAATTAAATTTGGCAGTGTTGCGACGACGTGCGACGACAGCGACGATGATGATAGAGAGCAAGGACGGCGGTGGCGGCATGAGAAGGTTGAGGGTGCCTTAGGGTTGTTGGGGTTAGAGAGGTTTTTAAAGATCTTTTATTTGCATTTTTACATAAAGGTCCAATAAATTTAAAAATTTTTAACTAAAATCTTTTTAATTATTTCAAGATATAACAATAAGAGTTTGAGAAATCTTTTAAGAAGTTTAGTTGGCAAAATCCACACCAATGGGATGTGGTTTTAACTCAAGCAAAATTTGTTTATAATCAATCTATAAGTCAACTACCGGTTAAAGTCCATTTGAGGTTATATATGATAATAATCCAATCACCTCATTGGATTTGGTTTGCATCCTTGTCACTCATCATTTTAGTGGTAATGGGGAAGAACATGTTCAGTTCATCAAGAAATTGCATAAGCGAGTTTGACAAGAGATTATAAAGCAGAATGAAAAATATCAAAAAAAAAATTAGAATAAACATAGAAAACAATCAGTTTTCACGGAAGGAGATTTGATTTGGATACATTTGAGAAAGGAGTGTTTTCCTCATGGTTTGCATGGAAAGTTGTAGCCTAGAGTTGATGGTCCTTTTAGAGTTTTGAAAAAGTTCGGTGATAATGCTTACGAGGTTGAGTTGCCCCATAGCTATGGTATTCCCACTACTTTCAATATTGTTGACCTTTCTTCTTATATTGATATTGAATTCAGTCTTGATTGATTTGATGGTGAATCTACTTTTATTGCGATTGAATTATAGGGCAAGCCATATATCAGTGGAAAGCCACAGATATCTAGTTCTAAATAAAAAAAAATGGTACTCAAAAATAATATTTCTATAAGAAATTATGATCATTTTAATTGATGTCTATTACGTTGGACATGCTACTCAGGAAATCCTCATACTCAAGAAAGAGAAAAGAATTATAATAGTGCTCGGGAAAAGATTTAATGATGCTAGGGAAAGATGCAACCACCGAAGAAAAGATAGAAATCTATTTGGGAATTGAAAAGGATCCGGATATTCTTGAAGATTTTCTTGGTACTTATAGGATGATGAATCTTTAATATCACTGCATGTTTTGCTATAGTTAAACTCACTTTATATTCCCAAGACTTTAGGAAATATGAATCTTTATATTCATTTTGACTCATGGGAGGGTTGTTTTCAAGTCACGCCTTTGAAGACTATGATTTGTATTATTAACAGTAATTTTAGAGTTTTGTATTAAAATATATTATAAAATTTTAAATTTGTCAGAAGAGGTTATCTTCTATTCTTCTTGTTATTTCTATAAATTCTTGATGAATTTCCTAAAACGATGACGATTTAAGTAAACTTGGTGGAATTGTCGGCGGTGGAGAAAAAGTTTGTGTTGGAATAACGGAGCATGCATACGTCGTACCACATGGTGGAGCTCACACTGTTGGGGCAAGTTTGGGTGATTTGTATTGCGGAGGCATTGAAACAGCCCCTGCAGTTACTAAAGGAGAGGTCTCCTCTGCACAACGAGAGGCCGTAGACTTGGTCCGGAGGTCGGCTATTTATAGAATCCCGCGGCGGCGGCGGTGGTGGAGGAGAGGGAAGAGAGGAGAAGATTCAGATTGGTGTCGAATGCACTGCCTGCTGTGTAGTTTGCTTCAGCTGGGAAATTGTAGTCTAGGAAGACTGGACTGCTGGCAGTTACTGCAGGATTAAAGTGGAAGATAATGAGGAGAGACAGCAAGTAAGAGAAGGAGGAAAGCCTAAACTTGCGACGGCAATTCATCTTCACAAATCCAGGAAGAGACGGAGCCATGGAGGTGATTGAACCAAGCGGCAGAAGGGAAGCTCTTAGAAAGGCGTGAATGAACTGAGAAGAGTTGACAATTGGTCTAGAACAGTAAAATTGATTTAAAATTTATATGCAAGAATAGAAAGTTACTCCATATAATCAATAATCGAGGTTATCATGTCAGGCTTACCTCTGATACTAAGTTTACTGCGAAGAAAGAAAAATAAAACGATGGATCATTCTTAAAGAAAAGAGATTTACTGTGCAAAGAAAGAGAGAACAACGAGGGATGACTGTTGACTCTGTCTATCCGATTCAGCACTGCAAGATTGACAAGTTACAGCATCGCCCATTGATGAACCTATCGACCAATCGATTATAACCACACAACAATCCTTTTTGATATCTATTTTGATTTAAATACATAAAATGAAGCCCTCTTTATGTGATTGATTGCCTTTGGTTCTCAACTTCTTGCAGCATCATCAATTAAGCTGCCATACCATTAAACAAAGCACCAAACAGATAATCTCTTGTCAAAGCTGCGAAGATAAAATTCTTGATCATGATTGATAAAGTTTATAACACAATCAAAGTCAGCTAATTACTTGATTGATGGCTGCAAAAAGACTTCCCAGCCAGTTCAAAGTGGTTTGTTTCTCCTCCTTGCAAAGATGATGGTATTGAGATCATAACACAAATATCCTGCCTTGAGGCAGAGATGTTCCATCATACAGATTCATTCCTTTTTATCGATCAATATTTTACCATTAAGAATGTTCTTGGCTGACTTTCTTCACTATCTGATCCTGTGCTTGTGCTGCATTCTGTTGCAATCTAGTTAGGCATTTGGATTCTGACATTTGTTTTATTTCTTGATCCTCAGTTAATTAGCTCGAGCAAACCAGATAGTTTGTACTCTTCTTTTACATGTTATAGTATGAATCATCACCCCCAAATCCATATCAAATAAAAATTAAAAGTAACAGAAACCTGAACATTCACTTAAACTAATATTTAGACACGAGCTCCAAAAGTATTACAATTCAATACAAATTCAAAAAGTTTATATGACGACGAATACTCCATTATCATGTTTGGACCTGTTGTTATCTAGGCTCCAACTCAGAGATTGAAACCTCATTTATAGAAAATTTTGTTGCCTTCACCTTGTTTTCACTATAATTTCTGCCCCTCCCTAGAACACCATTTGCTTCAATGGTTGTGCTGTCACTATGATTGACAAATGCCGGAGCTGAAGGCCTAGGAAGACTAACAGAGTGGCTGTTGAGCATAATAACAACATCGGCCATGGTAGGTCTTTGAACTGGGTCTTCTTGCACACATAGTAATCCTATATGTATGCATCTTAGTACTTCTTGAGTCGGACATTGATTGACTAGCATTTGATCGATTGCTTGTAGAACATTTCCTTGAGTCCAATTGCGCCAAATCTTTGTGAGTAGATGAAGCAAAATAAGTTAATAATTTATTTTTCATTCAAACAAAATACATTCAATCAAAAGAGAAAGGGTGATTGATACTTACATGAGTAATAAGGTCAACAGAATACCCTGAGGATGACCCTCGATAATTATTATTCTTTTGACCAGTTAAGATCTCCAAGGTTAGCACACCGTAGCTAAACACATCTGATTTAATTGATAAGAGACCATGAAGGGCATATTCTGGTGCCATATATCCACTGTCATTAATAGTAAAAAAACAACTTAGATTTAGCACTTTCCTTTAGTAGCAATGTTAGGTTTAATCAATTGAGTAAATAGAGTGTTTACATACTATGTCCCAGCAATTCTACTAGTGTTTCCTTGTGTTTCATCTACTCCAAAAAGCTTTGCCAAACCGAAATCTGAAATTTTTGGGTTCATGTTTGCATCTAGCAAGATGTTACTCGCTTTTAGGTCTCGATGAATGATCTTCAGCCGTGAATCTTCGTGAAGATAAAGAAGTCCTCTAGCGATACCCTCAATGATCTTAAAACGCCTTGCCCAATCTAATTGCACTCTCTTCAAAGGATCTGCTCCATCAATATATGAGATTCTGTTACTTGAGTTTGAACTAGTTATGGCATTTGCAACAGAGCAACAATATTCTCAAACTTTGCATAGCATGACAAGGAATTCAAAACTAAACTACTATATCTAACAGTATGGTGGATAAACTATATCAAGCTGAAAACATAATGAAAATATTCACATTTTAACATAGCTCCAATTTTTCAAAAGCAAAATAGAAAGGAATTCAGTGAATGTAAAAATATTCATATATTGGGCATATGGTGATGCAAAAAATTTACTCATAAATTAGTTAAGCACATACCAAACAAAAACTTATCGAGACTTGTATTAGGAAGGTACTCATAAACCAATAGTTTCTCATCCGATTCTAAGCAACAACCCAATAGTCTGACAAGGTTTCTGTGTTGAAGTTTGGCAACCAGAAGCACTTCATTTTTCAGCTCAACTAGTCCTTGATCGGAGCCTCTCGAAAGCCTTTTCACTGCTATCTGCTCTCCATTCTCTAGTCTTCCCTGCATCCAAAGTACCATGAACATTATTCCTCAATTATCAAATTTAGGAATATGTTGCAATCTTTTATATTAACCTTATAAACCGGTCCAAATCCTCCTTGTCCTAGTTTGTTTGCGTCGGAGAAGTTGTCTGTAGCGATTCGAATACTCTCAAGATCAAACAATAAAGATTCTGCACCTCTTATTTCAGCTTGATGTTTATTGTCTGTTCAAAAATATTTTTCATAGTAAGCAATAAGCAGCATCAAACACTATATAATAGTTCAGCAGCCATACTGAGTTTTTGTGATAGTGGTTTCCATCTTGGCATTGTTGCTTTTGTTCTTCGACAACAAATGAAAATGGCACAAAGGAACAGCAACACTGCTGCAGCCGCAGGGATGACGATGAATAGTATTGTTCCCCGACCGTTGTTACTATTTCCTAAACAAAGAAATAGTAAATGAAACATGTTTCAAATGAAAACAATAATACAACTTTCTTGTTTGTCAAAGTCAAAAAAGATAGACGGGCTTGACCGATCGGTAGTCAAATGAAACCTTGACGTGTAATACAATTTGTCAACCATGCAGATAGAGACAGGAGTAACGTTGAATAATTTAGCTATGGGACATTCAGCTTTAGCCCGTCAACAACGGTGGCTTAATTTTCCATTTCTCCTGTTTAATACTACGCTGCATTCCTAGTGTTCTTTGTTCTAATCCAACAGATGTTGACTATTCTACGGACTGGACTACGACATGAGTAGATTAACAAATCTTTCAAGTCCACAATTGATACAGAAAGTCGGTCTGCGTAGTTGGATTGACTATGCAAGATTTAATTGATAATGAAATCGGGACGCACCTCCAATTGCCTCGTTTGGCCTCGAACTGTTGGAACTCGGAGACGGCGGTGCTTGCGGAGGCGGAGCACCGACGGCGGAAAGATTGTAAAAAGGGTACGACTCGAATCGAAGGATACAACTCGGTGAATACACTTTTCCCCCTTGTTTTGAATCGCAACAGCTGGGAATCGACGCCACCATTTGTCGGAGACACAAGTAACAATCGTCCGGGGACAAGTCCCTGGTGCACTGCACCAGCCCGTAGATCCTGTTGAAGACCGACACGTTCGCCGTTCCGGCCGCGAACAGCCTCTCTGAGCCGCGCGCTTCCAGCGTGAGCGTGTCCATGAGGTTTCCCAGCAGGCTGTCGAACTTTTGGGGGTCGGTGGCGTTGTTGGCATTCCACGCCCAGTACTGGTAGCCAGTGTTAACGACGGAGAAGAAGCTTTCGTTGGAGTAGCGGAGAAGGCAGTCGTCGTACCAGATGAAGGACCTGGTGCCGTTGGGGCACTGGTTGATGATATCTACGGCAGCGGATGCGAGGCAGGCTTGGCAGGAGGAGGAGGAAACGTCGCCGCGGCAGAGGGCGAGGCCGTTGGCGCGGGATGGGGGCTGAGAGCCGACGGTTAAATTGAGGAAGCCGGCGGCGGCCGTCGAGGGGGAGGAGAGGGACGCGAGGAGGAGGTCGAGGTTGGAGCGGAAACTGCTATTATTCGTGTAGTTGGTATCGGAAGGACAGTTTTGCCAGAGAAGGGAAGAATTAATGGTTTGGAGGTTGAGGAGAAGAAGCAAGGAGATCAAGAAGAAGATGGAGTCGGCCATTTTTTGTGATGTTTTGGCGAATGACTAAAGGAAGAGACGACTGGTAGTTTAAATAGGCAGTCGAGTGTTGGATGTTGTTAGAAAAGGCAACTACCATTCGGAATTTTTTTAATCATGAAATAAGACTCGTCGACCACAATAATTAACGACTGTTCGAAATTCAGCGCAGAATTTACGGGTAAAACAAGTTTAGGCATCACCACTCGCCTTTTGGTACGGCGGATCCTTATTGATCTTGCGTGTGGCAAAGAAAATCAATAATTTAGTTAACATGGCAAATCAAGAGGACAATGATCAAATTCTATTTAAGTGATCCAACCACAATAACATTCTATTTATTCGGTTCGACTTCAGCTTCACTCGGTCCGATCCAAAAGTTCCTCAACCGACTCAGTCACTATACCTTGCTCTCACTCTCAACTGACTCGACTACTCGGAGGGTCCGACCACGTCACGCTCCCGGACAGTCCGACCTTGTTACGCTCTCAAATCGTTTCGGTCACTCAGTCTCGTTCTCAGCCTCAAGCGACTCAGTCACTCGATCTTACGCTCGCCCTCGACCGCCTCGGCCTCTGCCAGCCCAACCTCCTCAATCACTCGACCTCACTCGGCCTCTGTCAGTTCGACCTCCTCAATCACTTGACCTTCACCAGTCCGACCTCCTCAATCATTCGGTCTCACTCGACCTTCACCAGTGTGACCTTCTCAATCACTCAGCCTCACTCGACCTCCGCTAGTCCAACCTCTTCAGTCATTCGACCTCCGCCAGACCTCATTCGCTCTCAACCATCTGACCTCCTTGGTCTCTCGGTCTTTGCAAACTCGATCGCTTGACCTAACTCAAACTCGGCCTCTCTCGATCCTCTTCCACACTAAGAGGCAACTAAGCGTGCGAACTTTGTCAAATGATTAGAACGGTTACTAGATTTTCACGCCTGGCTCCCTAGATCTCCTTGTGTTTGTATCTACAGTCGAAAGATGAGAATAATCAGCTTTGCCAAGCTATAGGGTGGTTAGAGATCATCAAATATGGTTCCCCTTGATGATGTATTACCGGCTCAATTTACAAAGTTTGTCTCCTTAAGACACTACAGCGGTCTACACTTATGGCAGCTGGAATGTTCCCTTCGGCAACTATGTAAGCTCCCCGCATGTATGAAGAACTCTCTCTCGAAAAAACTTCAGCTACTTCACACTCCTCTTCTTCTCTATTTTTGTTTTCTTTTACTGACTTGAACGTCGGAGTGACCTACCGAGAATCCCGGCACCCAGTTAATCCGCTCGTTCAGCTTCTTTTCTCAAGTCCTTGAATCAATGGAGTCGACGACGATTGATGTGATATATTCTTGACTGATGACTTAACCATCCACGACATCCAACCGGAACAACTTCATTGCCAGTGCTCGATCGGAACGATAGAGGAGAAACCGGACGGGGGAGAAGCGAACTCTGTAGCAATCGAAATGTTGTAGAAAGGGTAGATTTCATATCGAATATTGCAGCTCTGCTCTAACACCTTGCATCGCTACTTTGTAAGATTTATGAATCCAAAATTTACGCATACTTTGTAATGTTTATCAGAATTAAACATGATCTGTTAATGATTAGATTAGAACAGAACATTAATTAGTGACGAAGAAAACAAAAAACAAATCTAAATCAGAAATAAATGGGGCATCTAATGCCCCTCGACTCGGGCAAAATCCTTCCGTCTGACCCCACCATCAGATTGCACTCCACATGCAAATGATGCTGCCGCGTGTCCCACACCCTCACCTTGAACCGCACGATCGAGCTCAGCTCCAACCGTAGCTTCACCCGCCCGGCTGCCGCATCCGCCGCCAATTGAGCCGCCACCGCGCTCCCCTTCGGCATCCTCACACCGGCCACCTGCCCGGCGATCGCCGTCGTGTTCTTCGGCGGCTGGTAGAACGGGAACATCACCGGCCCGGACGCCACTAGCCGACCTTGGTAGTAGACCGAACCGTCCATGGCGTCATAGTACACCCCGATCTTCTGGTTCGGGTTCCGGTCGGTGACATTGAACGAGAAGGCTGAGTCGTCTAGGCCTTCCGGGTCGCCGATGCCGGGGGCCGCGAAGTCGGCGAGGTGAAACCGGGGGCGGTGCGGGCGCAGGCTGAGCCAGAGGACGAAGAGGATGACGCCGGCGACGAGGAGGAGAGAGAGGAGGACGGAGCAGAGGCACTTGGCGAACCGGCTCGTGAGGCTCTCGAGCGTACGGCGAGAGCTGAACCGAGCTCGATCTCTAAGCATGACTGCCTTGCATGCTTCATGCATTCGTTCCATGCTCTGCGTCTTATAGAGATCAACGCTAGCCAGCTCGACGACCATTTGCTCCTAAACTTTCAGAAAACTGATCGAAGAAAGGAATATACTTGAGAAATTGGGTCGTTAAAAGGATTTCCATTAGTTTATTCTCATAAATGTCATGATACAAAAAACGTTGCAACGAATCCAAGCAACAAGTAGTCAAAAAGACAAGAAATCCGAAAATTAATCAGAGACGAGTGATAACTCTAAATTAATTGATCACGGCGGAGCAGTTCTTCCTGATCTCGCCGGCGTCAATGCGTCATCCTCTTCGGATCAAGATTTTGTTATGCCAGTTCAATCAATATTTGTGTCATTCTTTGCAAGATATGAATATATATTCTCATGGCAGGAAGCAAAGTATAACTTTCAAGAGAGGTTTTAGATTGCACAGAGCTCCATATGCTTTGCTCAAGCGATCAGCTTTCCCAATTGAAACCTCCTCTTTCTTCAACTCTGCAACAAGATTTCAACAATGCCAAACTCCTCCTACCTTGGCCTGGCTCTAGTGTCAATCTTTATGGCCATATCTTTAGCTGCTGGAATCCAGTTCAGGGTAGGAGGCTCAGGATCTTGGGTTGTGCCTGACAACAACGCCACCACCATCTACAACCAATGGGCCGAAAAGAATCGATTTCATATCGGTGATTCCATTGGTAAGTTCAACATTCCATCTTAAATGGAGCAAGGTTGCTTCTCTCACTGTTTGTAGTCCGTCGGAAAGCTTAACTGTTCAATTTGCTTCACTTGGGCTTGTAATAGTGTTCGTGTACCTTCCCGACCAGGATTCCGTCCTCTTGGTCGGCGCTGACGCTTACAAGAGCTGCAACGTATCGTCGCACATTGACGACTTCAACGACGGCAACACGGTCTTCACCTTCACACGCTCGAGTGACTTCTACTTCATCAGCGGAACTGCGACGAGAAGCTGCACGTTGTCGTCATGGCGAACAGGCAGAGCAATAATTCGAGCTTGGCACCTGCTCCTCGTCCTGCCTCTCCACCACCTCCACCGGCGTCGGAGGAGCCCTCCGTGCAACCGCCGCCGCCACCAAATAAGGCAGCTTCCAGAGTAGCCGGAGTAATGAGCACGTTGGGTGCTGTGGCTGGAGCTTTATCATCTGCTTTTTGAGGTTGTGTTTGCTGATAATTATGCAAATGAGTTTGCTATGTGTGAAGAAGTTAAATTAATAAGCAATAGCAAAGCTTTGAACCTGATTAATGGTAAAAAAACGAACCAACAAGTCAAGAACTGAGATCGAGTTTGCAATAATATAGTCTATTATTTAACGGATTTTTACAATTTCTATCGGTTTTATACTAACCGATTTATTACCAGTTCACAGTTTTATGCACAATTTTGATAGAATCCATACAAGAGTTCCCATGTTTGTTGATTATCCAAATCAATGGTCTGTCCTAGAGATAATGTACTAACATGGAACTAAACAAACATTCTTGGGCGCAGCACATCCATCTGTTCCATCAATAACATTGAATCCATCTTCAACTTCTTTCGGTTCTTGATCATTCATCACCTGAAATGCAAACTTATTCAAATCAAAATTTAGCAAAGCGTACATATGAATTGACTAAACAACTGAAAAATAATACCTTAGTTGTTGTGCGATCGATTTCAGCAGCCTGTTTGAGGATGAAAAAGAATACATAATCCTTAACAGATGGGATTAGAACTGAATAGATTCACAAAGAAAGGTCTACTGTAACCTTGGGACTGTTGTACGATGAGGAGGCTGTATCTTGCAAAGAATCGTCGTCCTTCTCCCACTTCAGTCTCAGTTTTCTGCACTCTCCTGATACTGACACATCAACTGTTCTTGATGAAGCTGAAGCAGCATCCAAAATGGTGGAAGAGCAACTCGCCACCTGTGATTTCTCCTCCGCTGCCATGAAGTCCTCCAAGTACATGGTCCATCCACTCTCCTCTGAGCAACAGAGTGAGCTGCTCACAGATGAGTCGATCGATTCCTCCATGTCTTTTGAGATGGAGGAACAGCCTCGAGGAGTCTAATTATATATACATATTAACAAAGACGACAGAGAGAAAACTTGATATGATAACCAGAAACATTACAGATAGTTAAAACTTGATTGTGAAATATCAACTTTTCTTTGTTCCCTTTTTTCATTTCCAGACCTCCCTAGTACTAGCCTTGAATGGCCATTCATGCTCCATAATATCGGCATGGAGGTGGCTCTGCCCACATGGGGCTGCTATTTTATCACAACAAATGCTCGTGAACCTGTGGACACAGTTTTGAATGTTCATCTAAAGCCAAGGCCCTACTACTCTACCCAATTTATTCTGAAAAAGACATCTGCTTTTGGCGATTTCAATTTTCAACCTCCTCCTTGACACTTGATCCAGCTACTCCCTCACTCCGATGGTCAGCATTTATGCAAACAGGAAACTTTCTGATTGAACTTCACATGTTTCATGTGTTGGAAGAACTATGAGCCTGATTCAACAAAAGGGTGGTTTCAGTAACATCATCATATATGAATTTTTTTCAGCAGCCTAAAGAGAAGGAGATTTGTAGGTGTTGAAGATTGAGGTCCCTGTTAATAGAACGGGGAGCTGTCCATGCAGTTCTGACAGTGCCATGCAATAATTGAAGCGAGACATGTTCCCAAACTCTGCCTCTAGAACTGTTGCTCATTGAACCGAGACAAGCCTCTTGCCCTGCTAAAGAGGAATGAGGGCAGGGACTGCATTCATGGCAACCTAGAATTAGAGAGCTTGTGACCATGACAAGTTGGCAACCACATCACTGTTTATTCCTTATCTGCTGAAGACTGGATCAGGCTTTTCTCTTAGAAGAGAGAGAGAGAGAGAGAGAGAGAGAGAGGTTCCCATCTTGACTTGAACACAGGATGGTCTGCCTGGCTCATAAGGCTCTCATAAGGCATGGCAAGGGCAGCAAATAGATCAGCAATGATAACCATAAGAGTAACTAAACTGTTGCACTTTAGGTCACCCAATCAACTGGTTGATGAAGCAGTAGTTAATGAAAATAAAGAGGATATAATTTTGCAAGACTTATAAATTCAATCCACACAAATATTTCCACCTTTTGCTGCTGCCTATTGAGCATAACTGCATGGGACTAGAGATTGGTTGCAAAAGGTACAGTTTCATTAAGTTCTACATAGACTAAAACCAGATACAAAGCAGATAGAGAGGATATACTTTTGCAAAAACATGTAAAATGAATCCACACATTTGAACTCAAGGTCCAATTTAACCACATTGTTTTTACCTTCTGCTGCTCAAACATGATACTGAGCATAACTGCCAAGGACTAGAGATTGGTTGCAAAAAGTACAGTTTCATTAAGTTCCACAGCGACTAAAAATCAAATACAATGCAAATAGAGAGGATATAATAATGCGAGACTTTAAAATGAATCCACATATTTGGTCTCAAGAACCAAGTCAACTGCATTTTTTTTACCTTTTTGGTGCTGCTTGAACATGATACTGAGCATAACTGACAAGGAGTAGTTATTGTTTGAAAAAGGTACAGTTTCATTAAGTTCTACAAGGACTAAACCCAGAAACCAAAGAAAATTTCAAAAGAATCACATTGTGCTTGAATTAGTTATAGCTCATGCTTTCTGAACTGAGAAGCCTAAGATAAATTCCTTGATCTCATTGCTAGCTGCTCTATCCAAAGCTGTCCTTCCATCTCCGTCTCTGATATTATAGTTAGCACCTGCTCTCATTAGTTCCTCAATTTTAGGTTTATCACCTTCGGAAGCAGCTAGCATCAACAAGATATCCACAGGATGAATGTTTTGGCTTAGAAGTTCCTCCATTTTATCATATGAACCTTCAACAGCAAGCATTCCCATATAATTGAAATACTGCAAAGAGTAGGCTATACATTAGGTCTTCTCTCCGACAAATACCACAGATTGATTTCGTGTTAATAAGTAGGTCAAGCTTTGTACAATTGTAACCTCTGTTTCTTCCACTAGTAGTAGTGTAGGAATGATATTAAAAAAGGTTGGGAAGGAAAATTAATTGCAAGAACCTACAACTCTACAAGATAACAATAATAATAGATATTGTCTAGAACTTATCATCTAGGTATTATTGGACATTTCACATCCCTAAACATAGAGGTGTCAAAGGATTCAAAACTTTATTCAGAAACATGAACCTCAAAACTTTGAAGGTTTAAATGCATCCTATATTACGTTGTAACATATAGAAATTTACTTCTTTTCCTTTATTAATGTTCACACTTACAAATTCCACTATTTCCTCCAGTTAAGTCACTTATTTCAACATCTCATCTTACAAGAGAGTATACGTCCTAAAGGATTAAGAATTCATCCACAAAGCCTCTTTCAGTTATCATTTCCTGAAGTCGTTTTAAAGTTCTTATCCCCATTACCATTTTCGACAGATCAATTTTTGTGCCCTCTCATGAAATCCTTATCGTCCGAACTTTAGGTTCCAGTGTACGTTACAGAACCATAAATTTACCAAACAATGAATAAAAAAATACAAGAAATACTGCAGTAAGTAGGAGTAAAGGATCACCTGTTCTACATCGTCCCTATCGAAATCATCCCGCTTCTGACTCCCATATATGCCAGCTCCTTCAGAGTCAACTCCACGGTTCCCAAATCGAAACCAGCACGTAGTTCTATACCCGTTCGTCTCAGGCCCCAACTTGGACCTCAACCTGGAGTCGCTCAACCATCCCAGTCGCCTCGTGAACGCAAGAAATGAAGAGCTCAGACTCACCGAAAACGAAGAAGGAGAAGTAGTAGTACGAAGTGGAATTTGGTATCGTACGGTGCAGGGAATAGAGGCCATGTCGCTCGCTCGCCCTCACCACGGGCGGAACTCGGAAGAGGAAGACGAAAGGTGGGATTTTTATTGGTTTCCCTTGCATTATCCAACCCAAATAGCAGTATCTACTTTTAAAAGTCACGCATTGCTTCGCAACCCACTATCGTCTCGCACTTCGATTGGTGTTTCTTGCGGCCCAGCGCCAATTCCGTTATCGGGCTTCCTTGGGCGAGCAAGAACGACCTTTGTTTCGAGTTAACTGCCGTAACTACCGAAAACATTCTCTTAGTAAACAATTTATATAGAATTACGATTGAGTTCAGCAGTAATTCCTGATTTCTCAACGCAAAAGAAGAAAAAGATTTTTGTTTTTTCTTGCGAAAACAGAAAAGAGAGCAATCAAATGCGAAAGCACAGGACAGTGTTTGGAGGCATTTAGTCAGCAACAGGTGGACCAACTCATCACGTTCTCATCCTTTTCATGGTGGTCCTTTCCTGTCATTTGAATGAAACACAGAGCTTGAACTAAAATCGAAGACTGTTTAGCTTCGCATCGACCTCTGATAACTTCGCTAAATTATGTTGAATCATAGTAAAAAGTTCAAAGAAGGCTGGAAATAATGCATTCAGGAGTGAAATAAATCAGTGCCATTGTTTCAGCATCAAACGTAGCTACTAGACAAACAGCAAGACATAGATAAAGACAAGACGACACCAATCTCGTTCACGAAACCGGCATTATGTGATAGGCAAGCACCCTCTGCTTTCCTCAATCCAAATCAGTGTCCTCGGCAACTCCACCGTTCACTCCATCATTCCGTAAAACCAAAGCCCCCTGCTTCACCTTTAAGCAATGGCAGCTGCGCCGTCGCCGGTGGAGATCGGCGCCAGGGGAACGATTGGAGCTCTGGTGTCCAAGGAGATTGCGTACTTTGAAATGCTAAATCCAGGCCACCATGAACCCTCCAGCCAGAAACTGCACCAGGTGAGTACAGAAGTAGCCTCCATGAGTGGAGGATCTAAGCAAAAGTCAGGTTCAAGTAGAGAAGTGAAAAAGAGGAAAAAGAAAAAGAAGTCACCGGCTAGGGGAGGGTTCCTTCCGAGCATATGCTCTGCTGTGGATGCCATCGACACCAGCCGAAGTGAGAAAGTTACGGGAATCAGCTACAGGAACTTGAGAACTGTAGGATGAAGCTGCTGGAGAACTAGTTGAATTCTCGAACTTGCTGTTCCATGGAAGGATTGAAGCAATTGAGATCTACTTAGATACAAGAACTTTAATTCTCTATGAGAGTGTGTCACAACGACGTCATATTCATTTGTCTGATTTGTTCTCTGTAATGCTCTACTAGGATTGCTACCAGGGCGGACAAAAATAAAGTTTTGTTTCTTTCTTTTTCCTAGTGGACAAGCAAACTAATGTTGAATCTATTGTCTGTTTCGCAAGGTTATTCTGAAATTTTTTTAAGGTATTGATGAAAACTTAGGCTATACTTAGATCCAAAATATTATATTTGTACAGGAAGGAGATAGTTTTTTCAAGAGATACAGTTTGTAGTGGTAATGTTAACACAAGCTATTCAGTATTTGAGTAAAGAAATGGTGGGATGTAAGAAGATGATATAAAGTTATACAAATACCAAGAATCAAATGTGTATTATGGCTCTGATGACAAGTTCCTTAAGCTATTACTAGTTATAGGCCAAAAGAAGTTGTTTGAACATTACAAGGATTAGTAGTCAAACCATCAGAATCATCATCATTTCCTTTTATCATGTTGAATCAAGTAAAATAAACTTCAATTGTAAGATCAATAGGGAACATCCTGAATAGATGATCATACAAACAAAATCTGAGGAATATTCATGTGATCGAAGAAAAAAGAACCTTTTATATAGTAATTTCATGCACTTTTATGGTTTCTGATACAAGGCTCTACATTGCACTCATGTAAAAGTTTTAGGGTTTATGTGTATTTCATCCAACACAACTCGGCACAAGCGTTCCAATAAACCATATAGAGTCACCAATGGAGTCTGTATGCATACTCGTCTGGTAATATGAATATTATCTTGTATGAATCTAATTTGGATATGTAAGATCCTTGAAGTTTCTGCTTAAGTGGCCTGAGAAAAGAAGGACCGTATTGCATCATCAAATTGGTGATGAAATACTCTAGATTAATAGTGCTTAGTTGACTCCTCATAATCCTTTACACGATCGAAAGCCATACAAACTGAGCTTTCCGCAAGGGCAATATATGCAAAGGAAATCACTAATAATGAACCTGAATGCCCAAGAATTCATGCAAAGATGATACCTTGTGGAAAGTAATGTTACGGATCCGATCAGACGCGACCACAGCATACACAGTCACGCGATCCCCTGCCCGATTCAAGAATACGCCGTCACATATCCTTTGCATCATGTTCATGTGAAAACTGAGTGATCCGACGTCGGAATGAGAGTACAGGAAGGAACGCCCTCGACGAGGCTGGCAAACGCTGGTGACGACTGCGGGCAGGCCACAGGCGTGGCAGTCGAAGGGCCGGATCCCGGTAGGGGATAGGGAGACGGTTTCATGGCCGCGGAGGGTGTGGAATTGTAGGAATAGACGAAGAAAAGGAATGGGAGAAACGAGAAGGAGAGGAGCAAGGAGATCATGGTCCTTCTTCAATCGGAGAAGAGCTCGCCATTGTTGAGAGATCCGGCTCAATACTCGGTCCAGCCCAGCCCAGATGCAGCACACTGCACGGCGATTCTCTGTGCGGACGCGCGCATGGATGGGACAACGTGCGGCCTCCTAGCCAATAATATCTTCCCCTTCTTCTCTTTAAGGTACTGCCATCTTTGCTACCCGGAAATGTACCTCTTTTTTTAGCGACAATTGATAGCGCGTAGGATATCATAGCTTGGGGTATTAAAACGCGTATGAAGTTGAAAGTTGAATAAGTTTTATCTATGTTCTCGAAAGTATAAAATCTTCTCCGTTTATGGCTTTCCACGGCCTCTTATCCCATCGTTTCTAGGGTTAGGGTTCTTACCGACCCCTCCCCCTCTTCTCACCTCCGGATCTTGTTAGAATTATTCATCTATAGAATCGAGAGCGTGTTGGTGATCTAGTGATCGATTTGTATCCTTCGTCGCCCGATTGAAACGCGAGGCTTTGAGGTCGTTGATCGTTTCCTTAGCTCGACAATGATGCAGACGGGTGGTGGAATGGTTCAGCCCCCAACAATGGCGCCGCCGCCGATGGAGCAGCAGCAACCTCCCCAGCAGTGGATGATGATGCCGCCGCCTCCTCCTCAAGCGCAGTACTACCAGGCTGGCCCGGCGCCGCCCATGTGGAACCAACAGCCTTCCCAGGTGCCTCCGCCAGTCCCCCAGCCTCAGTACCAGGCCCCAGTACCGGTTCCACCGCCCCAGATGCAGTACCAGGCAGCGTCAGCTCCAGGCCCGGCCCAAGCACTGGCACCCCAGCCTTCATCGGCTGATGAGATCCGGACGCTTTGGATCGGTGAATTGCAGTACTGGATGGACGAGAACTATCTCTACAGTTGCTTTGTTCAGACTGGAGAGGTCTCTGTTTCATTATTCTCTTTTTTCTATGCTAACATTTTTCTTAATTTATCTGATTGTGTTTTTCTGGACTAATGGTCTTATATGCTGGTAGTTTCTTTATAGCCAAGATTAATATTACCGTGTCTGTGTGACTACTTTTAGAAATAAGTATCTTGCACAAGCACAGATTTTAGTTGTCAATGAAGCAGTACCATTAATAATGGACGTGGTTAAGTTTTCCATCGGAGATTAACATTTTCTTATGATTGATTAAAATTTTCAGTTGTAGAAAAATTGAGGTTTCTTGGATGAATAGCGACTAAACTGAATATATATATATATATATTTCACAATCGAGTTATTATCCTTTCATTTTTTGATGTGCTGATTTGATTGATTCCCTCTTTTGTAATAGGTAAATTGCAAAGTAGTGCAGTCAACTAACACATAAAATATTCATATATCGCCAAGCAGTCACTTTTGACACATAGACTATTTTGATATTTAATAAACAACACACAACTAGAAGTAACATGGAATCCTGAACTATAATATCCATGGCGAATACAAGTGCTGTTTATTGAATGGGCTAATTTGGCATGCTGAATGTTGTATAGGACATAGAGTAGCAATCAGATCTTTCTTTCTTATTTACAGTATCGTGGTAACTAGTTAGCTATCTTAGTATTTTTAGAAATGAATTTGCCAATAATTCTTTCTGAAATTTAATGAAAAATTACTGAAGTATCAGATTTATTTGTTCTAAGATAACACCATTTTCTGTCTCAAATCACTGATTTCATAATTTCTTACAAAGCTTGAACTTTGTTTCCTGTGCATTTGTAGCACGTCTTCAGTTTAATTCTGTGTTTGTACTTGATGGGGCCTTCAATGTTGGTTTTGGTATGGGTGTAGTGGTGCATGCTACATTATGGCGTGTATTAATTTAGTTTTCTTTTCTTTTCTGATTCCATGTTTCTAACATTCCAGGTTATTTCAGTTAAAGTAATCCGTAATAAGCAGACAGGGCAGTCTGAGGGTTATGGTTTCATTGAGCTTGTATCTCGTGTTGCTGCAGATCGAGTTATTCAGATGTACAATGGTCAAGTGATGCCTAACTCAGAACAAGTTTTCAAACTGAATTGGGCATCAAGTGGAGCAGGTGAGAAACATGGTGATGGTGTAGATTATACAATTTTTGTTGGCGATTTGGCTGCAGATGTCACTGATTATATGCTGCAAGAGACATTCAAGAGCCACTACCCATCAGTCAAGGGTGCCAGAGTTGTTACTGATAGACTGACTGGGCGCACCAAGGGTTATGGGTTTGTTAAATTTGGTGATCCAAATGAACAAGCAAGAGCCATGACAGAGATGAATGGTGTTTATTGTTCTACCAGAGCCATGAGAATTGGTCCAGCTGCTAATAAGAAGAGTCTGGTAACCCAACAGCAGTTCTCTACAAATGGTATGTGGTTCATATTAGTTTCTGAAATTCAATTTTGTATTTACCTAACAGCCTCATCCTGTTACTGAAATCCGTCTTGATTTATTGGTTGAATGCTGACATCTAATGTGTATTTGGTAGATAGTGAAATAAGACAACCTTAGATTTATGGTATTAACTTCAAGTTGAACCAAGGTGTCAAGGCCATTGCTTTCTTTTTACAAGTTTTCTTCGAGAACATATCCTTTGTGAAATTGGGCTCATTAAAAATATTATTTAACAAAGAGCTCTTATAGAAACTCATATTGTCTCAAAGCAGGATTCCATACTTCCTTCTTATAGGACATGGAATTGGCTTCAGCTGAGATGCATATCTACTATAGTGGTGGCCCCAGTTAGGTCAGTGTTTTGATATTGTCATAATGTGTCTAGTCGTTTCTTGTGGCTTTATTGCTACAATTTGTTTTTATTTCTATTTAATCATCGCAAGCTATTTTTTATATCAACTCACTGTCACCTACTTGCCTCTGTATTTTAATTCTCTCAGCTTCATGCATTTGGCATCTGCCAGTCAAATTTATTACTGCTATAATCATCATGCTGATCAAGCCTTTTCTTTTGGTCTTCATTCTTTGCATCTACCAGCTTCGTTTTTATACCATCTATTGAATATTGCAGAGGTTTTTAATTCTATTTTGAAAGGATTAACATGTTATATGTTGTCATTAAATTATTGTTCTTTGAGGGTCCTAAGTTTGTTACTCTTGGCCTTCTTCTTGATTGTGATCCCTCAAGTCTTTACTGGCATTTGTTAAGTTATTACTCTAGCCTTTTTTTGGTCTTATGTTCCATTATCATGCCTTTTCTATTACTCCTAACTGCAAGTTGTGTTTTCTCCAAATGACCTCTCTCTAATGTCTGGAGAAGATGACTTGATTCCAGTTCTCATTGCTTGCATTTTTTCAATCTTATGTTCCTACTGAAGTCTAGAGTTATTATTGAGTAATTTCCTTTCACTTCATAGTAGTTGTTTTGATCTGACAAAATATCTACAGTTAAAAAATCCCATTGATTTAGTTCAGCAGACTCTCTTACATGCTCTCTCTGTTGCTTAACATGGTGGCTCGTTTTTTCATTGTCTAAATTATTATTTTTGTTTCAGTAGATTTGTTTCAGCTTTATGTTAAATAATTATGGATTATTGTAACCAATGCACTTGTTATCTTTGAGGTCAGAAACTGTTTTTTGTGTGTGTGTGTGTGTGATTTTTGCTTATGGTAACACACTTTGTGGGTGTATAATGGCTGGATGAATCTACTGGTGATACAGTGTTTGGTAGCCTAGAAATGGTTGTAGATAAAATCATAGATTTCTGTGGATCTATTAAACTTATTGGTCTCATACTTTATCCACTTTCAGTGCGTTGACTAGAATTATTCTTATTTGCTTAATAAAAGTGTCTGTAATTACATACTATATCAATCGCTAGAAATGTATGAAGGTGTAACAATTGAAAGGAAACCTACAAATAGAACATTAATTGCACATTCAGAAAGTAAAGCAAACGAATCCATTTTTTCAAAAAGGTTTTTTATTTTAAAGGTAAAAATCTCTTTATATTTGTCATTTGAAATTTGTAAAATTTAATCATAATGCAAGCTTGGATGCATATAGCTATCACCAGTCTGTCATGCCTTTACGTGCGCTTTGCTTTTGCCGATTGGCATGAAATGAAATTTGAAACCATGGTCATGGTTATGCCCACAAACATCATGAATGGAAACATATAATGATCATTGCCTTGTGAGATTATTTAGCTCTATTCAGAAAGTTCTATTTTTATTTGCAGCTTCCTACCAAACCCCACAGAGTGCTGACTCTGAGAATGATCCAAATAATACCACTGTGGGTATTTGTTCAACTTTACATATTATGAGCTGCAAAGCCTTAGAATACTGATATGTGTCATTTGGCTTGTAGTTGTTTGTTGGCGGGTTGGACCCAAATGTCACAGATGATCATTTGAGGCATACATTTGGCCAATATGGTGAAATAGTCTATGTTAAAATACCTGTAGGCAAGCGTTGTGGTTTTGTTCAATTTGCTAATAGGTGAGCTCCTCATTGGACTTGAAATATTAAGTGGGCAACAATGTAAATTACCATGCTCTTTCTCGTATAGTAATTTGTAAATTGATTTTTATCAGAGCTAGTGCTGAGGAAGCTTTGAGGATGCTTAATGGGATCCAGTTAGGTGGTCAAAGCATTCGACTCTCTTGGGGTCGTAGTCCAACAAATAAACAGGTTGAACATTGTTATGTTATAAAAGTTGCTGATTTATTTTACCATTTATTCATTCATTCATTTATCTATTTTATTGGTTATCAGCCACAACAGGATTCCGGCCAATGGAATGGAAGCTATTATGGGTACAACCAAGGCTACAGTGCCTATGGATATGCTGCTCCAGATCCTAATACATTTGCTTACACAGGATATCCAGGATATGGAAACTTTCAGCAGCAGCAGCAGCCACCTCAGGTAAAAGCTGTTGATAATGTTATCTCAATTTCGTTAAGATTAAGTTAGAATCCTAACCATTATATCTTGCAATATGATAGTAGAAATATGAATGATCTAGGCAATAACATAGGCAATGATAATGGACCTGACACTGTCACTAAGTTTCAGATGCATGATATTCTCGGTGATCATACTGATGGAACTTTTATGGTTCCTGTCATATTAAATTTGAGATTTGTTCTTTGATACCAATGTACGATTCTCTGTTCATTGGGTTCAGGTCCATAAGTGTCAAGGTATTTTTTCTTGGATTTAGGATCAATGAAAAATCTCTCTTTCTTGTATTCTTTTTTTTCAGTATTTGTTATTCCAAACTTTAAACAAAAATCAAAAGATCCACTGCACATTTGTCACATACTCGATTGGAGTCATTTATTGTATAACACGCATCTTGGAGAATTTGCTCTGCATATTGGATATTAAAGTTTCTTGAAAGTAACTGCAGCATGCTGGAACTAGAGGTACCGCATGACACTGTCCAAGTAGTTCATAGTAGAATATCAAAGTGATGAAAACTTAAATCCAAAATAGATAAATTTCTTGGTAGATGCAAAAATAACTGGTCGTGTTCTACCATGTAAACATAATATGGCTGAACCTGGTGCTCTCCACATCGCTATCTTGTTTGAATTTTATATAGTAGACAAGGAAAATACCATGCCTTCAGGACAAAGCCATTGCATAGTGTACAGGATGTTTTGTTGATATCAAATGGTGTCGTATAAATCTATTTTTACATATTGATTCGACATGGTTGTACAATTACAATTTTCCATGTGTGCTCTCGAACTCATCTGTCAAATTCATTGTCTCGATTTTGCAGGCTTGAGTTTACCATCTGAAACGGAAACGTTAGCTATCTAGCTTCTCTTTCACTGGGATATGTGGGTGTTGGGCAATCCCTCTGTCGGTTTGCCCAGTGTGTATTTTGCTGAGACTCATACTTAGTGTACTGGCTGCAGTTTAGACCAGTTTTGACAGATTGTGATGTCAGAGATTATGCACTTTGTGCTACTGCTATATTTATGTAATGTTGACATGCGTACCTAAACTTAATTGCTTGCTGCCATTCGTCTGTTTATGATTCACAAATGGTATATTTTATCTCTTCGTCCTTGTTTAATTGATGATATGGTTTTTAATGATTTTTTTTTCAACTCGCACTCATGGTTTTAGTTTGCTTTGTTGCATGATTAACTATAGATTTGATCTAATTTTAACCCGCGTTCATGATTTTTTTTCCAACGCGCGCACTGATGATATACTCGTAATTTTGTACTCTGTTTTTCCAACTCGCGCTCATCAGTTTGCTTTGTTGCTTGATTAATTTCTATACTCTGTCTTTCACCTGCGTCTAATTCAATTGATAAATGAAATTTCTAATTAGTTTGTTGATAAAATTTGACTGAATCTTATTCTGAGATGGTTTGCGCTTGAAATATGTGTTTTGTAGTTTAAACCATCTTTAAATCCCATAAATGATCTGAAATGCTTAATAGGAAGATTGTCGAATTAATTTAATGATTCATTTTGACTAAAATATATGAGTTCATTTGCGCTTGGAACAAGTGTTTTAGGTTTCATCCTAAATCCTTAAAAGGGTCTAAAAGATCCAAAATTATTGGATATAGAAATGCACAAATTGCTCAACAAGTTTGTTTGGTTCGTTCAGTTTCTCCTCTCAACGACTTCATTGACAAAGCAAAGAATGGGTGATGCAGAACTTCTCTTTAAATTTTGCCAATGGTTTCATTGTTATGCCTGAAACTTTTACTGTTTTTCAGCTCGACTGCAGGACGGATGATTAAACCCAACAAGAAGTGAAGCTTATTGTAACTTGTTTGGCCGGCACCGGCAAATATTAAGGTTAAGCACTGAATGAAGATGGATTTTCTTGCTCAAGTGGAAAAGTGAAGATAATCTGGTTCTTCAAGTCAATTCATGTTTCATGAGTAAACGAAAAGAAAAACTAGGTTGGGAGTTGTTCTAAAATGTGGTTCATGAAATCAGTGTTTCATTGTCTTTCAGAACAAAAATGATTCCCAAACACAGGAGAATGATTCAATTAGAGAATGACTGTGACCTCTAATACTTAACTCAAATACAATGATAGTAATTCTTACAAACTGTAAATTAACTCTAAACACTGTTTTACACCTGAATTGTTTGTTTTAGACCCCTTTTATGTTTAATGAAATCTGGTTCAAATGTATGGATCGAGCCAAACTTCACATCATATTTCTATGAAGTTCTGTTAATGGTCCATGATGATTGAATGAAGCTCCAAAACTAAACCACAAATATAAGCATGCATTTGAAAGATTTCATATCATATTTCTGCTTTCAACTCAGGCCATGCATTATGTTATGGCCAATTCAAATTCTCAATGCAAAAAGTAGTAAGCAATATTTGAGATACACCATGCAAGAAATGAGACTAGTGATCATATGTAAGACCCAAAAATAGAAACTATCATATCTATGCGAACAAGACCATGGCAGAGACATGAACTGAGCTCTCCTCAAGGCTCTTGATCAAGCTTATCACCCTCTCGTGACAATGGCAATACGCGGAAGCATGCATCCATTTCCTTCTCATGGTTTTAGAGTGGCCTTGTTCGACGACCAGATGCCCGGCCGCAGAGGAGGGCGTTCCTGGGGATTGGGTTCTCATCCCTCCATGAGTTGGCCGGAGAGTAGACTCGGAGATAGAACTGCTGCCCCAAATACTGTCTCGCCCAGTTCTCTGACCGGATGTTCCATATTCCTACATTGTCCAATGGCATGTAGATTGCAGACCATGATTTGGGGTACACCTGCAAATAAAAACCCCCATCGATCAAGTCACCTTCGTCTCAACTATTTAGAATCAACTAAATTGAATCCTCACCTGAACTGTGCATCGAGCTACTGCATCTCTCAGGTTGTAACCATTCCTGCTGGCTGGTGTCCATTGCCCTCCATCCATTCTGAAACTTAGCAATTAGTAATCTGAAACACGAAGTCACAGTTCATACAAAATGGCAGCAAGCCTCACCCGACGACCCAGAATGAGTATCCATCAATGTGCCATGACTGCACGGTGGCCTCCTGGTTCTCGAAGATGATCTCGACGTAATCTCGCATGTTAGACGCCATGACTGAGGTCTGCAGATAACCAGACCCATAAGTCGGGTTATCCGGAATGCTTCCCAGGTTGAACACTCCCTGGATTTTGTAGAAATCGGCCACTTTGAGCGGCGTGTCGGCCGGAATGAAGGAGACACTGTTGACGGCGTATCTCTGTTTGCCATTGATGACAGGAGCAGAGTTGGCAAGCCTAATGGTTCTGGTGGTGTTCACGAGTCCATAATGGTATGAACCTTGTGGATTTGGCCTCGGTCCGCTTGCTGTCAGATTCCATCTATAGAACAAGCTAATGTCAGAAATTGAAGATGACAAAACCAACAAATTTTAATCTCCTTATGTACCTAATGGATCGCGCCTGGTTGAGCGACCAGTCAATCTGAATAGTTGGCCCTCCCGGAGCTGGACCGGAGGACTGCCCGCCGGAGTTGCTGTACCGGAAGACGGCGGTGTTCGATAGCACCGTGCTCGTGAACCGCGTCGAGACGACGATGAGGTAGTCCATCGGAGGTTGATCGGCCGTGACTAGAAACGAGCAGGACTGGCCCAAATGGAGGTCGAAGGAAGAGTACGCGTTTTGGAGAGTGTGCGATCCTTCCACTTCCACCAACAACAATGTGTGTCCTTGGATTCTTACGTTCAGTGATGTGGCCAATCCCACGTTCGATATCCGGAAACGATATGTTTTTCCTGCAAATTTGATTCATACAATAAAAATAGTAGTTCAATTCATTCATCAGATCTCTATGGAAAAAGAGAGCTACCTTGGTCGACGGTGAAGGTGTTTCCGTACTGTCCTCTGCCATTGATCAGGACGCCATCAGGGAAGGGAAGATCTTTGCCGCTGTCTAATATGTATCTCAGATCCTGTAAAAGTTCAAAACCATCAATCAAGTAGGTTTCGTGCATCCTTTGGTAGAAATTGGTGAAGGGATGGAGCTTACAGTGTGGTTAGCTTTGAACCAGTCACCGACCAAAAGGGTGTAATCATCTGCAGGAGGAGGGAACGGGACGGGGATCATCGGCCGGCTCAGGATTCTGATGCCGCCGAATCCGCCGGCGGCCTTGTGGAACGCCAGAGATGGGAAGTAGAAGTAGCTTCCGATCTGGTCCTTCATCTGCATGACGTAAGTGAAGTTGCCGCCGGGTGGGATTGGGCAGTTGGTGCCGTAAACACCATCTTGCCATGAGTTTCTCCTCTGCTGGATCCCATTCCTGCCAAACAAGCAGACATGCAAATTTCAAGCAGATGATGGAACTGGAAGAGAGCAGAAATCGAGCAAAAGTTACCATGAAATGAGGAAGGGCTCAGGCAAGCTGTTGAAGACATTGATGATGATGTTGTCGTTGGTGACGGCATCGATCGGTGGTCCTGGAAACTGGCCATTGATCAAAATCCCCTGCCACGATAAAAAGAAGCTCCTTGAGCATCCAGATGACGAGAATAAAGCAATCACACACAAACACACACCTGTTGCTCGACACCAAGAGGCCAGATAGAGCCATAGGTCACGTTCCAGGTGTAGAACCTGTAGGGGTTCTCCCCCAGGACACGAGAAGGCAGCAAGAGCAGCAGAGAGAGGAAAGTCGCCAACAGGCTGCTCTTCCCCATCCTGAAGATGATGAGCAAGGACGAGGAAGAGGAGCAATGCGAGTCCAACAATGGATCCATGGCATGATATAATAGCAGGTGGCGATTATCTTTCTGACAGTGGGATAGTCGTAGTGCTGCATTAATGGTGAATTTGCTGGGTTCGTTAAAGATTCACATTAGCATATAGTTTTGGTAAATTTGTGTTCTTGAAAGATCTTAGTTGGAGATCTCGAGTAGTGAGTGTTGCTGCTTTTTCTGACTTCAATGTTTGCTAGCTGTATCGTCACTGGCATTACTGTCTGTCAGCGTTGCATGGCTTCTTTATTACGGCCATTGATGAAAAACATACAACTTGCAAAACCATGAAAAAAACATGCAAAACCAGATCGAGAGGATCACTAGTGGAAGGACAACCAACATTGGATGCTCTGTGGAAATCTACCAGTAATTAATGACTAAAACTAAGTGGATTGAATCCAGAAATATGATATTAAAAATTCCAGACTGCATGGAAAAGATGCAGAGACTTGCCATGTGAAAGGGCAGGGTTCTTCCTTCCAGTTCCGCAGCACGGAGACTCTGGTCCCATTGATTAAGTTAAACCTTAATTATTATAGCGCGTCGGTGGGATTAGAACGCCCCCATCCCGATGCATCATTGCATTGTATCTAAAGGTCTAGATCCGCTGACTGTTATCTCCATCTCATCTCCATTTTCAGTCAAAGTCAAAGTCAAAGCTGGAAAATAAATAAGTTTTAACTGAAGTTTAATTTCATAATTTTGAGGTGAAAATATTATTACCTTACCTAGTTGATTTAATTAACATAATGTTTGGTGGGCTTGGGCTGAGCCTGATCCGGCCAACAAATTTATCAGGCCCAGCCTTTCCGGCCCATGTATATGGCGGGAAACAGAGACCGGTCCCACCACGCGCTACGCGGGTGCCTAGATGTATTCGGTTAAAATCGAATTGAACCAAACTGAATTAATAGAAAATTAAATAAATTGATTTTTTTTAACTAATCGAGCCAATAGAATTTTTCAATAAAAATCCGAACAAATCGAACCGATATTAGTTTCAACCGAATTAATCAAATTTTTTAAATATTATAAAAATTTTATTAATTAGGGATTTATAAATTTATTTACTTAAATTTTATAAATTATTTTTCTAATTTAATTAATTCAGTTTATTCGATTTATTCTGTTTAACCGAATAAGTAATTTTAAAATTAAAATCGAATCAACTTAATCTATTTAATTAGTTTTTTTTTAAATAATTAAAATTTTAAAATAATTAAATTAAAATTTTTAATTCTATCAATTTATTTGATTTAATTGAAGCCATCAAGATACCAATTTGGACACAGGCTTGGCCTAGCCCGTCCGGCCCATATAGATGGCGGGAATCAGAGACCGGTCCCACAGCTACGCGGGTGCCTAGATGTCGTTCCCGCCAGTAACGACTTTCCCGCATGTCGTTCCCGCCAGTAACGAATTTCCCGCCATCTCAAGACGCCTTTTTATTGCCTCGTATCTCATTCCTTCTTCAGCCTTCTTCCTCTTCTCTTCCTCCTCGTCCGCCGCTCCTCTCGTCTCCGATCGGCTCTGGAATCGCGATGGACTCGGAAACAAAAGCAACCCCTTCCGCTGTTGCCAAGAAGAGGCCTTTCGCCTCACCGATCCCTACACTGGAATCGTCAGGCAAGGTCGCGCCGATCGCCGGCCAGATCTGCACGCCAGAGAAGCCACCGCAGCGATCCAGCAATCGAAGACTCGCCTTCTCCATTAATGATGTGCGACGAGTCGCCCTAGGGCTTCAAAGGCCTCCAGATCGGTCTAATCTTGTTCAATCCGATGCCAAACTCTCGTCGGTGGAGGAGCAGCTTGGGGATGGGTCGGCGCGTAGCTCTAGTCCCATGTTGCCGAAGGCTAAAACACTCCTTCCTCAAAAGTATGCTCTTCTTTTACCCTTCTACATCACATGTGCGATTCTAATCAAGATAGCTTTCCCTCAATTGCCGCGCCTGATTCTAGTATACAGTCTTATGTTTTTAGTTTTTAGAGTAATCATGCCTTAGCGGCATTTATATTGGAATCCAGTGCTAAAATTGGTTTTTGATCTTCTTTTGTCAGTTATAATTAATTAGTTCATTTTGTGACTAGATACGAGTTGCTGTGTGAATTTTTCAATGCCATGGTGACCTCCATTCGTTTACTTAGGCTAAAAGGGGCGTCGATGCCTACCTTTTCCAACGTCTGCAACAGTATTCAACATTTGACAGAAAGGTAAAAAATTTCTGGCACTATGAATTGCGCACTTCAATTTTGTCATGAAGTGATTTACTTGTTTATTCAATTGGGTTTTTAGTTTTCTTATGAGGTTATTCTTCAAACATTCAGGAATTTCACCTACACGCATTTAGCACAGTTAAAATACATTCTACCTGAAGCTATAAGTCTCAACAAGATTCTTGTTCATGATGAGCGTACTTGCTGCATGAAACCAGAGCTTCAACTTAATTTGCAAGTTGATGCTGTGGATAAGATCATCAAGGGGAAAAGTGAAAGTGGGTATACAGTCTTAAGGACTGTTTTCAGAGAAAGGCTTTTTGGTTTCGTCAATGAACATCCAGAGGTAATGGAACCAAGTTTGGCCCTTTTTTCTGCTAGTGTTTAAGTCAATAAATGATCATTTTGTGTGATTTATGATGATAGTGTTCAGTTCTTCCTTGAATTTACATGGTATAGCACCTAATGATTACATATCTGTATTGAGGATTCTACTAGAACCATTTCTGATTGTAAGTTTTGTGCATCAGGGAGATGAGGTGCCAGAGGATGAGCTTCCACATCCATTTAATCAAACAAAATTGATTACGCGACCGAGTGTTGACATCAATGGCAATGCAATACGCAGCGAATCTTCACAGAATGCTGCTACCCAGCAGCCCTTTTTAGTTGCATCTCACATGTCTCAGTCCTTTCGGAGGCATTTTTCTCGCAAATTTCCCGTTCCTAATTCAAAGAAAATTCCTTTGCCATCTCTCGGCGAGGCATCAGCTAACAACGAAATTGCTGCATCTACTGCTTCATCACCTGCAAAATGTGCCTCTATTTCACCAACGTGTCAGAAGTCTTTACTTGGTTCGCCTGCTTCGACAATCATGTTGAGAAAACGTGGAGGTGATGAAGGGGAATCTGGAGATTCGGCAAACGCTCACAATTACTCTCACGAGCAGAATTACACTCCTGCAAAACTCTTAAGCACTCCATTAAGGATAATGTCTCACACTCCAGAATATCCTACCCCTAAGAGATGTAAGACAACTCCTAGCCGTGACTGCCCACTATTGAATAAATCCGAGAAGAGATCAACCCGGACAAAATTGTTTACGACTCCAGAGAAGAGTGGAAAAGCAGTGGCTGAGCAGGGTTTAGACAGAACTTATTCTACTGATGTTGATGTCCTCAGTATTCTACCAGAAGCCCTGTTAAAATCTGTGAGTAAATTTACTTACCTTTCAGTGAATATGTACTACTTGAAACAAAGCAAATGTGTGCCTAATCAATTTGCTTGCATCTTTTTCCAGATTAAGGAGAAGGAGAAGATAGCAGTGCAAGAGAAAGAAGCCGGTGTTGTGGAGGCAATTAGAAGGCAAAAGTTGTTAGCTTCCTTGCCCAACGTTTTCAACATGATTCTACTTGCGTATCAGTCATGGCAGAGATCTGTTGTGCCAAAGCATGAGTTGATCAATAAGTTAATATCCAGTAACTCTAAGATAGTTGATAAAGGTGAGGCAGACGGAACAATTCGTGCTGAAATTTGATAATGTGGAGTGATAGTAAATGCTTTTGGAACTAAAACAACTGAACATGAATTTGCAGGTGAAGTGGAAGAACAGTTGAAGCTCTTGATAGAATTAGTTCCAGAATGGATCTCTGAAAAGACTGGCAGCTCGGGGCACATTCTATGTTGGTAAGCCTTACAATCACGATTCTCATTATGTAATATTCTTTGCAGTCTGAAGTTTTTTGTTCTATAACAAAACCTTGATTGTACAATGAAATTCCTGCTGACTCATTGCAAAATCTTGTTTTTTTTTTCCAGCGTAAACAAGGCATCAAATGCAGATGAAATCCGCAGAAGATTATCAGAAGCAGAATAGCACCAGAAAGCTACATGTGCATTGTCTGCTAACTTGAGAAGAAACTGTAGATATCACTTATTCCTTTGATCAAGCGTTGGTGTAATCTTCAACATTTTCTTTTTGGCGAGAAGCTTGAATATGATAGTGTTTCATCAAAAGTGTAAACTTTGGATACCAGTCTTTTAATCTTCAAGTGCTATCTATGAGAAGAATGTTGCCTGATGGTCTCTGATTTATATACATTGGCCAATTTGTTAGAAGCTACACACTTTTCATGTATGTTATGCTCTTCAGAAGCAAAAAGTCCTAGATTATTATAGCAATAATCATTTTACCATGCGCCTTTGTTACTGAAGGTGTAGGTGTGGTAGTGTAAATGAGCCGAGTGGAATTTGATAGTGATTGTGTTCAAGATTACTAGGAACAACTAAACATGAAACAAAGATGAAAGTATCACCAACTAAGCCGAGTAGAGGATGAACTATTCTTATCACCCTTTGTTAAAGAATACTTATCACTTAAGCTTTCAGACAATTTATGATATAAAGAAAATTCATCCTTGAACATATATAGCTTCTTTAATGTCAAAAAATCACAAATGGCAGTTAATTTCTTGCTATTGATGATGTCGTTGTTGTTCATTGATGTGTTTGCTTTGTAGGGTGTCTTTGTTAGAATTTCGTATTTCGGTCAATACTATTGGATTGGTGTTGAATATGCCGTTGGATCGAACAAGCAAAGGAATTAACTATCCAAATGAGCTCAAGAGAGAGAAAAAAAAAATGCAAATGAAACATGGATAGATCCAATTTAGAGTTTTTCGATTTATGACACTTCGAAAGTTTAGTTAACTAAAGAAAGCACGATTTGCCACAACAAAGTCATTGTAGTATAGTGGTGAGTATTCCCGCCTGTCACGCGGGTGACCCGGATTTGATCCCCAGCAACGGCGATGTAAATATTTTTTTTTTTTTTGCAAATTTAATTATTTTTTTGATATTTACAGGCCGAGACATGGAGCGTGCAAAAATGAAAGCAATGGACCGACCAAATTATTGATGCAGTACAATCAGCCATAGTAATTATTAGGAATTTCTACCAATAAAAATTATTTGATCCTTGTGAAAAGTTTATTTGATTAAGAAACAACATTCTTCCACTACAAGTTCCATTTGTAGTCAGTCATTTAAGGAATGGAATGTAAAATGTGAGAAAAGGAACTACAAGTTCCAAAACAAATCAAGTTGTACGTGCATGGCGTGTTGATTCGATCGGTAAAAACATATCAACTCCCTGGAATCAGTCTAAATGTATATTATCTATCCTTAAACATCTTTCCAAAAGTTTGTCATCTAACTTCGCAGCTGGCTCAAACTTTACAAGTCTCTCCATCTTAATTCCGCTCATTAAGAGCTCATTAGACAATTTTGCGAAGTGGTGCTGGACTTGTTCTAGTTCATGCTTAAGCTTTTCAGCCTGTAGAACAATCGAAAGTTAATAATAATGCAATCGAGTGGAATTTTGTTTATGTGCTTTATCTAAACATATAGCAGCCTTAAAGCAAAAACTAATCAGCTTGGAATCAAGTTACCTTGCACAAGAGCTCTTTCTGTATTCTTTCATGCTCTAAGCACCTGCGCGAACCGAGAAATCAAATCGGGAAGCATTTTAAATATAGACATGAGTAAACAACTTAGAAGGCATACAATGGATGCTAGCATGATATAAAAGAAACAGAACAGCTTAGCTTGCACTCACTCTTCGTGCATTTCGATATTTTCTTGTATCAATGCTTTTATATCCACACCTTTTTGCCATCCAGCACAATTACTTGGCTGCAAGAAGATTGATATGTATCAGCTGCAAATTCTTATGGTCGAGATTCAAGGAGAATCCATTTCACAATAATCTTCACAGATAAAGAAATTAAACTAGCTGACACTACCCAACTTCCTCATGTGCCAGACAACTAATTACAATGTACAGATCATCCATTCAAACTCTTTTACCATGTGTAAGGAGCATTTTGCATAAAGATTAAGAGTATAAGTAATTTAACTAAAACATGTTGTATCATAAACACTTATAATAGGAATAAAGTGTATAGTAAAACTTTTGAATTTTTTTTAATAAAGTTTCAAAACTAAATGGAATGAGATTTCAATTCTAATGTAAAAAATCTGTTTTCACCTCTCTACCAATACAACCCAACTCACCTCGGATAGAAATTTTGTTTGTTCTACAGCTTCTTTCCCAAGGCTGTATTGTGCTTGCTTTCTAGGAGATTCCTTCTTTGCAATGGATTCTTCAGGTCTTCTTCTTTTCATTCCTATTCTTGAAATCCATAATGTGAACATAAGCCCAACATTGCAACTAAATAATATAGGAGAGTACTGAATAACTAGCATAAAATTGAGAGATTGTGGCATTTGGAAGAGATGCAACAAAAAATACTACAAAAAATTCTTCCATTTTATCGCGAGTCTCTTCATAACCGATTTTGAAGAAATGTCTCTATGGATAATTTTCCATTTTAAAAAATACCATGAATTAAGTTCATAACAAATATATTATATCCATAGCACCACTTTGATATACCTCATTTTTAAAAGTGTCCTTATTTAGTATAATGCCACTAGAAGATACATTTGGTGGTACTTGTGTTGTTGTGAATGTGTTACAAGTAATTAGTAATACTAAGAAAAATTCTGCTACTACTAATTTCACGATAGGTCCAATCAATTGTAGTCGAACTTACCTGGCACAGAACTTGCATTGTGCTTGATGAAAGATTTTCCAGAGATGGAAACCATATGTGTACTGTCAGTTGATGTAGTAGAGGTATTAACAGGGATGGGCTTAATGCTACACCTAGAAGAAGGATGCAGTGGGTGAGCAGCAAACTGATGTTCAGCAGAGCCAGAAATTTTCTTCCGATAAGCAACCAGATGGGAATGTTGCACCCTATTATGGAAAAAACATAATAAACACCAAAAATGCATGAAGAAAATAAAGCAGTTGCAAACCGAAACTTAAACATAAGAAAGCATGTGCGAATTCTAACTTCTTTTGGAAGTACAAATTGGAGGAGCATTACCTACTAGTGTGAATATATTATAAAATGTGAAGTGTAACTACAAAATTCTAAATATAACCCAAAGAAAGCATATAGAAGCTAAATCTACAATTTTGGTTAGTTGAAAGCTGGGTTACTTTGATCTTCCTTCAAATCACTCAGCATGTTCAGAATTCAACAAACAATGACCAAAATCACACTTTGTCATTAGTATTTTGTGCTCACATTACATTCAGTTATTCCATTTTTTGTAGAAGAGGGCAAATAGCATAACTAGGAAGATAGATTGAGTGTATAGTCACAGATAAATAATATTTTTACCGTAGATTAGTCAACTGATCTCAAATTCATTATGCCTAGAATGTACTACTCATATTATGAATTGGTTTCATGCGGGTACCTTCACTCCCTTAACTCTATTGGTCAAGATAGTGGAAGGATTTGTATCTTTATCATCAACCAAGGGAAGAGATCAAGCTAACAATGCATGCTTGAGGATGCTCTTCCACAGTTCTAATATAAACCCTAAAAAATGTCATAAAATAGAAATTACCAGTACTCATATGTCATTTGTTTCAATCGAGACTCGAGCTTTTCATATAGACTTGATCTTTCAAAACCTTGCTTATCATGTGTGGGTTTGATAAAGTTCACCTCAAGTACACCTAAAAAGGTCAAACAATATGAAAATTTAACCAATAGGGGCAATTACCTCCAAATCCAATGAAAGGTTATTGAGAAGCATAGAATGTCCTAGTTTTGTACATGTAGCAAAGCTAATGACTAAATGTAAAGCAAGAATGAATTAGAATTCTTACCAACCACACCTTCACCTCTATGACTTGTTACACGGTGAAACGGCTGAGAAAATAAAATAATAATTTAAATAAATAGATTCAAGAAATATATGATCTTTACTAATTAAATATAGAATACAACTCAAATAATATGCATATAAAAATAGAAATTAACAAAAGAACTAGTAAAATTCTAAATATAGATCTGAAGCAATCTTAATTGACCAAAATAGAAGCATAGGCTAAGTGGAAATCAACAAAAACAAAAAGGATTTATTATTAATTAGAATCAAAGATTTTAGTATAAACAAACTAACATAATCATCATACGTCATATATTTTACCAAAATCAACCGGTTCCTGTAGTATATATTGAATCCGTGAACATTGACATATGGAAATTCTTTCAAGAATCCAATGGTGGTGACAACCTCAGCCTGCATTGTGAGAGAAATGATTATGTTGACAATTAAAATTATTATTTTTCATAAAAATTTAGGAATTATTTTACTACCTTTCAATTTTAATTCTGCAGACTGCAGTTATATTTTTCCCACAGTCAAGGAATATAGGTTGCTTATTATTGATATCATAGAATCCATTAAAAAGCTTGAGGTTGATAATGATAGGGTAAGAATTTACACGTTTATAGTTTATCATAATAAGTTAGCTATAAAACAATTCACAAATTGGCAAATATCTAATGGCTAAGCATATATAGCATGAAGGAATATCTTAAATGTCATCAATGCAGCCAGTTTAGAATAAACCTCTAACTTCCCACCAACTTGTGGTCGGTACTTAACACATTCACAGTATCTGAGATCTCTGGCTATATAATGGTGCTCTACTTCACATCCACGTAAAATAATTTTAAAGTTGTCTGGCATGTGCAAGTATAGAATGGAGCAGTATACCTGTAGGATTACAAAGATATGTCTAGAATAACAATATAATTTAAAATGTGTTCAAAAAACACAACAATTTTCTTATGATAAGTAGAACATATAAAGTAATACTCGGAGAGAATAGCAAAGTCTCCTTGCAATATGATTTTGTGTTTTCTGCAAATAAATACTATTTGTACGCACTTGATTAGGTTCTCCACTTATCAATATATCCTGAAACCAGAAAATATAAGCACTAAATCAGATCAACAAGTTTGACTAATAATAGGTGTCAATATAATGGTTCAATAATACATCAAAACTATATAAATATTCAGATAAAATTCAGCAAGACAAGATTTGAAGTTTGAGAAGGATCATAGGTGCATGGAAGAAGACTTGTTTTATAGGTAGAAACATGATAATGAAACCATTACATATTTGGACATATGCTCAAACATGGCAATATAAGATGCACCAGATTTTAATTTCTAGAATATGAAAATATTAACCTTTTCATCAGTTTCAAAATCAAGTTCTGTCTCTCCCATGTCATTGTGCCACAAGTTAAATATGATTATTTTGGTACCATGATTTCCCATATCGTTAAACTGCAAAGTAGATCGAGATGAATGTGATTGTGTTTACCGAGACAAAGAAACAGGATGGTACCAAACATTAAATTGAAAGTTTGAAAGTTACATTCTCCAGCAAATCATTTTCTGTAAGGAAAGGGGACCATTTCAACAGAACGGACAAATTGGAAAAGAATTGCTCTTCACTATTATGAAGGAATCTGGTCAATACACCAAGGGAGGGATCAAAGGAGTAATCCACCTACCAAAACAAATACATATAGGTTGTAGATGATTTCAATAAAACAAACCAAAATCGCCTACTGAAAAATGAAAACTATAAAACCGAACTCAAATAAATGTTATCTTGGACTTACTGCAGGCACTACTACATCGTTGTAAGCTTCTTGCCTCAAGAATGTGTATGAAAGGAGACCCACACTCTGAGTTAGTACACTGAAAGAAGATATGCTAATCAAATTAGAGATTCCATTTGACGTTCTTACAGATTATTAGAAAAATATGATAAAAATCAACATAAAATAGTTGCCCAGGGTGTGACAAAAATAGGGAGAGCTTCGCAAAGAAAAATTACATTAAGAAAGTACTAATTGCTTTAGAAATAAAAATATCCACGTTATCTGCTTAATATTATATTCACTGTATGTTAGTGTCATAGACATCATCTAATCTTCTGCATATTTTCTAATCTTTCAGTGCCATGAAAATGTAGAATTCCTCATATCATTTTGGTTGGAACTAGAGAGAACCTCTATGTTTGGGCGGCATAGAAGCTCATTACATTGGATACTTGATGACTGCTGTAGAAATTCTAAGAAAAACTACAACATTGGAACTGCGGGGGCGTTTGGTTGAGGGTTATCATTGATAATCTTGGTTATTTGTCCAAAGTTATCAACCATAACGATGTTTGGTTTAGGTTATTTTCCCAAGCAATACAATATCACCGCCATATCAGCAAATGGATTAGAACCCAGGAATGTGATTATCTTGGCAGCCTAAGGTTTTCTACAATTTCAGAGGTTAACGAAATTTTTTTTCATAATTACCCTTCGATTTTAAAACTCAATTAATTGAAATGTAATGTGAAATCTAATTGAAATCGAGTTAATTAATTTAATAAATTTTAATTTAAAATTTTATAAATTTAAAAGAGATAATTTATTTTAAATTTAAAAAAACAAAATTAATGAATTATATTTATTAATTTAACAAATTATTTTATTAGAATAATTATTTTAATGTATTATTTTATTAAAATATATATAAATCTATGTTAAATTTTAAAAAATAAAATTAATGTTTATTAATTTAATAAATTATTTTATTAAAATAAAATTAATGAATTATATTTATTAATTTAATGAATTATTTTATTAAAATAATTATTTTAATGAATTATTTTATTAAAAAATATATATGAATTTATGTTAAATTTTAAAAATTAAAATTAATAAATGATGTTTATTAATTTAATAAATTATTTTATTAAAATAATTATTTTAATGAATTATTTTATTAAAATAAAATTAACAAATTATATTTATTAATTTAACAAATTATTTTAATAATTATTTTAATAAATAAATATATATAAATTTATTTTAAATTTTAAAAAATAAAATTATTGAATTATATTTATTAATTTAATGAATTATTTTATTAAAGTAATTATTTTATTAAAAATAAATAAATTTATTTTAAATTTTAAAAGTTATAAATAAATTATATTTATTTTTTAATATATTATCAATTTATTATCATTATTAATATTTTTTATTCCCTCCAATGAATAATTTAAACCAAACAACATTAGATTAAGTTATATTTTATACCCTATAACCTTGATTATATGATCACTTGAACTAAACGTACCCACAAGTTATTTTATATTTTATTGTCTAAATTGATCTCTACCTTCTCTTCATGCAGCGAGTGAAAACAATTGCATCTGCCCCGAGTCTCATTGTACTAGTCTTGAAGCCATTTCCATCTGATACATATAAAGAACTTTACATGGATAATTAAATAATATTTGCACAAAATGATAAGACCAAATACAAGAAGACCATACATTGTCCAATGCTTGAAGAAGCTTCTTTATCAGAAAATCCAAAGCTCATGCAGCGCCGCAAGAGTTTTGGATCCATTCCACCACCATCATCTTGATGTAAAAAACAAATCAAGTCGAAACTCAAGGGAAAATTAGTAAAGGAGAACAAAACACCCTCCTCTTAATATTAAAAAACGAAAATGTAGGAAACAATAAATATTTATCTGATAACAACTACCTTGAATTAATAATGAAGGTTTGCCTGAATGTTGAATACTAAGTTTATCGACTTTGACAAATGTAGCACCATTACCTATCTGGATCACAGGCAACGTTAGAATTTTATCAATTTACTCATAGCTTACCAAAGGCTTTCTAAAGCATAAAGTAATGCAACTGAAACCCCCACAAAATTTACTGTGACATTCAAACATATAAATAAGCCTCCTATATTAGGAAGAGAAAGCTATGCTCATAGAGAAGGCTGAAGGCTTGCCTCATCGAATGCATTATCAAGAAGCTCTGCTATTGCTGGAAATCAAATAAAAGAGATAATGCGAGATAGTCAGTAAACTTTTGAAAAAGTAAAACCGTATTGATCAGATGCAAACAGTGGATACACCTCCAAACACCCACTTATGTGAAGTAGCATTTGAATGTAGAAACTTGGGGTGGACACAGAGACGATTTCCAAAATCTCCTTGGTACAAGCATAGTATCTCATCAGGTCCTATATAAGTTTGAGAAGAAATTAATCCATTAAAGAGTAGCATACTATGGGATGTTGGTTGAGTGTTTGGTTGAACTTCGTAGTCCCCAGCACTCCAGAATCTCCCGCTGAGTGGAGCATAAGAACCATTAGAGCAAACAACCTGCAGGCTACTTCCATTAGCAGTGCAGCCTTCTCCTATCATCGCCAGCTGAAGCGAAAATTCATCTGGTATCTGCAAGTTTCTGTTTTCTTCAAATCCTTCATTTATGCAAGAATCCGGAGGTGTCTGATATAGAGGATGCTGTTTCTTGACCAACAGTTGATCTTGTGCATCTATCATTTGTCTTTCAGAATGCTCACCTGAGATGAGTTGTCGACATAATTAGTTATATAAAGATGTACATTATATCAAGTGTCAGCATTAGATCATCCAGAAAGATGCTGAATATCTTACAAAAGAGTGATTTTCAAACAAGATAAAAGGCAGTATTACAAAGGACGAGCTGATTGAAGTTCTTCATAAAGATGATTCTTTTTATTATTTTACGATTCTATGATTTAGATTCTCGGTCGAATAAGAGTTGGCGACTGGTGCAAAACCTTGCTGAAGAAGCTAATGATTGCCTGACAATCAGTACGAATTACCAGCTCATTCTTGTCGAGAAAGTAAATCTTCAATGCATCCAGCGAGTTCATCACAGCATGAATTTCAACATCTATCGTGGATTTTGACGGATTAAATTTACCACTAGCATATGCACAGATCTTCTCTGTTCCTCGGGGATTATATTTTTTGAGTTTCTACTTACAGATATCACCCCATCCTTCCATGCATCCGTCAACTTCAAATAAAGCGAAGCACTTTCAGGTGGTATAATTCCTCCCAATCTCCACACTGCTCAGGAGCCCCAGGCTCGAAATATAAGAGTAGTCTGAGTCTGTACAAAAGTTGTCAGTCGGAGTGTGTGAATTATTAAAGTTGTCTGAGTGCGATCACCTCACCAGCTGTAAAGGTGATCAATGTGTAGCAGAATGAAAAGATTCTCTCTTATCACGAAGAGCATGTGATGGTGGGGCCCAATGAGCACCCAACATCTCTCCCTATATAAGAAGGATTAGTCAGCCCTTACAGAGCACGAATCAAGCGATCCTTGAGCTCTATTTAGGATTGTAAACTTCTGTAGCTAATAAGAATCTGTGAGTTTTCCATCTTTTCTCCTTATTTCTCATTAGCTCTCTCAATTTTAGCTCTCTCAATTTTCTTTTTCTTCCGCTTCCGCCCCGATTTGGTATCAGAGCTTGTTCCCAAAAGATGATAGCTTAAACCTCTGAGGCAGGATACTCAGGTAGTAAGGGAAGGGAAATGATACTTAGCATGAAAAATCCCAATATGAATGGAGCATGATACTCACATTGGCAGTGGGTCCCACTGACATGCAATGGGACCCACTGCATGTAGTTGTGAGTGTCATCCTCCATTCATGTTGGATTTTTCATGCTAAGCATCATTTTCCACAAGGGAATAGGGGTAGTTTATAAAACCTTAACTGTTGGTATTAAGCAAACCAGGGAAGACAAAAGAACAGGTCCTAACTTACAGTATAGTCTGGAGGCCTGGTAAGTCCAAGAGCACACCTGTGTGAGCTGTCTAATCCTTAGGATCAGAACCGACACAGAGGTGGGCATCACATGCTGTCCTCTACAAACTTAACTGGGCGAACTCTACCTGTTCGTTTTCCAAGAAAAAAAAAAAGAACGGAAAAGACTCTCTTCTCCTTCCTCCCAACCATTCAGCTTGGCTTACTTAGATGGACAACCAGGAAGAGGAAGGAAGGGGGAAGGTAAGAAACAAAACATATATACATGAGGGAGCCATAATCGGTAAACGATATCATGCAGTCCTCATTACCTTTTCATCTATCTTCTTCTTCTTCTTCTACCTTCTCCCATTCAAAATGTACAACCACAATGCGGCAACGCTCATATAAATGAAAACAAACAACGCATTCAAGAGAGTGATTACTCTCTCAGCAGATTCAAAACCTTGGAAATGAAAGAAAAAAAATAACAACAGAGGATAAAATTAAGCAACACTTACAAAACAACAAAGAACCTTTATGATTTCTTCAACTTTTCAAGTTTAGTGAAGCTTCTTTTGCATTGTTAAAACCCCAAGAATCTCCTTTCTTTCTATATAGCAAGAAAAAGATAAAAGAGATCGTTGAGCAAATGCCCTCCTAAGAAACAGTTGCCTTATATAGCAAGAAAAGAGAGGCGTAATTGGTAAATTTACATGAAATGAGACCAATACTTGACTACCTTCTCCCATTCAAAATGTACAACCACAATGCGGCAACGCTTATATAAATGAAAACAAACAACGCATTCAAGAGAGTGATTACTCTCTCAGCAGATTCAAAACCTTGGAAATGAAAGGAAAAAAAATTAACAACAGAGGATAAAATCAAGCAACACTTACAAAACAACAAAGAACCTTTGTGATTTCTTCAACTTTTCAAGTTTAGTGAAGCTTCTTTTGCATTGTTAAAACCCCAAGAATCTCCTTTCTTTCTATATAGCCAGAAAAAGATAAAAGAGATCGTTGAGCAAATGCCCCTCCTCAAGAAACAGTTGCCTTATATAGCAAGAAAAGAGAGGCGTAATTGGTAATTTTACATGAAATGAGACGAACACTTGACCACTGACCAAATCGAGAATTTCATCCTCCACGCGTACGGAGGATTAAAGGGCCGCATACAAGTTCGCGTGACCGCATATAAGAAAGAAGGTTTAAATGCACTTGGAGACCTCATCATTTCCTGCCAAAAACCGCCGGTACTTTCTACGTGACGCGACTCGAATTTTATTTTATTTTATTTTTTAAAAAATAGTTTATATAAATTTATCAATTTATTAGAGGAATTACCATAAAAAAGTTTTTTTTTATTATTGCCCTACTTATGCTAAATCCTCATTTAAGGTGCTAAATATCCAGCATACTCTTAGAATAATTTAGTTTGTTCTTAAATAAATAATCACTAGCTAGCCACCATCATTAATCAACTTACTTAAGCACTATTTTGGCACTTAAGTAAAAATACTTACTCATCTCAAATCCCATGATTATCTAAGATACTTAGATTTCATTTAAATCAAACTTTCTATTAAGGAACTTGAATACATTAGGATTGTAAGAGTATATTAATTTTGATTTAAAATAATTTAAAATTAATTAATAAATATATAAAATTTTAAATTATTTTAAATCAGAATTAATATACTCTTATAATCCTTCTAAATGTATTCATGTCGACGGTATAAATTAAAAATAATAAAATTTTGAATGGATAAAATATAAAATATAAATATGTACAGAATAACAATGGTTCGGTAGAGATTTCGTGCAATTCACAATGAGTAAGGATAGATTGCATGAAAATGCAGCATGAAATCCCAACATAACACACACAAGACATGGAGATAAGACCTAGGTCTTGTGTGTGTCATGTTGAAATTTTATACTGTATTTTCATACAGTCTATTATTTTTCATTCACAATATATAATCGCTCTTGAGAAGCATGCATGCCTCAAGTAAGAAGTTGACAACGTTTTAGTTACAATAGCAAAAACGCAATTGGTAGCACTGATTGATTGAATGAAATCATTGCTAAGGGAAAAAAGGCAAAGCAAACCTCTGTTTGCCATTATAAAATATGAATCGTAACAAATACTACATTCAATAAAACACTGAAAACGAAAACTAAGATTGCAGTTCTCACAGCTAGTGTACATGAACAGATCCAAAAGTGTGTTGTGGTCGGACAGAAATAAAGCAAATATTTACCATCACAGCAAAATATGGATCGTATTGCTCAAAACCACCAGTCATGTTGCATCCTTGACTGCTCATGCTTTTCTGGATCTTCCTCGTCCGGCTTTTCTTCTTCTTCCTCCTGCTGCTGCTGTTCTTCCTCCTCTTCCTCATCCTCTTCAGGGGGATCCTCTGGCAGTGGATGTGGCAATGGAGTCTTCATTGGGCTGAATTGTGGGAATATATCTGGTCTCCTAGGAGGTTTGGGTCTCTCCCATTCCTAAATCAAACATATTACTGGTAATTGCATGATCGAAAATACAATACTTGAGGTATAGCATATATTTCACTGACAAACAAATTTGTATAGTATTGTGACATCCACACTATCAACTTATTTGCTGTTTTCAAGGATTAGTTCACTGGTAACTATCAAAACTCAAAGATGAACTATGCAAAATGAAGGGCATTCATTGATATGCCAAACATGAAGCATTACTTATACCAATTTGAGCGTTTAATATAGGGTGATGCTTTCTTTCAAGCAAGTATTCGATGCCAGTAAGGGGAAGGGAACTTTGAACCTTGTTTGGAAAAGAGTGAGGGAAGAGGAGGGAAGAATAGGGAAAGGTAAGTTTTAACCTTCCTTACCCATGAAAAGGATGATTTTCTTACACTCCAATTTGGAGTATAAGGTAAGGGAAGACAACTCTAAATATTATTTATTCCAATTTTATCTCTATTTTAAAATACTAATTCCCAAATAACTTATTTAATTTATTTAATTTAAATTTTTTAAATTTCTCTCGCTGAACACGATCTTTTCGCTCCTTGCTTACATCAATAATTTTTTATAGAAATATATATAAAAATACTAATTTATTATTTGTCATACCAAAGTGTACAGATTTTATATTTCGATACTTATTGTATGCCTATTTATTATTTCTTTTAAATTTTTTATTTATTTAAGTTATAAATATTAATTTTAATTGGTCACACAAGATGATTTTGATAAGAAAAATCTTACATCTATAGGTTTAATGAGCTATACATATTTTTTCACATGTAAATTTATTTTAAGAAGTAAAAGTATTTTTATAATTTTATATATTTAACCTTCATTCTCTTTCGTTTCCTTCCAAACAAAGTACCACATGTTACGTTAATGAACTTTCCGTTCCTCCCAAACAAAGAGAACATAAATACTTCCCTTCCCCTTCCTTTCCCTCCCTTTCCCTTCCTTCCCCTTCCGTTAATGAACCTTCTCTCACCCCATCCAAACATAGCATTAGTGTTTGCCCTGATTCTCTGAACATGAAAAAAATGCTAAAATTTGATAGGTTACAACCTGCGTATACACAATGATTTGTAGTTATCGCCCATAAGACAAAGAAGTTGGTAATGTGTCTAACTCAGTTGAGAAAAGATGAAAGAGGTAAAGAACAAAAATAAATAAAAGCAAAAATATGTTCATAACAAAAGGAAATTACTAAAGTCCAAATTAGGTGATTTTCGAAGCTAGAAATGTTTGTAGCCTGAAAAATGTTAATTTGGAATTTCATCAACAATTTGCTTGTACAAGAAGAGATCCAATATTTTCTATGTTCTTGTGAGAAAAATTATGAAAGAAATTGAACAAAGATGTGAATACAAAGAATTGGTTGCTGAAATATGAAGCATTAGACTGAAGCTTGATACATCTCAGAACACAACAATTATGTTACCTCAAGATGTATTGCTCGTAACAGATCATTTGATCGAAACGAAATTTGGAATGAATCACTTACAAGAGAAATCGCCATGATTATCTAAAGGGAAACTAAGTTAACCTCTAAAAAATGCTAATAAATCTAGTACCACACTATTATTTTCCTCCATCTACTTCCACAATGAACAATCAATTCAATAACCCTAGAATACAGAGATAATTCCAGCCGCTGTTGATTATCTGAAAATCTATCCTAACAAACGAAACCTCCCAGCCCTCTTCAACACGAAATACGTTTTCTCTCCATATCGTGGATGAAAAAAAAAGACGATTTGGGCATGAAACTGCAGTCAAACATGTAATTGCAGCAATCATATCTTCTAATTAAACCAAAAAGGAAAGGATTAAAGAAAGTAGATAGGCATACGATGGGGAAATCGAGAGGGGAGCGGCGGGTTTTCCTCTCTTCCTGGGGAGCCATGCATACGACGCCGTGAGCTCTCCTTATCGGCGAAGGAGCACCCAGGCCAGCGGCCGCCCCCGGAGACTGCTTCAGCCGCCAGGACGGCAACATGGAGGGCAAGCAGGTTGGAGAGGCGGTCGAAATACACCACGACGAGCAGGCCATATCTCGCCGCAGCAGGTAAAGGAAGGCGGCGGCGGCGGCGGATCCAGACAAGGAGACACCACGATGAGATAAATAGGAATGGCTGGGGTAACCGGGTCGGACTCCAGTACCATTTACCATTCCGAATCCGTTACCCGTGAAGATTTGGAACGATCCAGGCCCATTAAATGCTGGGCCTTCCTACCGGATCGGACTACAACAGTTCGGCCCATTTTGGCAAACAAACAGCCCAATGAATAGTATGAGTTTCATGGACAATGCATTATGATATTTTTTTTTTCAAATAATTAGAATTTAAAACTCATGCATCGTATACATACGATATTTGAACAATAACTAATGCACACTCATATATCACATCAAAAATCATCTCATTTTTTTGAATTTATTTGGTGTGTGAAAATATGAGACTGAACAGTAGCTTCAAGATTGAATTGACTCATAGGATTCAGATACCTTACAAACAAAAAAATTATAAACAAAAAAATATTTCATGACACACACAAGGCCTGGGTCCCACCTCCATGCCTTGTGTGTGTCAGGATGCTGTATTTTCATACAATTTATAATTATATTTCATCAGAAAAGAGTCCAAAAGTGAGGAGGCTAACAAGTCAATCCACAGTGCTAGAAGAAATTGTAATATTTACTCTATCTCGATCCTCCAAATTTTAATTTATGCCATGGCAAGCAAGAAATAGCTTTCCAAATGAAGTGGGACATACGGAGCTTGAAAGAGAAGAGTAGGAGTTGGAGGGTGACTCGGTACCAAGCCAATATCAAATGCAATTAACGTTTTCTTCTGCGAGGGCGTGAGAACTAGTGAAAGAGACTTCACCCCTCCCCAAAACAAACCATGCCTATTACTTAACTCTCCTCCACCTTCAATTCCTCCTACCACAGATAATGGAGGAGTGTTCTTAGTGCAGCTCTGAGCTCCCTCACCTTCTCCCCATGGACTGGCTTCAGTCCCTCTTCTCCCCTCTCAAGAGGGTCTGGTTTCGCCTTCACTCGGCTCACAGAAAGAGTATGCACCGTTCCACTCCTTGTTTCATCATCATCTTAGTTCAGTATTCCTGTGTTCTTGGTGAGCTGGTGCAGTTTCTTCCTTCACTCATTACTAATGATTTTCATCAGCAGAGAGAGGGATTTACATCCTCTATGAGGATGTGAAGTCGTGCCAATGCGAGGATGTGCAGGTTCTGTGGTCGATCCTCGTGGAGTCACAATCTCCTCGTCTGCATTTGAAGCGTTGAGGTGACTCCAGTTGATCTATCCATGGAGGAAAACTAGAGTAAGGTAAAGTTTTTTTAAAAAACTTTTCATGTACATAAAAACCGTCAGACCTCCATTTGAGACGAGTTTGTAATGGTGAGAGTGAGAGGAGCTACTCCTCTAGCTCTAATTCTTGCTTGCAGAAGCAAGAATGAAAAAGAGAAAAAAAAACACTATGTAATTACACAGAATCAAGAAAAATATTTATATAATAGCAATAAAATTACATGAGAACAGGGTGCAGTAGAAGGTCAATTTCGTTGTTTCTTGATTGGTGTCTAGTCTATTATGGTTAGTTGTGGGGTACCAGAGATTTCCTTTTCATTGAGCTCTTGTGGCTGCTTGATGTCAGTGAATAATAAACAATGTTGTGTGTTATGTATTGGGAAAGAAGCCTGATGTATGAGTGCTTCTCTAAATGGTTGTTTAAGAAAATTGCACGCTTTTGTTTACACATTGCTAATTATTTATTTCTCCTTGCCCCTGATGTAGACAGACCAAGTTCTATTTACAAATTCATCTTGATTCCCAAATCGAAATATTACTGAACTAGAATTATGAGGCAAGTTAACTACCCAAGCATTGAAATCCAACCAAAGAGCTTCAAACAGGCAAAATTCGCGAGTAACTTATTCCATGATCAAATCACTGATGCCATCGAGACAAAATAACTGACTAGTACCGAATCACCACTCAACAAAGAAGTGCTAAGTATTGATTAGTGTTCTTTTCCAATTTCCCTTTTTTTGTGTGTTGAGTGACTTGGATTCTGTCTATTCTAAGCACATCCATAGGAAATCATTGTGGGCCACCGAATCATTTTGTGCAGGCTCATGATAAACTACACTATGTAATCAGTTCACCTTTTCTCTTAATGTAACTTTTTGGTCAGTTGTCTTTCTTTAATTATCTTGATGATAGTGATAAAAATCTGCCAATTGCTTTAAAATTTTTTTGAGCAAGTCTTGACAGTTTACCTGACAAATGGTTCTCTGAATAATTCTCCACGACTGAGAATCAAAACATTTATGAAATAAATTCCATGGCAGCCCCCAAATAATACATATGAATGATCAACCCTAATGGTATTTTATGTACTTAAGTTTCTGAATGTGCTTTTAAGGGTATTTTGATTAAGAATACTAACAATAGATGCCAACCAGCCTTGCTGAAGAACCAATCAGTAGTATAAGACTACTTTAACTTTGTTTCAATGTACTAAACCATCAGTATCATCTGTGTAATAGCTTGTGAATTGTCCCTATGATATCTTTCTTGGGTGAGCAAAGTGACATAGAACATGTATTTCACGTTTAGAATATAATATAATTAGTAATTCACCACATCATTAATTAGAACTCATCTCTCCCAATACAAAGTAGCTCAGAAATGCCAATCATTCAAATCTCTTTCGTTGTCTTTTTCAAAGGGTGATTAGTTCAATTATTGGGCCTAATTAGTGTCGACAATTCAATTCAGCTTGATGACTTTGCTCATCAGCCACCTTCATGGATAGAGAAAGAACATCCAGTTCAAAGCATCGGGCAAAGTGTGATGCTTGCTTAGGTTAATCAGAAGGTGGCATAACCTCATCTTATGGAGCTGCATCTTAGTGATGACATCCATGGGGTCGTGCGGAACTCATTGAGCTTGTTAAACTACATCTGTCGACCCCCAAAATCTATTCGTGCTCAAGAACCCTAACTTTTTTATTTCATTCAAAAACTAAATCTGTGTGATGCAATTGCAAAATGCAGCAGCAACAAAGAAATCATAGGAAGTAAATCTTTAATGAATTCACATTGCATGGAAAGAAAACGAAAGGAGCACGGGGCGTACTCGTGGAGAATGCCGGCGGTGATCTCCTCCCCACGCCGCCGGCAGCATCTCCTCTCTCCATCTCATCTCCATCTCTCTCCCTCTTCCTCTCCCCCTCTATCTGCACTTGGTGTTCGGCGCGGGCGCCGGCGGCTTGCGAATCCCATTTTGTACTCGTCGATGCCTGCGATGGTCGCAAAAATCGGTTCTAGGTATTTTCATTCAGGCCCTTTCATTTCAGCAAATTAGTCCTCCGTCTTCAAATCAAAATAGATCTTTTGCTTAAACAGCAAGTGAAAGACGCGACTTTTGGTCTCAGACTTTCTTCTCCCATCTCCCTTCATCGTTCGTCCAGGATTAGGGTTTTCTGACTGCGGTGGCGAGATGGGGCAGCAGTCGTTAGCTTCGTGGCGCGCGGTATGGCAGTCCTGGCGGAGCACACGGAGTTCACCGGCAACTTCAACAGCATCACCGCCGAGTGCCTGCGGAGGCTCCCTTCCAGCAACAACAAGTTCACCTCGTCGAGGACGGATATAGTGAGCTCCCTGGTCCCGATCTAGATTATGTAGATTTTTGTGCTTGGTTATCAAGCCTTATTGCTTTGGTATGTCGTCCTCGCTCGTAATCCACAAGGAAGGAGGAGAGTCTGTTCCTTCGATTTGGAATTTACGGAGTTCAATGAATTGCTAGTTTTGAATGAATTTACCAAGTACGATAAGATCTTGTCTGACGCACATGATATCTTCCTATTCAAAATGCAATTATTAATTTAGTGCTAAATTGAACATCCCTGTCTTGTCTGATGATACTTGATTCTTAATATATTACTTTCAGAATTACGGAGCCTGAGTTGATACGATAGAATAAACTTTAGTTTAAAATCGAACAATACCTTCCTTCATTGTGACCAAACTGAATCAATTAGCCATTGCAGTTGATGAGGGCTAGTTATGTTGATAAATTAAATGCATCAAAAATTGTTGGTTATTCACAAAATTGTTGCTCAACGGTACAAGGAGGTGATAGTTAGCAACAGCAAAAACAAAAAACAAGAGTTGCAAGTTCGACCATGTACGGGCATCCTGTTGTTAGACATGTTCGGCGAGCACAGTGAGAAGATGTGATTCTGTCCCATGACATTTTTTACAGAGCTTACACAACAAAACTGATGGAGAAACCGTAGGGTATTTAACCTTATGACTGCAACTTCCATAGGCATCCTAAAGCAGCCGAATCAGCATGCTGATCCTTTCATGTGTTGGGGCAAGGTAGCTTTTCCATCACTAGCCTTTACTGCCAACGTGAGCACAAAAGAAACAATGAAAGAATTATTTGTCAAGCAGCATGACACCAGTATGTGGGATGTGGAAAATGCTACTTAAATGACTGTGCTGTTTTTTTTTTCTTCCCTCGTTGCATCTCTTTCATGTCATCTCATGTTACAGCACTGAGGCTTTCCTGCTTGCAATTTATCCCACATGCATGTCATTTGCCTTGGAGACTGGTAATGTGCAGTGTAGTAGCCATCGATGCATCCGAACTGGCAGAACTTGACGCTGTGAACGTATTCAACTGCTCTGGAGTTATTGAACTGCTCGACCCACATGCCCATGCTCACGTCTTCCATTTTGAACAACTGCATCAGTTTTGAATTTGAAGATCATGCATCATATCATACTTCCATCATTATAAAGGAAGAGGAAGAAGAATTGTAACCATAATGGAAAGTAGTTCATCATCAAGGAAGCCATATTTGTCACAACTATTGAATTCAACTACACAATGTCATATGGCTTTTATGCAATACTATATCCCCAATAATGTTCAAATTCATTTTTTACTCGATTGACTAATCTTTTCTTTTGACCTAACACCACAGCTTTTTTCCCCATTTTAATCCATTCAAAACACTTCTAGCTGTAGATTAGATCTGTCACTCACCTTTGAACATGTATATACCATATTAAATTATGTTTTTCTTGTTTTATAGCTACTAATATTTTAAATTTTATCATTTGTAGTAACTATGCATATCAATCTTAGTCTTTTCATTTCTATTACATTAACTTTTTTTTTTTGTGAGTATAGTGTTTCTGAAATTTCTTACGAAAGAGATTTGAAAAATATGGTAGCAACTTACAGGCTGTTCTAAACAGTGATATTATTAATGTTAATGTTAAACTAAACTAAAAAAAAATGACCACAAGAAACAGAATTGTGCTTACCCTTAATTTGTGCTTCTCAAAATTATAAATGATGAAATGAGCAATATCAGATGATACAACATATCCAGGACCATTAGCATAGGGTGGATAATCCTCTTCGGGCCATTCCTGCAATGGAGTATCATAAGTCCAACTGGTAGGTAAAATGGCTCACTTAAGATTCAACATTCAAATCAAGTACGGTACGCGGTTAATAAGAATAAACAAACAGAAAAACAGTCACTTCAGGGATAGCAACACAGTCAGCATTTTAAATCAATTGTTGAAAAGTTCAAAGTTTTCTGTAGTTTGCTATATTTCTTAGAAAATAGCCAGAAATTTATTTATTTTTTTTTTAAAATAATTTTTATTTGGATAAAATGAGTTTTTATTTTATGCTGAATGAGTCCTACTGTTAGTTTATAAAAAAGAGATAGAATCTCATGTATTAGGTCAAATTTTTTAATTAATAAATTCACTTCCAATTCTCTTGGTGATATTTTTCCAATGGTTGTGGTTTATTTTCACTTCGCAAAATATTTATATCCTTCACTTCATCTATTTCATTCTGAATTCCAGGACACTTACACAGTTTCGTTTTGATGTTGCATGATATTTCTTCCATTAGTATCCTTTGTTATTATTAAGATAAAATAGGGGCACTAGTAGCAAAAGATGAGCTTGACAGCTCAGATTGGACAGAAACAAAGACCCTTTCGCTGTTTAAGTCATAGAGTCAGAGTGGAAGCATAACAGCATGCACCACGTACCCAGAAACAATACCTTTGATACTTTTCTAATCAAGAAAGTTTGCTAGCCAATATCAAATAGTCATTAGAGGTTGTGATGTGCATTTCTAATTTAAGAAAAATTTCCTCACAATGTCGAAGTTGATCAAACTAGTTTTCTTCTTGCATTCTAGAGTGTAAAGGATGCCTACCCTTGCAAAAGATGTGTTTGTATATAATTAGGTGGACAAAAGGGTGAGCGAAAAAACAAAAGGATTTATGTAAACAAAGCAAATAACAAACAATTCCAAATCAATCAAAGTAAGCACTACTACCCAGCAACAACCACCAAAAGTTTAGCATTTGTCCTGCAATTGAACACGGATAAAGAGACTAATGTCATCCTCCAGGAAGTAAAATTCAATGATCCTAGGTCTTAACTTGCAAAATATATAAAACAATCAATAGAAGATGAAATAGATGAAAAATATGGAAATATCACAGGAAAAAAGAAGCATTCTCCACTCAAATCTTTCCAATCATACTGGATACTACAATAAACAGTTTATGGCATCGTAGTTGCACTTCAAACATATTTGTTACCTCATATGTGACCGCCCATTTCCCTTCCCGTAGGGGTTGGTGGTGATAGTTTATGTTACCGACATATAGGCTTTTATCACTAGGAACTTTCTTGACTTCATTGATCACTGAATCAACTCTGACAAATGTATCATCATCACATTTCATTATATAGCGTGCAGAAACAGAACGGACCTATTGGAGAAAGAGGAAAAAGCATCAAAATGGGAAGTCAAAGTCTATGTATGGATAGAGCAAAACACCAAAAGAAATCAGAGTTACAAATTGATATAAGATAGAAAATAGTCAATACGAACCCCATATTCACATATGGCAACAGTCTTGAGAACAACAAGATCATAGCTATCTAGAAAAGGAACTACAACTATGTCACCAAAGAACTCAGCCTCTTTCTTCAACTCAATATTCACTTCCTTCCTTCCATGCTGTTTGACTAAGATTGTATTAGTTGAAAAATTAAAAGAATTGAACATGCATGAAACAACATCATGGAGTTTACCAGAGCAACAAAAAACCGAGCCACAATAGTGGAAGATTTTCTAACAGTACGCATCCATGATTTCCTAACAGCCATCCGCTCTGCAAAATGGTTGCCTGCAGAAAGAATGCCAATGAAAAGTTCAACTGGTCCATCAGGAAGTGGCAGTGCTTGCCATTCTTCTGACATTTCTAGGCTCTTCTGTGGAGCAAAGCTAGGATGTGAAGTTGGCAATGAGCCAGCAAAAATGGAATGGACATGAATGTCCCCTTTCACTGATAAACCAGTTGCATCTTCAAGAACATAAGCCTACAGAGAGCACATAAAATAAGGTTAATTCTCCATCACAAAATCCTGACCAGACAAAATATGGGAACTTAGCAAGTGCAACTTACAGTTCGATAAGGAAAAGAGGTCACATGTCTTCCATCAACATTGATATGATAACCTTCCAATCCAGCACTAAGTGTGAGAACAAACAACTTATCTTCCACAAATGGATATGGCCAGTCCATTGAAATCTTTTTTGTCCGACCAATTAAGCGGTTTAACCACCATGTTGCCGTTGACTCCTCCATCTTGTTGTCATCCTCACGTATCCACTTTTCACACTTCAATAGCCCATCAACTGCAACAGAAGCCAGAAAACAAGCAGGTTAGCAAAATCCAATTTAAGTGAATATAACACATTTTTGTGCTTAAATAGATACAAAGTATGGTTGCATAAACGTTGATAGGAAGGTTTGTTTGCAAAGGATGGATGAACAAGGAATCACACAGGGTTTTCTTCTTTAAAGGATAGCCAAGGAGGTAGGAAATCAGATAGACACAGTACAGGGTCCACCCTTCATAAGTCATCTACCACAACTGGCAAATGTGGGAGTGGATGTTAATAAAAGAAAAAATCTTGCATGCTCCTATTTTTCTTGCATGGGAATGAACACCTAGATAGCTTTAAGACCTAGTTGACAAGTTCTTCATCAGCAACAACGGTAGCATCCCTAGCTTTGAGGAAGGCCTGAGTTCTAAGGTGACACCTACAATGACAGGGATGGATATAACCTCCCAAAGGTTGATGGAGGCTAGCGCATGGGAATCGATCAGGGCGGTTGGAATAAGCAATGGGCATGTTGAGAACGATCTGGTGCTGTCATTTGTGGAATGCTCAAGGGAGGTGTGTTACAAATTGTTAAAGTAGATTTGAAATATTGCAAACAAAAAAAACTATAATATGTTTTTTGGAAATAACAAATCATAGCCTCCCAGATATAACATTGTCTTTGATAGCATGGCTCATGTCAAATCCAAATAATATCCAAGAGACCATAAGAAGCTTATTCAAGGTGACCTACCGGTTTCATCACTAGACGTGGACTTCCAACCCTCGCACCGTTGGGCTGATCCCCACTGCATGCGATAGCAAGTGTTCTGCTCAATAACCGGCTTTCCACTCCAATCTCCCTTCAGCCGAGGGTTAAAATGGAGAATCCTAGGCGGATCCTCCCCATCTACTGTCTTAAGCCCCTGCAGCTCCATATTGAACTGAGACACCATGATCTCCTTCTCCCCTTCGCCCAAGATCGAAATTTTAGGGTCATATTCCGCGTGAGCTCGGTGCGGTTTCGCAACAAGGGTAATGTACGAACCCAACGTTAATCCACAGGGGATCACCATGACCTTCTCCCTTTGAAGGAACTCCTCCCCGGAGAGTATGATCGAGTGCGGGCATCTCTCTTCCGTCCGGTTCTCCTCCTTCGTGATCTGAGGTCCTTTCAAGGGCGCCGCTTTTAGCTCCTTGAGCAGCTTATGCCCCACCTCCCACGCTTCCCTTGCAGACTTGTGAAGCCCGGAGGTCGGCCCGTCGCCAGCAGCAGTAACATTGAGGAGGAAATTGAGCCCCGATACCGACAGCGTCCTTTCCCGGTCAGATGAGAAACGGCGGTCCGCGGGTCCACGGGCCGCTTCATCAAGGCGGTGTGTTCGGCGAGAAGGACGAACCCGCGCGGCCAAGTCCTCCGCTCCGAGGTTGAGGGAGAGGCTGACACCGTCGCCGCCGAGGAACCCGGCGGCAGCATACCTGGAGGAGGACTGAGCAGGCGGAATCCCGCTGGAGAGGAAAGGAACCTCTAACAGAAGGAGCGCGACGTAAAGAAAGGCCGCGACGAGGAATGCCTGCAGCGATCGCTTCCGGCCAAGCGAGAGCGCCGCCTCCACCTTAGCCGATCGCCTCATCTTAGGTTCCATGCCAGCCGGGCACCGGATCAGGAACCGAGAAGAAGGGAAACCCCCAATTCCCGATCACTGGCTCCGAGTGCGTTAGGGCAAGAAACCGATGGGAGAGGAGGGCGGAGGAAGAAATCGTGGGGGCGGCAAAGCGAAGAGCCGAAAAAGATGCCAATTTAGAGGTCAGTGGAGACTTTCTGTAATTATTCACTTCCTATTTTTTTATTGCGCATTTTACCCTCCGTAATTAATTACAAATCCATTTTAAAATTTAAATTTTATTTTAAAAAAATTTAAAATGTTGTATTGCTTTCTCTCTATTGATACCTTTCCATAATTATTTTTTCTTAAAAAAAACTTTTTAGAGGCAACTATAAATTTATTTTTTTTACAAAAAATCTGAAATATTTTAATGAAACACATGTTGCCCTCTTATTGTTGTTTAAAGTTGTCTTATTTTATAGTGTTTGATGAGCTATCACAGCATCTTCCTTTATTCCAACTATAAATCCTTGACTCACAAATTAGAATAAGAATTTTATTTTTTTATTACAAAAAAAATCTGAAATATTTTAATGAAACACATGTTGCCCTCTTATTTTATATTGTTTGATAAGTTATCACGGCATCTTCCTTTATTCCAACTTCTAGTGTAAAAATCTCATCACATGAACTTGCATTTTGTTTTTTTATTATACTAAGAAAAATAATTTATTGTTTTTATGTTTATAATTTATATTGTAAGTAAAATATTTCTTTATTATATGGAAAATAATAATAATATTTATTTTGTGGTGTGCTTTGGATTTTAAAACTCGGAGGGGGCACATTGAAAAAGAGGATTCCTTGCGAACGAAGAGAGTGATTAGCTTTAGCTTTGTTATATTTTCGGACTAGGGACGTTATTTTATATATAACTAGTATTTCACCCGTGCAATGCAAGGGACTTATTTTATATAATTAACAATTAAAATTAAGTATGAGTGTTTGAATAAATAATTAAAATATAAATAAATTAAATTAGCTATAAATTGTATAATTAGAAAAAAAAAATTATAAATTTTGAAAAATCTTCTTAAATACAACGTTTGTTGTTGAATTTTTCTGTTTGCTGTTACTATCACATATCAAAATTTTTGGACCCATGGGATTCGTAACTCTGGATAAGACTTGAATTCATAAATCATCAATGGAAATATATCATCAAAAATTTCACATATATGAGTTTTTATAATAAAATTAATCTTGTATTTATTTGTTGTTGTTTTATACTTCATTCGATTCTCTACAACAATGATATTTTTTATGGCAAATACATGACCTTCTTTGAGAATAAGTTTCACTCTCTCCATGATCGAATGTTTTATTGTTCTATGTATGCATTCACCCTACAAATATATAGAATGAATAAATATTTGTATTTTCTAACCGTAATCAATTATATACGTAAAAAAAAATACAACCTCTTTATCATGAAAGACACACTCCAAGCTAAAATATCCGTTGTTTTCATATGCAGGTAGATCGTAACAATTAACTAATCAGAGTTTCAATGCCCATTGTATTTTTGAAGGGTTAACCTCTCGCATGAGATTAAACAGAGGAGCTATTTTTTTATTTCAGCCTAAAGTGAGTCAGTAAAGATATTGCAATCCTAATTTATAGAGTGTATGCAACCTCACACTCATTTGTAATATGTGATATTTTTAGCATCAAAGTTATTCAATATATTTTGAAATATGTGGTATTTGATAGTATCTTTAAATTATTCAATATATTTAGGAATCTGTGTTTTACTATTTAATATTAATAAATCGAGCATTAAAGTTTATGCTTAATATGGATTAAAATGCATTTAAAGATGGTATTAATATAGATTAATATGGATGAAAAATTGTATTATCAATCAATTATAGTTGTATAAGTTTGTTTCCGTATAGATAAATATGTCTATTTATAGAAATGATATTTAGGCGGAAAATTTTTAGACAGACAATTCAGTTTATATATATATATATATATAGATTTATATTGTAAGTAAAATATTTCTTTATTATATGGAAAATAATAATAATATTTATTTTGTGGTGTGCTTTGGATTTTAAAACTCGGAGGGGGCACATTGAAAAAGAGGATTCCTTGCGAACGAAGAGAGTGATTAGCTTTAGCTTTGTTATATTTTCGGACTAGGGATTCTCCTTCATCAATTTTCCGACGACGCCTGCTTCCTTGCTCCGGTTTCGAGTGCTTCTCAGCTGGTATGTTGTCCGTCTTAATTGAGCTATCTTTTGCGATCTCTTCCTCCCTCGTGGCCAATGCTTGTTCTTTCTCTGATTGCGTCTTCTTTTCTACTTCGTTTTGTTCCTGGACTCCCTTTTCGTCAGTGTTTTTGCGAGGAGTATTGGCCTGCTGGTTGGGGATCTAGATCCGTAGTTGCGGCGATCTGATACTTTTATTGATTTGGGCTGGAAAGATCGGGGTTTGCTTGCTGAATTATGCGAACGTCATGGGCTGATGCAGTTGCGGACGCCGATAACTCGGCTGCCGTGACCAGCGCCTCCGCTGCCAACGTTGTCACCGCCTCTTCTGCCCCTTCCCGTGGTGACCGCCCTGCCTACGTGCCTCCTCATCTTCGCAACCGTCCAGTGACTACTGAGTCCTGTGCAGCGCCGGCAGCTCCATCTCCAGTAGGAGGTCCGTCAAAGCTATCGGCATCTTCTGCTCCTGCTACCGGTGGGAGCCGACGGGGTGGTGGTTCCGTCCGTGACGTGGCTCGTGCTGGATCTAGTGGTGCAAGAACTGGCTGGCACTCCAGAGGCGGTGGTTGGGATAGGAAGGAACGTGAGGCGAACCCTTTTTCGAATGATGATGAGACCGTTGAGGCTGCATTTGATAGCAAGGAAAATTCAGGGATCAATTTTGATGCTTATGAAGACATCCCTGTTGAGACCAGTGGTGAGAATGTGCCCCCACCTGTGAACACATTTGCTGAAATTGATTTGGGGGACACACTAAATGAGAACATCAGGCGGTGCAGGTATGTGAAACCAACCCCCGTCCAGCGCTATGCAATCCCCATTTCACTTGCAGGCCGGGACCTCATGGCCTGTGCTCAGACTGGATCAGGAAAGACAGCGGCTTTCTGCTTTCCAATCATCAGTGCAATCATGAGGGGACCTCCAGGACCGAGGCAAAGAGGATCAAGGACTGCCCTCCCTCTAGCTTTGATTTTGTCACCAACCCGCGAGCTATCTGTTCAAGTATGTAGTTTTTGGGTTTTAGTCCTCTTTTCATAAAACCTTGTTTTTTTTAATGCTTCAATGCTTTATTATTATTATTATTATTACTAACCATTGATACCTTATTTGGTTGGTCTCTTAACCTAAGTTTTTGGTATCACAGATACATGAGGAGGCCAGAAAGTTCTCTTTCCAGACAGGTGTTCGAGTAGTAGTTGCCTATGGTGGAGCTCCTATAAATCAGCAGGTTCTTCTTCCATCTTTTATGATAATACTCCTTTGATAATTCTTGGTTGGATGAGCTTTTCAACCAATGTAGTCAAAGTCAGAAAGTGAATTAACGATACTCCAAAAAAATGCTAGACCTCTGTTATAACACATTCAGTGAGAGGTGCATACTAGTGTTTGCCTGACCAAAGTAATATACATATCTATATTTTCTAACACTATAAAATAGAGAATTGATACCTTTTAGAGTTAATAGTTGAATGAGCTATGATATAATTTTAGGCTTAGTTTACTTACGTGGAATTGGAAATATCAGAGAGGGAGGGAGAGGAAGAGTGAAAAGTCACAAAATTGCAAACAAAATAGAGTTGCATCATATAGAACTGAAGCCTGGAGAGGAGCACCAAAATGAGAAGAGAAAGGGGTAGTTAAAGGTCGAGAACATGGATGGTCGTATGCCAAGTTTTATTATTTTCATCAAAGGATATTACCAATTCTGTCATATTCACAAATTTTTAGGTATTAAATCTGCTACCAAATACCATATGTTAGGTTTGTGCTTTTGTTAGCAAGACAAGGTCGAATGCATTCTGCATTTAGACATTAATTTGAAACTAAGTGCAAGATGAAAGTATTTCACTTTTTTCTTTGTTTTTTGTTGTTGTTGTTATTGTGGATCAGAAGCTTTCAAGTCTAGCATACTTGGATATTTAACAAGAAACTTGAGGGAATTGAAACAGACTAAAAGGTAAGATAACCTAAGTAGTACATCCTTGCCATCAATCAGAAGTCTAGAGAAGTAGAGGATGGCATGAAACAATAGCTGAATAGTATATGTGCATTAGAAGTTGGAGATTGTTGTAATCATTTCCATCCTTTTGGTCTATTTGTCGAATTATATTCTTTGTGTATGTTATTCCTACTTATCATAGTTGATTATCTACTTTTTGACTGTTTATCTAATTGAACAAGAAAAAGGTCCATTCCTGAAGTTGTTTGTTAATTGTCGTCCGTTCTTTGCAAGTTATTTACTGAAACATCGGGTGCTAATTTTTAAAATTGATTTTTTTTGTCCAAATCTCTTGTATTTCTAAATCTTATTCCCCTTTATCTAATTTGTTAAATAGGGAGGAATAACATGGAAAGCTATATTTTCTTTCTATTTCAGCAATACATTATCCTTCACAGTCTTAGTGTTACACATCTTCTATTACAATTCATATTTGCAGTTGCGAGACTTAGAAAGGGGCGTTGACATACTTGTGGCAACTCCTGGTCGTTTGGTGGATTTGATGGAGAGGGCTAGAGTTTCTTTGCAACATATTAGATATTTGGCCTTAGATGAGGCTGACAGAATGCTTGATATGGGCTTTGAGCCACAAATTAGGAGAATTGTTGAACAGATGGACATGCCACAACGTGGTCAAAGGCAAACTATGCTGTTCAGTGCCACCTTCCCAAAGGAGATACAGGTTTGTCTTTCTCTCTCTTTTATAAAAAATTGCTTTTGGTGATTGAATTTTGGTAGCTGATGTTAAATTTGATTGGATACATGAAAAGTTGTTTGGAAAGAGAGTGGTTTATATTGATGTTGATTTTAACATTCCACTCAAGGGCATGCTTGAGTAAGCTTGATTGGGTCAAACTCCAATTCTAAGACATTGCAAGATAAGACATATGGGATTTGCATGAAAAGGCCCCTGATTAGACAAACACACATCATAGAACAATAGAAAGTCGCTGTGGGAACTCATGACTTATGCTTTAAAACCATCCTAATGTTTGATTGGATGATCTTTCATTACAAAGACTTGCACTATAAGGCTAGTTGTAGATTTATAATTTATGGTTTAGCGACTACTGCTGTAGCAGATGTTGACTTTTGTAAATCTCTAATTAGGTAACTATATCTGACTACAATGTTGGGGTGAACAGACGAGTTGTTGATTTTCACTAGCCTTGTCAAATATTGTCACACTATTATCTGATATCCTCTTTCTATGCCAATCATTGCTACGTGACCGAGATTGGAGTAGAGAGATCCATTTGTAGCTGCATTTGGTACATTTTCAAGTTGAAACGTTTGAAACTCGAAAACAATTTATTATATTTGTTTTTTTGTATACTTGTATGCTGTTGTTCATAATTTTCTTACATATCTATTTGTAACTTCTCATGAATTTCTTGTTGGTCTATATGATTTACTTTTATGGTCGTACGTCTTCTATCAGCAAGTATTGTGTTTTTTCTGAGTTTATCTTGTCTTTATTTTTAATCTCTTTCTCATTAAGGAATTACTAATCTGATAAATTGTCTTCATTAATTTGACTTGTGCAGAGGTTGGCTTCTGATTTCCTTTATAAGTACATCTTTCTTGCTGTTGGGAGAGTTGGTTCAAGCACTGATTTGATTGTTCAAAGGGTGGAATTTGTAACGGATTCTGATAAAAGAAGCCATCTTATGGATCTTCTTCATGCCCAAAGAGATAGTGGCGCTCATGGAAAAGTAACTCTTGACCTATTTGGTGTTTTTGGTCATAATTATATCGTTGTTTTGTCCATCATTATTTAGTACTCTTAGAGTATTAGCTTTTTTACTTCAACTGCCACAGCAAGCTCTGACGTTGGTTTTTGTGGAGACAAAAAGAGGAGCTGATTCTTTAGAACACTGGTTGTGTATGAATGGGTTTCCAGCAACCACAATTCACGGAGATAGGACTCAGCAGGTACATATGTACATAACATTATTTTTCTTTATCTTCCTCTTATTGCCAGTAGTTGATTTTGTACTATGAGACAGACTAATTTCTACCCCTGTTACATTTTCTTTATCAGCCCTTGATGGTTTTTTCTTGTGAAGAATTCACATAGTAAAAAAAAACGCAAATATGTAGATCTTGATCTTTACTTTGAAGGCGATGCATTTCTATCTTTCTTGTGGTCAATCTAGTATATTGTGAACTTTGTTGTGCCTCGTATTCCCTATTCTTTAGTGTATAAAGACTTGTTACTTGCCTTGCGTGTTGAATATCATGAATGACTATTAGCAAGAGTGGGCGTGTATTAAATACGAACAACTTCTAGCCATCAATTCGGATGCAAAATAAAAGTTTTAAAGCACAGATCTTTGTCCACTCAACAGCAAAATTAATTTTCCTTAGGCTACTGTTCTTGTAATTCTCCGACCACCCCTTTCATAGGTTCTTTTTATAACCTTTTGAAGTTGCTGCTGTTTTTCTTTTAGTTTAATAAAATGCTTTACAAAAGCTCTGCTTACTTTCAGGAAAGGGAACAAGCCTTGCGATCTTTCAAGACTGGTGCTACGCCCATTCTCGTCGCAACTGACGTTGCAGCACGTGGGTTGGACATCCCTCACGTGGCGCACGTTATTAATTTTGACCTACCCAACGACATCGACGACTACGTGCACCGAATTGGAAGGACAGGCAGAGCAGGAAAGTCGGGCCTCGCCACTGCGTTCTTCAACGATGGTAATGCATCCTTAGCTAGGTCTCTGTCTGAGCTGATGCAAGAGTCGAACCAGGAGGTGCCACAATGGCTCACTCGCTACGCAGCTGCTCGTTCACACAGCTTTGGTAGAAATCATCGAAGGTCCGGTGGAGCACGCTTCGGTGGCCGTGACTTCAGGAGAGATTCCTCCTATAACAAAGGTGGAGGAGATCATTATGGAGGATCGTTTGGTGCGTCTGCAGGATATGGAGGCGGCTATGGAAGTGCAGGAGTGACGAGTGCCTGGGACTAGCTTCATCCCAAGTAACTAGGAATATGATTTTGCTATTTCTCGATTGATTTAGGAGTAATTATTACTAATGTGATGTGTTTTATCTTTTATTTGCTTCCCCTAGTGCAAATTTTCTCCTTTTGTTGAACGTTTGGCTGTTCAATTTATACAAAAGCACGATTTGTCTATGAAGTTAACTAGAATTAAAGTGTTAATAACTTTTTAGTCTGCCAATCTTATTATTGTAAATTCTTAGAACTGTAGCAAATAGTTCCTTGTCTTATATTTTAGAATGAAATGCATTTTATATATAAAAAAAACCTTTTTCTTTATTTACTGCAATAATAATGAATCACATTGCAATGATAATAATAATAATAATAAACACGAAGAATAAAAGATAACAGAAAAACAGCGAGTCAGTTAGCAGAAGAGGTAACCGAAGGCGAGGGTGGCCGCCGAGGCGACTGCCATGGCAGCAGAGGAAGACGCCGAGGGAGCAGAGGAGGTCGGGGCAGGAGCAGGGGCCTCGGCGGCGATGGCCGTAGCCACGATCATTGCGAGGGCGACGAGTCTCAGCTTGAAAGAAGCCTCCATCGTTGCTGCTTTTACTTGAAAAACTGATGATGAGGAGGAAGAAGAGGATGAACTTAAAGAATGCAGAGGGAATCAATGAGTTATATTGGAATTGTGGGAGGAGGAGAGGGATTGGAGGAGGCCTTTTATAGGAGAATTCTATGTATGATTGTGGACAAAACGAGCTGTAAAAATCTAAATACAATCTGTAAATTTATTTTATGCTCGGTTGGACGCTCTTTGTTTAGCTGGAAAATTCTAAATTTAATCTGTAGAATAATATGTTAGCTCTGTTCTGTAGCTGTCCTCACGCTTTTGCTCGGCCCATGGCAGCTGTCTCGTCTGTCGCATCTGAAACCAGCTGCATGACACCTGTGTTTCTCACCTGGCTTAAGCAAGCTCATAATTTAATCGCATGCTCTCTACTGACTTCTTGTACTTTATTGTTTATGAAACTACTACTAATCATTTTTCTCTTGTTTTTTTTTGTCAAATCGAAGATGAATCAACAATACTTTCATAAGTATGCCAGTAGAACAGCAACAGAGAAACTATAATGTGTGTTTCATAATTTTCAAACTCAAAGCATCTTTGGAAAGCCAGAAAACTTGCAAACTATAATTGTGACAACAAAACTTCCAAGTTATAATTGAATGTTCCAACCAAACTTTCGACTATAAGAACTTCGCCTGCACATCGAAGGTATGTTCACTGCATCAACAGACGATAGGCCTCATTGTTCATCTGATATGTATACTCGTAGCCAACATTCTCAGCTCGGGTCTTGAATTCTTCCAGATCCTCTCTTGGAACTTGAATGCCGACCAGTACATTTGCGCCAGTCTCGCCCTATATACCATAACAGAAACAGATGCCTCAGTAGAAAACACAAGAATGCTAACTCTAAAAGTTGAATCAATCAAGAAACTTGTTAGATGAAGCAATGCAGTGTACCTGTGCTCGGTAATGGAACAAGCTTATGTTCCAACGGGGACTGAAGGAGTCTAAGAATTTCATTAGAGCACCTGGTCTCTCTGGGAATATAAATCGACATAGTATTTCATTTTGAACATTTGATCGCCCACCCATCTGGAAAAAAAAATATAATTTAAAATACTTTATTTCTCTTTCAATGATTGTGAATCCTGAAGTCTGGTGTGGTCAAGGGCTCTGATAGTGATGATAGACTGTTAGTAGTTTTTTTGGCCGCCAAGGGAAGATTTGGATAAATTGGAACAAGAAAGGATTTCTCAGATTTGCCACATTATATCCTAGTGAAATTTTAACTACAAAAAGGACAAGATAAACCATACTCAATTTTATGGTTATGATGTATGCCTTCCTAATTAATTGACACAATTATCTTATAACACTTACATCTCACATATAAAATTTGAGTAATGAAGTACAGGACCTATTCTAATATCTGAGTGCATGCACATTCCCAAAGATCTATGAATGTTACTCGTGTTTTGTCATGTGAGAAGATTAGTATCTTTTCAATTTCAGAGCATAATTTTATGAAATGGGTTGACATTCTAGTAAATTAGAGGATGATGAGGAAATAAAGAAGCAATTCTTCTAGATGAAGAGGGACAAAATGAGGCATTGTGATGAAATGAAGAACATTGAGAAAGAGGAGCCGAGAGTCGTTGACTACAAACATGAACAATCATACTATCCAGCATTTTATCCAACAAAGAATAATACTCTTTAGAAATGTCATACTTGCCACTGTACAAATTGAAATATCAACAATATACCTATCTATTATTTAGATAGAGATAGTGTGTAAAATAATATCACCATGGAATTTGTAAATGCAAATGTATAAGTATATATTGTACTAATTTGCACAACTAATATTTGTCACTCATAAACTAAAACTGTTGAATGTTTTGTAGGTATCAATATGCATTATATTGTAACTGGGGTAATATGACAGCTTTGTTAATTTTGTATCAGTTTCAGAATTCACAATGTCCACACAAGTTAATCACATCATAATATACTTGTTGAAGGTAGGAGGCTCCATGCCCATAGTTTCCACATGGACAATTGCAGTGATATACTAGATAAATATAAATTGGTTAATTTCCTAATAGCTCGAGCTTTTGAGATAAGTTGTTTGTCAATTAATTTCGACATGGTATTAGAGTCAGACCCTCACCATTGTCAGACCTGAGAGGGGATATAAAAAACAAGTGGATATGAGATAAGCACCGCGGTAGCCCCACATCCTAGGATTGAGAATTCGTAAATATACTTAAATATCAAGAGACACTAACCTAAGAGCCTTGACAATTTTAGTTGGATTGGTACTCTCGTTTGGGCTTCAACAATATTAAACTAAATATCTATGTGAACTGAAGATACAAAAGATAACATCACCATTCAACAATATGCAGTTAGAACTTAAACAATAAGATGTAATTCTAAGTTTCAAAACAGGTGGTAAACACCAAAGCAATGGTAAGACGAGATACATACAAAGTATCTAAGATGATCTTTTGCCAACTCATCATTGGTGAGGTTAAAAGTTTTAAGATGGGCGTGCTCCATTCTAAGCACCATTGCTGCAAGTTCAGAATCAATATGAACACCGACACTGCAATAACAATATTCATCAATTAAGTGAAAACCAAACAAGTTTCATTACTTTGCTTACCATAAGCTAATTATGGACATACCTATAAAGAACAAGAGCATTTTCTTTACGTGAATCATATCTGTACTTGAATTCTGTAATGTTCATAGGACCGACCTACAGATGCAGAAATCAAAATTTAGCTTTAAAACAAATGGTGATATAAAATATAATCATATATACCAATTCACAGAATTTCTTAAAACTCCCTTTCTCCTCTGGTAGATTGGTTGCCAAAACAGCCTCTCGTTTCCGACCAACATCAGCAAGTTCAGTCACAAGTCTCAGTCTGTCAAAATTCATGTTTGCGCCACTTGTTATAGCAACAACAGCTTCACCTTTCAAACCATAGTATCTGCAATAGGCCTCTGCCCCAGCTAGAGCAAGAGCACCAGCTGGTTCTAGGATGCTCCTTTTCTCCTCAAACATATCCTATATCACATTTGATATTTCTCAAAATCTTAACTTCAAAATTATCATTATGAGCAATACTCATAAGTGGAATGGGTATAGGACCTTTATGGATGCACAAATGGCATCACGACCAACAAGAACCACTCCATCAACTAGTTCCCTGCACAAATGGAATGTCTCTTCTCCAACCACTTTTACAGCCACACCATCTGCAAATCCTCCCACTTGTTCTAGCATGATTCTCTCCCCATGAAATAGAGATAATGCCATTGCATTTGCATCAGAAGGTTCTACTCCAATGATCTTTACCTGCAGACAAATTTCGACTGATTGAATCTCTCCAGGAGCATCATTCATTTGAAAACAACAAATTCTCTAACATATGAAATACATTTGTTTAGTCACTGCAAATCTCTAACATTTGGTGATGTTTGTGAACCTCAAAACTGTGTTTGGATCCATTTTAGTGACGGACTACTTACAGGCATTTGCACAATCCACAAGCAGAAAATTCAAGGCCTAAGGAGATCTAGGGGACTTCACATAAGTAAAAGAAATCTTATTTTGAGTAAAAATACAACTTTTTTGGTCAAAATATTAAAATAAAAAACATTAACAATTTAAGGCACCATGAAGTGGAGGATCAACAACAGATTAAGATCACGAGAGAACAAAGCACACACCTCTGGGAGGACCCGTTTTACATAAGCAGCAATTCCTGCTATTAATCCACCACCACCAACCGGTACAAATATTGCGTGTATGGGACCACTCATTTGGCGAATGATTTCCATCCCAATAGTTCCCTGACCTGCAATAACATCAGGATGATCAAAAGGGGGTATGAATGTACGATCTTCCTCCTCTCCACGTTGCTTTGCATATGTTTGTGCTTCATCATATGAATCCCCCTTAAGGATGACAGTTGCACCTAACCTCTCAACTGAACGCCACTAAAACACATTACAAATTAGGGTAAGAGAGAGGTACATGCAATTATACAGATACTAAGAAATGAAAAATATAAAGCATGATACATTCTTTTCAATGAAAGTGCCTTGCTGAAAAATGCTAAATATCCAAGCAAGTAGACACCTTGATTTCAGGTGTCGTCACTGGCATTACGATTACTGCATCACATCCTAGTTTTTGAGCAGCCAAAGCAACACCCTGTGCATGATTGCCAGCAGATGAGCAAATGACTCCTCTATCTAATTGCTCCTGAGGAAGTTTAGCCATCATATTGTAGGCTCCTCGCAACTTGAAGGAGAACACCTGCATTCCCACAGTTGTTCATGACCAAACAGAAAGAGAGTAAATAGACAGAAGAGTGTATTAGTGCATCTACATAGGAATATCCAAAAAGGAAGCTGCAAAGTGGAAGTTTCAAAAGTTCCCAAGGCATATCTGCTGCAAGCTTAAGATTAAACAGTTTTTTATACGATTTTGAAAACTCTATCTTCACTATTTACTTCCCAACCTGTGTCTTTTTAGACCACACTTTCTTCTCTCTCTCTTTTCCTCTCTCATTTTCTTCCCCACCCATTGGCACACAATGTTGTCTCCTCCACGCGCCTGCTCCCATTCGCCATCATCATTGTAGCAACAACACCAGAGGTGATCACCATGACCGTGACCACCTCCTCTGTTTGCTGCCACAGTAGGTCGTTGCTGCCGTAAAATCACGAACACATGCATTGGGCAAATGATCATTGTGAGTGCTAATGTTTCTCTTCTCCAACATCCCTAGATTTTAAGTTTTTGGTAAGCTACTTGATCGATTTCCATCTGATATTTTAGATTAGGATCTTATTGTTTCTAATCAAGTCTAGATCAGATTGATCTGAGGAGACTAGTAAGGTAAGAACAGATGTAGTCACTTTGTTCTTCTCCATAAAGTTGCTAAATTTTATAAAATATGATCTCCATTATTTTTCCTTTTTCCTTCTCTTGAATTTATGATATTTGTAAATGTGATAGTGGATAATTAATAGTTTTAGGTCATAAATAGTGAATTTATGACCTTCGACTCGTGACACAATATCTATGTTCTCAATTTTCTATCTTCTTTCATATACTGAGCATTGCAGGAGTTATAGGATACCATCATATAAGAAACGGAGAAAAGTAACTTTCATCCAAGGGATTAAAAAGACTTTTCTTACCGGTTGCAAGTCCTCTCTCTTAAGCCAGAGATCTACTCCAAGTCTCGCAGACAATTTCGTCGCTCGTTGCAGCGGCGACTCGATCGCCACATCATAAACCCTCGAAGTCAAAATACTGGTTAGATACTCCATAGGATTCAACGCCCCGTTTTGACCAACGTCGGCCGCTAACGCAGACGGTGGATAGGTTTTCTCAGAAATGCCCCCAAGGTAGCCGCTTTCGTACTGCAGAGACTCCACCGGGACCCTCTTGAGGGGAGGGGAAAGGGATATTGCCTCCGGCTGAGTACTGAATCCGGCAGACGAAGATGAGGAGACGGCGGCGACCTCGAGGAGTCGAGCTCTCAGCGAATCGGCGTGGATCGACGGGCAGAGGTGGGGAAAGCGGAACGAAGTGTCAAGGCGTGCTCCCCCAGCCAGCGGCCGCTTCGAGGGCGGGGGAAGGCGCGAAGGGCCGAGGGCGGCGAGAGATTCCATGTCACCAAGCTTGAGATGGATCGGGGCGATATGCGAGCAGGTAGGTTCGTCGTATCGTCGGATCAACACAAACTTTTCATTTCGGCCCCTGACATTTTAGCTTTTTTGAAATGCCTCTTTTGCAACAAAGATGAAATCCGCCATCTTAGCAGTCCTACACAGTCGGTCCCACGATCGTGAGGAGGTAAATTGAGAAATTACAATTAGTTACGATGCAGGAGTGACTTCGTCAGGATTTGAACTCTTGCTCTCTTCTACAATTACGACGTAGAAGGGTATTATCTGGCGATTTGAACCCTTGCTCTTTTATGCAATTCTGATATGTCGTAATCAATCTTAGTTATATTCTTTTTTTACAATTCTCATAACCAACTCAACTATGTGAGCTTCAAATGTCTCTTCTTTTGTAAAAGGTGGAATCCGCCACCTTAGCATCACCTTACACGGTCGTCACACGACCATCTTCAAATGCCTCTTCTTTTCTGCATAAAGGTGGATCCGCCACCTTAGCGGTCCCACACGGTCAGTCCCACGACCATCTGTGAGGAGGTAAATCGAGAAACTGCAGTTGGTCACGACGTAGGAGGGTCAAATTGCTGCAAAAGGTTGGCATCATCAGAATTTGAACTCTTGCTCTTTTCTGGAAACAAAGTCTGTTGCGTCGTAATCAAGCACACATACCCTTCACCCCCGTGGGGGCAACTCTTCAATTGTCTTAGGAGAGGAGGAAGAAGATCTATGAAAAGAAATATTGACTTCCTAGAAGGCCGGAGAATCTACATGGTATATACTCCATCCCCAGTGTCCTCCGAGACACACAACAGGAATTTTCCAGTACAATGTCGTTAGGTTCCTGGTCCGCCCACTGCATCCTTTTCTTTTGAAGGGTCGGAAATGCTGCTCTGTGTTCGACGCGAAACTCGGAGCCTTGGGCATGGGATCAGACTTCCCGACCAGCTCGCGCGATCCGTGGCCACTCACGCTTGGCCGTTTCGTGCCTCCGTCGCCCTCCTCCTTCCGCCCTCCACCCGTTCGACGAAAAATCTCAACTACAAAGGCCATTCGGCACTCGGCCGCCCGCTTTGGGCGCAGAGAAGATGCTGAAAGCTTTGGCTCCCGCGAATGCCTTCCCCCAGCTGCAGACGCCGTGCCCGAGCCTCATCGTCCGCTCGTCCTCCGCCTCCCGCCGCTCTCCCGGCCGACGCAAGGCTGTCGCCCCGTCCGTCCGCCGCCCCGACGACGGCGACGCCGATCGCTGCTCCCGATGGAGCCGACTCGGCCTCTTCCCTGGGGCAACGACGCGACGACGAGCGCGCTTCCCCCGCGGCTCCGGCGGTTCACGAGGAGTTGGATTTGTTCCTCGAGCTGGTCCCGCCTAGGATGAGGAGAGATCTCGTGAGGCACCAGGATATTCGGAAGCTCATTGAGGTGGTGATGGATTTGGGCAGGAAGCCCATCGCGCGGTTCCCGTCCGGGGATTGGATCATGTCCGAACAGCTCGTTGGCGTTGATGACCTTCGCCAAGCAATTTCTAAGGTAGTTCCGATCCCAAAACAAGTTTGTTTTTACTCTGATCCCGTGATCTTCTTTGACTGAACCGAGGATTTAGTTAACAGGTTGGTGACTTTTCGGATGACAATCGATCGGGTATTGATCGTTCCTTGCACCGAATTAGCGCCATTAGGAATCGGAAGATGCAAATCATTGGTCTCACCTGTAGAGTTGGTCGGGCTATAGCGGGCAGTGCGGAGATGATTCGTGATTTAGTTGAAGGTGGAGGTTCTATCTTAGTAATTGGGCCTCCTGGAGTTGGGAAGACTACTTTAATCAGGTACCATCTTTTTTTTTTTTTTTTTGCAGAAAAGAACATTGGAGGAGTTATTAATTCTTTTTATACTGTAATCAGTTGATTGGTACATGCGATAATATTAACTTTTCATTTTCAAAAGTTGACTACTTAATTCATTACTGATCTTCTAGAGTCTGAACTCTGAAAGGCACCCTGAAAGTAAATGTTATTTGCATAAATATGAGTTTGACTTGTCAATAGTTTCCGATTTTTGGGCAGTGTATTTTTTCTGCATTGCACCTTACGGAATTGGGAACACCAATGAAATACTTTGCACAATGCAGTGTTCTTTCATGTGAGATTAAATATGAGGATTCATCCCAATCAATGCATGTTTTACAATAATCTGATGTTGTGGTTAGATGGAGTGAGACAGTCGGTAAGAGCAGAGTATGGGGAGTTGATATGAAGAATTTGAGTTATCAGATTTGCAGGAGTAACCTTAAATAATAGACCATCCATGTGCAGACCTTAATAGTTGAGATATTACAACTCGATTGTTGTTATTGTTTGTCAGTGAAGTGTACCATGGTATCAATGTTGCTTGGAGTGTGCAGAGAGGCTTAATATGCTTAGTATTCAGTTGTATTGTTTTTATTCTTTTTTCAATGAGATCATATTTGTTTGAGAGGTTTATGTTGTCTTTGTTGCATCCAAACATGTATGTGGTGACCTTGTGGCTTTGGCATTTCAAACCTTTTTTTTAATTGAAATCATGATTCACCAGTTCATCCACATTGTATATGATTATTGCTGACTTGAGAAACCAAGTGTGCTTAAACATTGAACATGAATTTTTGCGTAGTTATATTTCTCTGATGAAGTGAAAGAGATACTAAAATTCTACTGTTGTTGTTTTTATCATCATTGTTTAAATGCAGGGAGATAGCTAGAGTATTAGCAGATGAAAAGATGAAACGAGTTGTCATAGTAGACACATCCAATGAAATCGGTGGTGATGGAGATATACCTCACTCGGGAATTGGTCGTGCTAGGAGAATGCAAGTTCCAAATGTTAGCATGCAGCACAATGTAAGTGCACTGTATGCTACTCTCCCTCAGGGAGTTCACATTAAATCCAAGCTCGTGAGCTAGATAGATGGTTCTTGAAAATAATATTACTTTGTATGTCTCTTTGTGCCACGATCATTAGGTCATGATTGAAGCAGTTGAGAATCACATGCCAGAAGTAATCATAATTGATGAAATTGGAACCGAACTTGAAGCTATGGCAGCAAGTACTATAGCTCAAAGAGGTGTTCAGCTTGTTGGAACAGCTCATGGGGTAACAATTGAGAGCATAATAAAAAATCCTTGCCTACAGGCACTTGTTGGTGGGATAGAGGTAGTGCTTTATTTCTCTACTTTGTCTATCTGCATATTGTTCGCCTATGTGATATTTTAGTTGGCAATTATCTTAGATACTTTTTGCTCGACTTCAACTAACTCTGAATTTATGTCTCTGATGAACTGAAAACTGAAATGCTTTGTGGTTTCTGCTTGTATTTGCTTAGAAACCAATTTAGAAGTTCCTTGGAAGTAAAATGTAGTATTTGAAAATCACAAAATGACAGTCAATATATTGAAATTAATGTGTTTGAGCATAGAGTCTATTTTTAGATACCTAAAACTGAAAGAATTCAGTAGCTTTGAAAATGGAGAATTTACATCCATGTTATTACATTACTCTGCAAGCTTAATCCCCCTTATGAATGTCAATCATTCATCCTATGTAAGTTTAACAAGGCATTCTAGAACTAGAGGAGGATATAATATGTAGTATCACGAATGCTGACACAACTGATTATTTTTACAAGGATCTCAAATCTCTGACTCTAGTAATATTGTTAAATGTATATCATATGCACAAGCTAATGCACAGATTTCCTTCACTTATCCTGAACTCGGGGAGTATAGATTTTAGTCAATGAATTATGATTCAACTGGGAATAATAGATCCTCTTCCACCAAGAAAAAATATCACATAATCTATTTGTTCATATATCAGTTGCTTTGAACTTATTTCAATGTAGAGTGTTACACTTGGTGACGAGGAGGCTAGGAAAAGGAAAGTTCAAAAGACAATCCTTGAAAGAAAAGGTCCGCCTACATTTACCTGTGCTGTTGAGATGTTATCCAAAACTGAGTACCAAGTTCATCACAAATTGGAAGCTACTGTAGATGCTATTTTAGCAGGTACGATTGTTTCTTCACCTTATTTGTCAACCTGTTTCTCAAATTCCTGTTTTGAGGTATAGTTCATTGTCATGCTTTTGTGAATATAGGGAAATCTCCCCTCTTTGAAACACGCAAGATTGATCCCAAAGGTGATTTAAGTAACTCTTCTCCAGTACCACAGGAGTATCATGAAGAGGAGCAATTTCTGAGTTCTAAAAAGGATGTTTCAATTGGCATGCCTTTACATGATGATGCAAATGCTAATGCTGGATATAACAAGAAAGCAAGAAGTAATTCATACACACCAAGGAGATTGCCAATTCGTGTTTATACTTATAAGGTAATCATCAGACTGCGGTCATTAGCATTCAATTGCTGGAATTTTGTTCCTTGCATGCCTCTTTAACCTTCTGATATCACAGGTCACATAATAAGGTATGACATTATAGTGACTATGTTGAGCCTCAAAATCCTTAATTAGATGCACTACATAAAAAGCTCAGAGTGTCATACCCCTTGTCTATATTTCTCTTTTTGCCTTCCATTTCAGTTTTTAGCATGTTCTTCATTGGAGTTTGCTGAAAGGGTACAAGCACATTATCATTAAATAATTTACTTTTATTGGACCAATTGATGTGACATTGATTCATTCTTAGATTTTGGAAGCTGATCTGCTGCAAGTTGCAACTGTAATGGGCTATGAGGATGATATATATGTGACTGATGACATTGGAACAGCAAATGCAATTCTAGCATCAAGTTCCGAAATGAAGCAAAATCTTTGGATTCGCAGTGTTGCAAAATTCCATAAGCTCCCCATATTCGTGATCAAAGTAAAGAATCTTGCCATTATGCTTTCTTGGTTGCATTGCTAGTGCCCTTATAGTTCTTTGTTCTTAACCACAGGAGAGTACAATGGCACAAATGGTAAAGGCAATTAAGATGATTCTTGGGATTAATAGTTTTGGCTCTAGACTAAATGAACCATCAACATTCACGGACGACATAGAAGTGGAAGATGATGCGCCTAAGAGAAAACCTACCTTGGAAGAAATAGATGCTCTAGAGGTATGCGGTTTTTGCGACCAATCTACACTAACACATATGTGATGGTTGATACATATGGGGATGCTCATATTGTATCATTGCACTTACCTACTTAAACCTCAGTAGCTTTCTTCCAATCATGTACATTGTAGGAGGTTCGTATGGCTATCGAGTACATTGTAATCCCCGGCGGAGAACCTGTAGAGCTCCTCCCACAATGCTCCAAGATAATTGCTCGCCAACTCGAGCTCGTGGAAAGCTACCAATTAACTGCAAAGAGGTCAGGAACAGAACTGAACTCAAGGCTGCAGATTCTCCCTTTGAAGATGGTTAAGAAAAGCTCATCTGCCAAGAGCCATGGGCCACATTCAAGTGAGCAACTGCAAGAGGTGAATCTTAATTCACTGCCGGGATGGAATGTGGGTTCTAGTGTTACTCGCCTTCCCCTTCTGCCTGATAATTAAAAAACTCTAAGTGTAGTTAGTTCTACCCCGTCTTGTACAGTATCTCTATGTATATATCAAACTGTGATGCTTGTTCTTCACAGCAACTGTAAATTTATGTCATTCTTTTAATGGAAAATAGCTCACACATGTAATCCATTTACGTCTCTTTTGAAATGTGAATGAATCGTTGTACATTTATTTTGTATCACAGTCATGAATATTATCTCTCCATAAAGCTTTATGCAAGATCATATCAGTGCTAATACAAATATTAGGTCAGTTAACATAACAATAGACGATACAGAACAAACAAAAAAATGACAAAACCTCGAGATATTTCATTAATGTTTTCAGTAGAAGAAAACAGGTGAAATTTAGAACACTTCAAAACTTGATAATTGCAAGTGCTTCACAGCAAACAGGTGAAACCGCAAATCATGACAACTATGTGAGTTTTATTGAAGAAACGAGTACTTGAATGTTCTCGCAGCATTATACAAATAACCACAAGCATTACGTATCTCTTGAACTTTTGAAGCTCTTACATCCCGTGACAAGCTGACAGATCACAAAAGAGATGTCATCGTAGATCACAAAAGATTTGATCCAATGAGTCACCATGGCACCTGCAGCTAGCGATCTTGGAATGATGCATTCATGAGGTTAAGTGCTGAATCCATAAACTGGAGAAGGCAAGTGAAAGCAAGTAATCAGGACATTCAAACAACCAAACTAATTCTCGAATAAACATAATATGGACTTGCAATGATGTATGATGATACGCTGGATAATACAGTTTTAAATTTTGATGTCTGGAGCAAGAATTGGCCAGTGAAGAGCAAGACAATAGGTTAGCCTTTTTTTACTTTGCCTGATATTTTTTTATGTAAATGGTTTTTCGAGCATTATGTCTATTACTAACGGACTAAATGATTCATTGGAGTCAACTTCTTTTCCTTGACTGAAGATTTCCAGGTTGAAGTCAACAGTTGCGTGGATTTCAAAGAGGTGCCAGAGTCTAATATTTTAATCCCAACATGATAGTCTGAAGTGCCGGTTCTAGCCATCTAATAATAGTTTCTTAAATCCTATAAGCACAAAAATGTATGACACAAAGAGCTGTAAATAGCACAGCACATTTTTCCAATTTTCCGAGCCAAAAGGAAAAGGATCATATTGATATGAAAATATTGTAAGATTGTAACTCACTGGATCATATGGGAAATCTCATAAAGAAAAATAGCTTGCCCAACAATTCAGTATAGGACTTTGCAAGTATATTTTAACTGTTTCTCACTGTAAAATGTGAGGCAAAAAACTTGTGTTATTGTTTCACAATCTTGTAGTCCCAATTTGTATGAATATCATATGATGTAACCCCTTAGCGTATTGATGGTAGAATCGGTTAAACTTCCTAAAAACACAGTCTTTATTTAAAGCAAAATAGTTTATTCGACATTGGCCAATAGAGGCCATCATATTCATATTCTGGTTCTTTTTTTTGGTCTTCTATTCTCTATAATTCACATTTCATTTTGCCTTGTGAATCTTATTTTGAGTAGTATCGTTGATCCACAAAAATAGTGCATCAAGAGTAATGTACAACCAGTGTCACTTGCATTTGCAAGATAACTAAAGCATCTTAAATCAGCATAAAGAAAAGGATGCCCAATTTGTTCACCTTTCCAAGTGCTTGAAGTTCCCTTCCAACAGGTTCCACAAATTTAAAGTCAATATCTATAGGCCAGACCTGCATACAGTGAAAGTCAATATTAAAAACTGCAAGAAAATGTTTAAGCTACAATCTTGAAAAGTTTAAATCACTAATCGAGGATTGTTCAATCAATCAACTTAAACATTCAAAACATCAAATAGCTCCATATTTCAGCTTTCATTGTGAATGACTTTACAACCCTGACATTGTATGAATCAAAATAAAAGGAATCATCAGAAGAGACTGAAACCATTGCAAGATATACTAATCTAGAATTTACCTAGTATGAATATAGTATAGCTACTGGAAGGAAAAAAGTCAAAGTATCGAGGAATATGGTCAAGTTACTTATCCCTCGACATAAGAATTGTGATAATGATGTTGCTTGAATGAATTCCAAAGATGTACTAGACAGAAGGAAAAGGCTATTCTCCATGTTGATGAAGCTAAGCTTGGAATCTCCACAAAGCTCTTCAGAAAACAAATATTCTTAGATTTTCTATCAATAGTCTTGATAGATGGCTTACTTATGTATCACAAATGACTACAATAGAAAAACGACCATGATCCTGGACAAAGAAACATCAGAAAACATCTAAAACTGATTCAAAACTAAGAGTAGCACTTCCAGTTTTTCTTCTTCTTTTAATTAGAAAACCTGCAGTCGATGGAATTATCAATGAATAAAATCACTGAAGACTTATAAAAATCATCCTAGTTACAAGATTGAAGTCATAGCTTCGTTAAAAACTAAGTTTTTTCTTTATGAACTATATATAAAAAGCATACGTGTAGTATTGACAAGTTAAACAAGGCAAAGAACACAACTTTCACAAGTGACGAATTTAAAAATTGTAGAGAAAGAAATTCAACTTAATTCAACAGTGAATATATCAGTTAGTACGAAACAAGTAAGAGCGAACTCTTCCACTTGCTCGTGCATCATGAACGATTCAGTAAGCCTTATCCACATGAAACAACAAAAAGAAACAAGATCAACTAAGCAAAACCTTCAATCCAAGCAATTTCACCGGGGTAGCAAGCCCCGGGACGATGCAGTCCGGCCCCGCAGCTTCCAGCCTGGCCTCCGTGGCGAACCCGCTGCCTATGGGATCCGGATGCTACATAAAAGGAGCAACTTTAAGGAGCTGAAGAGAGGAAAGAAACAGGGGGGAAAGCAAACCAATTAGGGCAAGACCGCGGGCGGCGAGGAGTACCTTCATGACGGCGAGGGCGTAGTTAGAATTGGAGTTGGGTTGGACGCGGAGGACGGGATTGAGGTGGATTTTAGGGATGGGCTTCCTTCCGGTGGGGGAGGCCCTCCAGGGAACGTCCTCGGCGAGCAGCGTCTTCTTGGTGGCGACGGCGGTGACGGACGCCATGAGCGGCGAGGCCGGAGTGACGAGGAGATGAGGAAGGTGGTGGTGGAGGAGGAGGAGGAGGAGAGGTGGATTATGAAAGAGGAGATGTGGTAGGAGAGGATTAGAAGGAAAGGGAGGGAGGGAGGGAGAGGAGGTCGTTGAGGAATATGCTGCCCTTTGAAGCAGCCACAAGACAAGATCACAATCCTTTTTCGACCAAGTAAGAAATATTTTATCACATTTGCGCAAATTTCAAAATGGCCACCCAAATTTTATTAAATGCAAAATTATATTCTTTTCTTCCTATCTACTCCTTTATATTTCATTATAACACACTTTTGCAACAAAACAAACTTTAATATTTGTTCCATTCAAAAAAAAAAGAGATACCCATTATTTGACATCAAATATGACTTAAATGAATAGGAGAGTTTGATGTAATGATAAAGTTATCATATTTATTCCATTCAAAATAACATAGGTGAGTTGGTTACCCATTATTTGACATCAAATATGACTTAAAGCAAATAGAAGAGTTTGATTTAATGATAAAGTTATCACCGTATGAGCCGCTAAGGTGGCGGATCTTTTTTTTGCATGAGTTCAAATTTCAAAAATAACTTCTTATAGAACAAGAAAACTGTGCATAATATATCCTTCTTTGAAATCTTACATTGATAAAATTTTCGTACACCAGATAGACTCACTGGCAATCGTGCTGCAGAAGAAGAAGAAGATGATTATGATTATGACAGGACATGCAGCGGCCCACGGATATTGCCTTATCTGTGGATGAATAATAGTTGGTAGTTTGCAAGAGATGGGTGGTTCACCTATAATTATATGTTCCTGTAGTTAATTTTGTCGTCCGAGGAGCTGAACACTGAGACAAGAAGAGTGAAGTAGTATCTTTCTCAATATTTGATCTTATTTAATGTGTTGTTTTGTATTTGCCTTTTAATACAGCAGTATTTGGATGAGAATAAACAGTTGTTTCTAGCTATTTTAGACAACCAAAATGCTGGGGAAGCACCGAGTAAGTCCAGTTTTTCATAAACAAAAGATCGATGAGATCATTGTGAAATTTAACATGTCGGAAGGTTTATTGTAAAATCTTGTGTTAAATGTAGAAGAAGACAAAAAAAAAAATCTTACGACAGAAAAATATACACATGATGTTGCTAGATTGCTTTGTACATGGAAGCAGATAGCATGCATAAAACAAAATGGGAGTATCCTTTTTTCTTTCCTATGTAGGAACCAAGCCAGATTTCAGAGGGATCTCATGTACCTTGCGGCCAGTGCAGATATTACTCGGTTTCTCAGTTCATAATAAATGATCATCTTGATGATAAATATGACCAATAAAATTCTAAATTCCATCAAGGTTCTGATGTCAAAACAAAGCAATTCCATTATTTAAAATACGTAGCCAAACCGAGATAATTGTGAGATATGGATTGTTATCGTTGTTGTAGTTTTGCATCTTATCAAATTCAATCATCAACCAAGATAATTGGAAGATATGGAAAGCTTATTTAAAATACGACCATAGCGAAAATTCAATCATCAACTAGAGGTCAATAGAGAGCTAATGAAAGATCCAGTCATATCTTCGATTTACAAAAATAGAGAGAAATAAAAAGAAGGGAGATAAAAGAACAAAAGAAGAAAGGATAAGAAGAAAGAGAAGAAATAAGATGCTCACTTGTTTGGATGTGTTACAGTGAAAAAGTAAATAACTTAAATTGCTAGATGGCTAGCATAAGATTAAGGATTAACGACACGAAGATGGATAACAAACCCCATATTACTATATGTGACGTCCTCAGAATTTGCATTTATATTTTGTCACTCTTATGTTCAATGAGTATTAAAATATGGCATTTATCACTAATCCCTTCTTTCCATTTAATTTTTGCAAGCATAGGATTTGTTAGTTTCGGGAGAAATAAAGTTTTAGTCCAACCACTGTTTCTTTCTTCTACAAGCAAAACAAGATTATTATTTTCTATGTTTTTTTTTTTTAACACCATTACATCATGTTAATAATCATAGAGATCATGTAGTAGTGGCTATAAACTAGAGCAATTATGTAACAAGTTAACCTAGGGTTGAGTCACCTCCTTGGAGAGAACTAATGTCTATCTCTAATATTCTTCCTATGCAAGAGTAGGTTGGTTTGGTATTCATATTCTAAGAATGGTATTCCCAGAAACATTATCAATATTTCTATAATATTATTGCTAAAAAGTTAAGATTAGTCTAATGTACAAATATTAATATTTTAAATTCTGATTTTGGTGTTTGATAGGATTGTAATTTTTATTTGATAAAAGTTCACAAAACCCTTTTATTCATAGGTAACAAAATTTAATCAGATTAGGAGAAAATGCAGTTAAGATGATGATGGCCCATTCAATTGCTAAATACTTAGTTCCATGATATTTGGTACCGTGATCTCATCGAACAATAAACATCAACTCATGAACAACAACTAGGGATTATAATGACATAGGGAAAATACAGTTAAGATGATGATGGCCCATTCAATAGCTAAATACTTAGCTCCATGATAATTTGGTACCGTTATCTCATTGAACAATAGACAACCACTCATGAACAATTAATTAGGTGTGACATTTATTACAAATAATTCCATTTTAAACATGAGATTCTTGAGAAATACATTACTTTGGTGAGGTTTTTGTATTCTCCCTAAAAATCACATCACTTGACAAGTAAAATCCCAATGGAAAGAGGTATCAACAACCAAACATTCACAGATGAACATATATCAACAAGCATGGAATGAAAATTAAACCCCGAAAATTAAACAATAACAGACTAATATGAAACAGCATTTTCGAATAGAATCATATTAGGAATGACATGACTAAACTTGCAATATCATTGTTTATGTGAAGAAATGCAACATTTTGACATGTAAAATTGAACATCTAAAGAAAATTGTAAGTTGAAAGATAAATATACGCACTTTTTCTTCTCTCCCAAATATTCAATACTTCATCATTCGGCTGCTGTTGAGTATCGATCCAAGAGTTCCCAAGACAGCAAAAGCCAGAAGGGGGCTGACATCGAGGGTATCAAAAACTGGAGGGATGATGTTCCTGAAGAGATTGAGATAAGGATCGCAGAGATCCCTAATTGCCGAGAGGGGCTGTCGGTCCCAGGGAATGTTGGGGAACCAACTCAGTAGAACCCTAACCATCAACACACCGCTGTAGATATCAAGCCACTTCGCCATCCCTGCTGCCACAACCGTGAGCGGGGTGTTGAGGTAGCCCGATGGCCGGGCCACCCGGCGAGCGGCGAAGAAAAGGGGGCCCACAGCCCAGGTGAGATTCCCCTGGAGGAAGCGAAGCTGATCTATCTCCTCTGGACTAGCGGCGGAGGCACGCGCTGCTACGCGATGAAAGAAGGAGAGGAAACCCTTGGAAACGGAAACGGCGAAGGCGAAGAGGGAGGCGAGAGTCCTGGTGGATTCGAAGACAAGAGAACAGGGAGGCGGCGGGGAAATCGCTGCGCGCGGGCGGAGAGAGCCCGGTGGTCGGCGCAGAGATGAGAGGCCGAGGCGGAGGGATCCGGCGGCCGGAGAGCGGACAGGGAAGGAAGGAGATGGGGAGTGCTTTTGGAGGAGGAAGAGGCGAGCCCTAGGGCTCCCTGGAGCGGTGACGGCGGCGGCGGCGGAGAACACGGCGGCCATCGTCGAGGAAGCGTCGCGATGGATCGAGAAGCGAAGGTGATCGACTAATGAAGGACCGCAAACCAGTGCCGTAATCGAGAAAGGACGGGTAAGATTTTATTCACATAAAAAATGGACGGCCAGATCTATTCTACAAAGCCGATGAAATCTGATGGGCCGGCCCAACTTCTCCCAACCTGACTCGGTCCGAGTTTGCCGAGTCACATAATCTTCAATCACGTACCCTGAATTAAAATTTGATTAGAAATAGTAAAATTTTTAAAAAAAATAATAAATAAATAGAACAAGTGTAGACAAATTGAACCCATAAATAACACAACACAGGCATCGAGCAATGTTTGAGATGATCAACACTGTTTACTGTCCATACACAAAAAAGACAGAATATATATATATATATATATATATATATCAAGAATTATACAACCAAACATAAGATATATTAAACATATAAGGAAGAGCACACTACAAATGCACAGCCAATACACTTAATTTAATCCAGAAGCTTAATTATGTGATGGTTAATCGTCGATGACCCATCACTCTTCAGCCTCTGTTCTTGCGTTTCTCCATTGCCCTCGGCGCTGTAATTAGGAAGAAGAAGAAGGAAAAGAAGATTAAGTTTGATTAATTTGTTTGATAAAACCTAATGACCTAGGAGTACTATAGATTATACAAATATGTTTAAAAGGATGATCAGTAGTACTGAAGTATTGAATTAAATAACTATATATACATCATGAAGCTTTATCAGTGATCTTAAATATGATTCCATAATAAAGAAGACAGTTCTTTAGCTAGGTAGCTAGCTTTATATTCATTCTTACAACGTAAAAATTAATATGAACTTACCAAGTCCGACGACCTCTGATCCCTTCATTACCCTCAAGCGTTTGCAGGAGTCAACAAACATCCTGCAGGATTAATCATTTTGATTACATAATGGATGCAATTGTATTAAATTTACTACAGGTATATAGAAAAATTAAAGTGAGGCAATAATCAAGTATGACTTACTCCCAAGGAACGTCCCCTACGAGCATCCAGTCGCCATCCTTGTCTTCATAAGTAGGCACATACTCGGATCCATTGATCACCAGCGCCGTCACCTTGCCGCCGTTCATGAAATCCCTCACGCTTACTCCTTGCTCAGACCCATAATTTCCTGATATATCTTTCTATAATGAATTACTAATTTACAGAAAAGGAATTCATGATCTCTTCTTGATGAAAAAGAAGAAAACAACTAGCTATATAGTGATACAGAGAATGAGCTGTAACCCTGTGGATGAATTCTAAAATAATCTTATCTTCCTAACAAAAGCTAATTAATTTGTCTGCAGATGGTGTGTTCAAGTGGCTTATAAAGAAGAAGGTGTGTGTGGACGTAGGGTGGTGGCTGCATGGTCGGTACTGTCAAAAAGACAGAGGAAGTAGTAGTTACCGGAGGTGGCGAAGGAGGAGAACATCTTCTGCAAGGCCGTGGAGAGGTCCTGGTAGCTCTTGTAGGTCTTGAGGTCGACCTTACGAAGGTAAGGAGCGCCGTCCATGCTCACCTTCACAAAGGCAGCAGCGGCCTTCTCGCTTTCTTCTTCCTTGTTCTTGCTTTCAGTCTGCTGCTGCACGTTGAGAATGTTCTTCCTGAATGATCGAACTGGAGGCCAACCCACCACCTGTGCCCTGTCGACAACTATTTTACATTCATATTTGTAGAACACAGTAAGTAATCAATTTAAAAAATAGCCAGTATAGATCTGATATGAGTTCGTGCAAATTTAAGACAAAGATTGATATGATCATCAAAGTAATTAGCTTCCATGAGAAATAAAGGCGGCGTTTAAGTACTTGGGAGCAGGTGGCTTCTCATGAGGATCAGCGGCCTTGTTTCCTTTCTCGGTGGCCTCTAATTCCTTGCTCTCCACAGGGGTTTGAAGCTTCAGCTTCAGATCAATTGTCTCCAGGAAGCCTCTCTTCCCAGAGTTCCTCACTGCCACCTCCCCTAATTCTCCGGCGCCGCCACCCGGCAGTCCCAGACGCAGCTCAGTCTCCTCCAACCGCAACCCGCTCGCCATCACTTCTCCGTCCGCCGACGATCGACGAGAATGTAGGTCGGTCTCTGCTTCTCCTCCTTCCTCAAGGTTTTACCGCTCGTATAAGAAAACAAGAGAGCGTATGGTTCGCTATCAATCAAGGAGACGGAGGAGGAGACTTATACGTGGGCCGCACCGCCAGGGCCACTCCTGCTCGCAACACGTGTGCACGGGCTGGCCGGTCCACATCACGTAATTAATCCCGGTTCCCCGAAACGAACCCGGTTCGAACCTACTTTCAGATTAAGCCGAGCGGCCATGTTGACGGGTCCATGTGCGGGGATTCCTGGAGAGACCGGGAGCGGTTCACCCACGTGAACCCTGTCTCTCATTAACCGGCCACGGCCAATTAATTAAACCGAACCCGGCGCTTTTGCCTCGATTTGATTCTCTCCGTGCATGATACTTCTACTTCAGCCTACGTAAAATAAATACAAATATATAATATATATATATATAATTTAGACTGTAATAGAGTTCATTGGTTTTGGACAAGGCTACTGCTAATAAAAATTAATTAGTGAGTGGGATTAGTCACCGATCGAGGTAATTAAACGAGAATTGATAGATTCTCTCTGAGAAAAGTATGAAGATGTAGGACGAGACAACCATGCATGTTGCTAGATTCTCACTTTCATGGCTGAGATTGTTTCACTTAAATGCTTTAATTTATGGGATAGTTATACTAATGCATCAATATAATATTTATGCATTCGATTCAGACATGCATGGTTTTATTGTAGAAATTAAAGTTGTCAGAAAGGTGCCGAGATAATTGCCTGATTTCGATCGTGGATATATATCTATATAAAGCTTTTACTGCAGTAGTGTTTAAGTTTATTCCTTCATTCCAAATGTGATTACGCAGTGCATTAATGAGCCAGGCCAGAGCTTATCCAACTGGAGACAAACATATATACTCTCATCCGATCGATCGAGATGGCTACGTACTCGGGAGGTTTAGTAGTGAGTTTAGGCAGCTTTATGTAATTATTAACTAGATTATAATAAAGCAGACGTATCAGCTTGTCGCATGCAAGGTCACGGTCCATCTACAGTAATGAAAGCATGATCATATCGAAGTGGGCATTGGTTTCTTGTGTTTGGGTTGGCAACCTAAAGGGAAAGAAGGAGAAGGGATGGGGATAGTGGTTGAGTGCATGTGTTGGAGCAATCTCTACCCTCTGCCTGTAAGTAACCTGCAGATATTAATTGCCTTCTCCACTGAATCATCAAGAAAGAGATACCAGCTGTAGTGTTTAATTACTTTGCAATTGGAGAGGAAGAAAGCTCTTTCAGTTTCAGTTTTTAAATCACTCTCCTAGGATGGAACTAGGTAGGTAGGTATTGAACCTAAAATTAAGGTTACTCTATTCACAGCACAAGAATAAAGATATGAAGAAGAAGAAGAAGAAGAAGGTAATTAAAACTTATGAGAGCTAGGATAGGAACAGCTGCAGATAAATCCCTACAAGAGACTTGAGCTTAAGACAGCAAAGAAAAGCTGGCCCCTTGATGGTGGCTTCCCTTCTACTCAAAACAAAGAGGCAATTGTTTCATGCATTAATTGTCAGAAATCAAACTAGGAGGGGACAGGGCACCTGTGTATCGATGTGATGTTAATTACAAGCTAGAGTCGCTAGTTAGCTCAAGAGTTCCTGTGGAATCCACGATTACACGTTGCTTAATTTCCTTTTGGACATTCAAAGTTGTTAACCTAGCTAGAGGAATTGTATCAATTATATTGATGCCGGTATAGTTCTATACAAATATGCACAATCTTCAGAAATTATAAACAATAGCTCGTGAGAAGCAACGTAACCATGGCAATCAAAGGTGTATGGAGATATGTATGTATCTCACTGCATGCTTCTTAATCACTAGCTACTTCACTTCAGAGATATAATACATGGAGACGAGACGAAAGAGATAAAGTTTTTTGCTAGATATACATGCATATTTATTTCTATATAGATCCCTTTCTCCAGCGGAGCAGCAAGCATTCTGTCCCTTTCTGCAGAGCCATCTGAACTTAATGGCTACAAGGATTGGCGTGTTCGGCGGTGCCACTCGTGTGGCCCGTCGTCGGCGTCCTGATATTGAAGTCAGAACAGGATCGTATGAGCAAGGCAGGCATGCATTTAACTGCATGCATGCTGTTAATTATGGGCTGAGATATGTGACAGACGGGCAAGTCTTGAATGATCTGCAGGTGCGATGGTGCATGCATATGGCTAGCTAGCTCTTCGATATATCCGTGCATGATCAGAAGGGCCGTCCCTGTCCACTTAAATGCATCTCTTTCAGATGAGCTGTAAGTGGTTGCGAGTGTGGCGTAATTTGCTCGATCGATGTACAGAGGACCACAATCTCAGATATGGATACATCTTGATATACATGCATGTTTTATGATCTGTAATCTATCTATCATGATTAGATAATAATAATAATCAGAAAAACCTTGTCTACCTGGAAATCTGGGATTTTGTCCACCAGATATGCTACACTACTGTTGATTAATGGACCACTACTCCAATGGCCATAAGTCAGATTTAGTGACTAAATCAGACTGCAGAAAAGCATAGGTTTGGAAGCTTCAAAGACTCTACGTACTATATCTCCAACCAAGTCGAATGGTAAAAGCCTAAAGACATGATCAGTCAAATTGTTCTAGGCAAGTGAAAAGCAAGACAAAACCATGTGGACCAGAACAACAAGCGACCTGTCTATCCATTGATTGCTGAAATAATTTTCATTTGTTGTCGCATTGAAGGGCCGACAATCAAACTCTGTATGATCTCCAACAACTTAATCAATCACAAGCTTTTCCAAGAAATGTATAATTGGCACAGAAACACCTTACTGAATGTTTCCTGAGAAGAGTGCAGTGATTGAGGAAGCTACAGTGCGTACGGGGACAAAAGCTTTGTCAGATAAACAGTTGTTGCTGCAGTCACAGTGAGCAAGATTGCTAGCTAGCTAGTTCTACACAGACAAGATGCAATATATAAAACATTACGTTACATTATTTTTGTTGTTTAAGAAAAAGACATTCAATAAAAGCAACAACTACTACGTAGCTATAGACGACTTTCTCAAGAGCAAACATGGCAAGGCGAGTTGGAGATTGACATCGTCCCAGATTGACACAGACAGGCACAGGGTCTCCTGTTGGGGTTGTCGTCGGGTTGGGAGTCGAGGGTTTTTTCCAAGTAGACGCCAATGGCGTTGACATAAGTCGCTGCCCTTCCAAAGAACCCTACAACTTTGCAGTCGCATGAGAGTTGACAAGGGGGGAAGACAGATCCACCACACCCTTTTCCAAAGGAATAGGAATTCTTATTCGTCACGATTTCCAGTTTGGTTAGACTGATGGTGTCGTAAGTTCCTCGAATCGACGTGATGTGCTCCTTTTCCCCGAGCTCAATCTGCATTAAGGTACGTACGTACGTGAAATATATGATACTGTGTTTATCTTATTATCCATTGTTAATTATCAGATATCAAACCTGATGGAGAGTGCCGCCTTCGCCTCCGATTCTTGGCGTCTTGTATTTTCTACAGTTGAAATTGTATTCTATCTGAATGGAGTTGATGCGGTCGTCTGCGCTCACGTTGATGGTCTTGATGTTGTGAAAGGCTCCAATGTCCCAATCAAACCCTAAACGAGGTCCCCATGGTCCTTCCTTTCTTTCAGTTTCCTTTCCGCACTGCAAGTAAGAATAGTGTACATGTGCATTTGAACTCAAATATCAGAATTTAGTCGTCTTTTAAGGATATGTATTTACCAGCATATACAGATCTCTGTCGACCACCACATTGAGCGCTTTGCAGACGGCAGCTTCAACTTTCTCGAGCGATTTGAGCGTCGGAAAGCCGCCGCATTGGCTGTCCTGGCCGGCGGCGGCTGCAAGCTCGTCGAGGCAGCCGGCGAGGTGGCGGAGCTGCTCCATGGCGTTGTCCTCCTTGCAGTACATCTCTTTGATGAGTTTGAGCTGCAGGCGCTCCAGTTGGCACTTGATCTCCTTGAGCCTGGCCTGCAACGCCGACGACGAGGCCTCCGGCGACTCAACCACTGCGACGGCGTCCAAGCTCTTGATCAGGCGGCAGAGGAGCTCGACGACGCTGCTGCAAGGAAACATGATGAATGCCGACGACGACGAACGATGAAGTCAGTAGTGATGGACCATAGAGTGTGCGCATGGCGGTCTTTAATAGTAGCGAGCGCATCGCCGGAGCATCGGCATCGAGAAGCTTGAGGACAAAGCAAGAACAGAAGAGGGTGGGGTTAAAGGGAAAGCGAAAGGTAAAGATAAAGAAGAAGAGGAGATTGTGCATGGTGTAAATAATAAGATCGAGATCTATAGAAGACAAATCAACGTGAGGAAAAGGAAAAGAAGAAAGAAGCAAACTATCAAGTTTAAAGGCAAAGGTTTGGGTTGGACACAAAAACTAATGCTATAGTTAGTTCATGTGCCTCATCGTGCTAGTAGTGGGGCCCAGCAACCCCTGCAATGGGTCTCCAACAAGGCCCAACATTGAAGCCCAACAAGGCCCATTATATATATGCATCCTTTGCTGTATGGTGATGGTGATAGCATCCTGTATCAGATAATCTCATTCTCCACAAACCCTGTGCATTCATTGTCATAAAATTCTATTTGTCTCCTCCTCGTCCAAACATTCCTCCTAACCCACCCATATCTTTCGATCCCATCTGCTTCATCAAGCTCTGGATAATCTAAAGTGTTATGTATGTTGGATTCATACATATGTTGGTAACAAAGAGTTGGGAATATGGGACTCACAACTCTGAGATGATGAGCTAAAGTTTACATATAAAATAAGTTGTTCAAACTGGAAGAGCTGAACAAACAAATAGCATGTCAGTTACAAGATGCCTTATAAAAGGAGGAAAAAGAAAATTGTACTTCCAGGGCTAAACATAAAAAATCTCATTTGTCTTGAGGTTGAATGGTAATCTAAAATCCCATAAAAGGATTCAACAAAATCCCATAATCTACTTTTTTAGCCTCAAAGGAAAGTTAAATCATACACTCAGCAGAATCCTAGCTTTCATTTTTTGGATTGCTCCTTTAAGGCTAATGAAACCATAGTCCACTAGCCAGGAAAAAAAAATCTATGTTTCTATAGGGATAATAATGGATAACTAAGATCACATAGTGACGTGAACCTCATGCATTGATTTTCATACAAAATGTAGCAGCCATGACCAATGATTGCCATGGTGTTAAAATAAACAGACTCGAGCAAGAAGCAATAAATCATAAAGACACTGGAAATCCAATGCATATTCATATTAAACTACAAACTGTTGTTAGTTGCATGTCTTGTTCTTGATATATCATATATTCTGTAATTGTTGTGGCTCATTCTTTTGTCTTTTTGTTGATCTAAGTCATCGAAGAAAATTAATTGGCAACTGCACAAACCTCAGTTATTTGTGAAAAACATCCAAAGCAAAATAAATTTATACTGCAACTCTGACCATTATGATGATACAGGTGTCAATTGAAGTGCCAATTATTGTTATACCTTGGAGGCCAACGAACATTACCATGCTAGTCTTTCCCTTCTTGGGAGTGAAAGAAGGTTTTCCAGGATCCAACATCTTGCATAGCTCATTGAAAACAGCCTGACAACAACAAAAAATACTTTTGCAATTAGACTTGGAAGAATGATTCAAAAAACGGAATCAGCTAACAACAGACCTGTGTAAGGCACACTGCAAAAAAAATAACAAATCAATGCCAAATCATTTGTTTAGATTGACTGCAGTGATAGAATCAATATTCAGACAGTGTATACAAAAACAAATTTTGGGGAAAAGGAAGATAAAATAGTGAGCAATTAAATAATGTGCATTTAGAATCCTTCTCATTTTTCATGCAAAGACATGCTTTTACATGGTGAGTCATGGAAAACACCAGATACTTATTGCAAAGCAAATTACGATAATTCACATAAATGTGCATTGGCATAGCTATCAATGTAGGGCCTACCTCTGTCCCTTATACCTTCTAAATCTAATTGATCAACTTATCTAAAGAATTTATTCATTGCATTCAAAGATGCACATATTTTTAACCAATTTATCTCAACTAATCATTTTTATTGTATTCCTAATATTTCTATTTTCATCTATTCATAAATGAGTATTGATCCATCATTTGAAAACTCATATCATGTAGGGCATCACGATTGAAACATATTGTTCTGATAAATTACCACAACCTTAATACTACTCGAGATATGCAATGTCTCATGTGACACTATGTCAATGAGTATCGTGTAATGTCAACACTCAACACCATTTGGCATGATTCAACACATGTTACGATGAATTATGATAATATTTTTTTAAGCTGATGTCCATATAAAATAATGTTACTATTCTAAATGGAACATTGCTCGAAATTTAGTATTTCGTTGCTTTTCTTCTTCATTTCCTTCACCCTTCCACATCTAATTTGCTTCTGACATCATACATTGGAATGTCAACATGACACCAAAAGAATATCGTTCTGATCAAAAACTAAAACTTCAGTATAACTTAAGATTCTAAACCTTGTTTTTGACCCTACAAATCCGACTGAACAATTTTGTTTCAGGAGAACTAACTTTGTGTTTGTGTTTTAAAATTTTAAATTTCTCAATCCTCTTAAGCAAAAAGTATACAGTCATATCCATGCCAAACCAAAACCACAAAAAAAGGAAACTGAAAAAAACTGAAAAAAAAACAGTAACAAAGAAAAGAAAGTGTTATCATTCGTTGTCCTACTAAGATTTGCAATGAAAAATCATAAGCAATTTCGACCTCTTTCATGTTTACAAAAGATTGACTCTGGGCTTGTCTTCTTCCATGGAAACCACTACTTCAGCAATAAAAAAATAAAAATAAAAACACTTCCCTCAGGAAACATAGAAGGGTATTATTAACCCTTATGAATATTAGCACCGATAAAACAGAGATATAATAAGTTTCAGATATAGTCCCGGTTCCTCTCAATGATCAACTGCTAACGAAAAATGAAACCTTGTACCAAGATGGTGGAACAAAACCGAGTATTTCCCATCCATCACTATTCTATTTGCAGATACTCGTTACTCCCAGAGGCGAACATAAACGCCACGAAAAGAGTCCATACCCAGGAAACATAGAAGCAATATAGTAAATAAATCAATTCAAACTAGAACGCATAAATCATTCACGATAAAATCCCACAAATCCTAATTCTAAATATATGTTTAGGCACCTGCTTTTCCCCCGAGAAGGAATACCTGTTGAATAATACGACGCTTGTTGTGCCCCGCGGCGAGCTCGTCGAGGTTGACGATCCGCTTGATGTTCGCCTGCATGTCTCGGACCAACTTGAACTGCACGTCGGACTGCAGCAGCGCGCGCGAGATCTCATTGAGGCGCTCGCTGAGCACCTTCTCGTCGATGATCGTCGCGTTGCTCATCTGCTGCAACGCGCGGGCGATGCTCCCGCCGAGCTGCGCGAGAACCATCTTTGCTCCGAGTTTCTCCGCCCGATTCCAATACTCGGAACTAGGGTTCCGGTTCCGGTTCCGGTTCCGGAATGGGGAGAAACAGAAGAGATGATCGAGAATTGAGGAAGAAGGAAGAAGCTGTTCAGACCGCCCCTCAATCGATACTATTTATAGTGTGGGCTATGCATTATTATTGGGCCGTGAAATAGAAATGGACCGTTCCTTTGGGCTCGGGCCCCGAATAGCCCATAACAACTAAAAATAGAATTTTATTAAACGTTATTAATAAAATTTAACGCATTATTCTTTATAATTAAGCTAAGTACATTCGAGCAAAGCTAAGTAAATCCCTTGTTCGTTCACCTACCGAAATCTTTGCCTTCCATCTCCACAATTCCCAGTCCTTCATTCCAATTTCAAATCCAATTCCGAGTAGGAAGAATTGGTCACCTACTCTTAACAAACTCGACACTTTCCTTCTCTTCAAATTCCAAAAGGCTCCTTATAAATGAACACTTCAATTCCCTCGCAATTCAATTGCTGTAAGCATCATCTCGCTCAAATCAATGGCACGGAGTCGTCTTCATCCACTGAGCGTCTTGGCGTTGGTGGTCGTCGGAATGCTCCAGTTGACGGCGCCGCCTCCTTCAGCCAGCGCCCAAACGCTCGGCTGCGCGCCGGCAGTGCTGTCGGGCATCTCGCCCTGCATCAGCTACCTCGTCGGGAATTCCACGTCCCCGACGTCGACGTGCTGCTCGCAGCTGGCGGCGCTGATGCAGGGGCAAGCGCAGTGCCTCTGCCTGATCCTCGGCGGCGGCATTGCGCAGCTCGGCTTCCTCCTCAACCAGACGCAGGCCTACACTCTCCCCGGAGCCTGCCGGATCAGCTTCTCCACCGCCCGCCCCTGCCTCGGTCCGCATCGATCACAACCTCTCCCAGCTCACTTGTTCTCGCAATTGGTTAGGCTAATTAATCACATGGCTGAGGTGCTGCAGGATTCACTGCGCCGGTGCCGGCGGGAGCTCCGGCAGAGGCGCCTGCGCTATCACCTGCCGCGACGGCGCCAACTCCGACTAGCGGCGGAGCGGTCCCGGCGGTGGATTCAACTCCGTCGGTACCAAATGCCGGAGCGCCTTCCCAAGGTAAAGCGATCGGATTGACTAGTTGATCAAATTGTGATAAGAAGTAACTGTGTTCGATGCTTTGCTTCAGGGAGTGGTTCGAAGATGACGCCGCAGGCATCGACGGCGGGGAGCTCCTACAGAGTGGCGCCTGCTCTGTTCTTCGTCTCCATTGCCGCCGTTGCGTCGTCGTATGCTTGGATTTGATGCTTTGCTGCCTCTGCTTTTTGTCGTATTGAATCATTCATGGTTATTAGTAGAGAGTGAATAATATTTATTTGATAGTTCTACAAAAATTTAAAAGAATCTCTTGTTCCAAAATTAAAAACACACAAATTTTATAGCTTTGACAACAAACAAAAAAAAGCCATGATCCATTTTAATCTTTTGGGAGGCAGAGGAGCAAAAAAAAACATAGGCAGGAATCTTGACAAACGATAAAGTCAACGGTCCGGTCGGTCAGCAATTGAAACGGTCGAATTCACGAACGCCGCCGCCACACCGCGACAAAATTCTGCACCGCCAATTTGCCTCGTCGCGTGTCCACGTGGCCTTAAAACACTGGACGGAAAGGCGGTTGGCATGACATTTCATTCTCGTCACGGATGATTCAGTAAAACGTTTGTTTCAGTAGGAACTTACAATTCCACGTGGCGGGCAGAAGCTTCTCTGGGCTCCAACGTAGCGTCGATCTTCACTGTCCAAGTGTACGGAACGGTCGCGATGGTTGCAGAGGATCCGAACGGATCCCCTTTAGTTCACTGGATCGCCGTCCGCTTCAGAATTAGGGTTCTTCTCCTTCCCCAATCCAGCGTTAGGTTCTTCGCCGGCCTCCTTTGCGTCGATCAAACAGGAATTTTTTTCGCAAGGAACTCGTAGCTCTGCTTCACATTCGCGTTAAATTTCTCTTTGCTGTCGATCGTTCGCGGAAAATCCGAGTTTTTCAGTGTGGAATTAGTGTTCCTCAGGAGGTATGAGGGTCCATCCGGCTCCGGGGAAGCGAAACACCACCTCCCGGTGCGACGTGAACCCAGCGGCCTCCGCCGCCGCCGTGCTCGGACGGCAGAAGAAGCTCCGCCGCCTGCCGCACGTCTTCGGCAAGGTCCTGGAGCTCCCTTGTTCCGCGGAGGCGAACGTGGCGGTGGAGGAAGACGCGGCCGGTTTCCGGTTCGTCGCCGCCACTGATGGACTCTGGGGCGAGGTGCGAGCCCATTCCATCGAGATACACCCCGGGGTGACGAAGGTGGAGGTGCGGGATGGAGGAGTCGGTGGCGGCGGCAGGTGCGACCTCGGCGAGGGGCTCGAACTGGACCGGTGGAGGTTCCGTCTGCCGCCGACCACCCGGCCGGCGCTGGCCACCGCTGCTTACGCCGACGGGGAACTTGTGGTGATCGTGCCGAAGAGGTCCGTGTTCGAAGGAGATGATGCAGTATAAAATGATTTCATCGGTAGTGTAATTGTACATGCAAAACCTTAATCAAATAATTCTTTCCTCTTGGATTTAGTTCGTTTAAATTACAAAGGGAAATTTTAGTATGAGAACAACAACAAACATACATTTTTGGAATCGAAAACCATCATCACAAATTATTTGATCTCAAAAATTTCACAGATGGAAAACAAGTTAGTTTATCTCAAAGGTATTGCATGAAAACAAAACTACAATTGTTATGATGATTCTTTAATATTGGTAGTGTAGAGCATGATTATGATGCTCAAATATTAATTATCGCAATCGATTGAAATTACTGGTTAATTATAATCGCACACAAATATCAAATTATAAAAGGATAAATTTTGGACATAGTTGAGTTGGTTATGATGAAACAGAATTATTGAAGGACAAGGATCGAATCTCAGTGAAATTAAGACAATGTCCTCTTTCGTCGTGATGCAAAATCGTGAATGGCGTCGGATTAGTCGATCAACCCTATTATATATTAGGGTGGTTGGGCCTAATATATCAGGGTGGTCGACCCTCACTATATCGAGGCGGTATAGTCTACAATTGCGTAACAATTTCACTTCTTTGCTATGCAATTTCACTCCTCAATTTACTATTATATTAGGGTCGATGGACTAATCCGATGTTATTCATGACTTTGCTGAGGGTATCCCAATAGGTGTATTTCTACTATATATAAGGACAGATCTTTCTATGTTTTGAATATAAATTGCTACGCAGAGAAGTGAAATTGCATAGCAGAGAAGTGAAATTGTCCTAATATAGTAGTAATTGAGAAGTGAAATTGCTACACAGATGAGTTAAATTGCATAGTAGAGGGCGGTTGGATAGTCGTAAATTGCGTAGTAGGGGAGAACGACTAATCCAATTGACTCTGCTATACAATTTACGACTATCAATCGACTATCCGACCGCTCTAATATATAGTAAGGGCCGATTGCTCCAATATATGATAGGGTCGACTGACTATCCGACCGTCAAATATATAGTAAGGGCTGATCGACTACCCAATCGTCAAATATATAAGTAAGGGCTGGCCGATTTACATCTTAGAATGAACCAGGTCCAAAAATAGTGGGCCGGGCCGAAGAAAAAGCCCCAATACACCAATCAATCTCCAGCCGTCCGATCATCTTCTAGGGTTTAGGTTTGCGCTCCGTATAAATAGCCGCCTCCTTGGTCGTTCGTTCCCGACCTTCACTTCGGCCGCGATTCTTCCTCCCGACGCACGTGTGCGAGAGCTGTAGAAGGGCGAGGAGAGAGGCCTAGTCGACGACGTCGCCATGGTTGGTTCTCTTCTTCGTTTTTTAACCTTTGTGATTTCAATCTTGATATCTACATGTCTGTTTGTTGATGTGTTCTCCTACGTTGTGTAGTCGCTGGTCGCGAACGAGGATTTCCAGCACATTCTTCGTGTGCTCAACACCAACGTCGATGGAAAGCAGAAGATCATGTTCGCACTCACCTCCATCAAGGGTATTGGCCGCCGGTTTGCTAATATTGTTTGCAAAAAGGCCGACGTCGACATGAACAAAAGGTCTTATTTTGGTTCTTTTTCGTGTGATTTTTCCTTGACTGTGATGATCGGTGATGGATTCTGGTTGTTTGATAAGTTTTCTGAATTTTAATACAGCTGCATAGATGCTGTGTAAAGGATTGCGGTCATGAATTTCTTCCTTCCATTGCTTACTTTTATACACTTCTGATATAGTAGTTTGTTCATCTTGAATAGATAAGGTTTGATCTCATTCCCCATGATATGTAAGGTGGATTTCCAACATGTGCTGAGTGAAAGAAATTAAAGGGGGGGGGGGGGGGGGGGGTTTGACCCGATTTAATTGGAGAGAAGAGCGTAGCCTTTCAAGATATCTTTCCCATTCATTTAGAAAATGAACAGAAACCTGGCAAACTCTACTATAGATTTTTTTTTTGGACTGAAATTTTGTCCAATTGAATCCAGTGAACGTGGTGGGCTGTGAGGGAGTAGAGAAGGTGAGTGTGGGCAAAACAAACACACAAATAACCTTGGTATCCACTAGGCCGCAGGTGAGCATGATGAGGCAACAGTTTGTGGAGGTTGTTGCCATTGGCGCAGCCATTACTTGTAGCTAGAGAGATTGATTGAGGCAACAACTCTGGAAATTGATATGCAACTAAAGCGAGAACAACCATGGGTCATGAATTAAGTAATAAGTTGTGATTGCTAAGCAAAGTTGCTCATCAAGCAAGGAAGGGAGTGGGTGGTAGTTGAATGAGGATTTGTGCTGCGTGAGGTTTGCGGGAGAGGGGAGCAAAGAAGAGAATGTTAGCCATCATTTTTTTGGCTTCTCCTTGGTTCTTTCTTTCTTTCTTTCTTTCTTCTTTACTTTGGTGAATAAACTCAGGTGAACTCTACTTTAATATCCTTTCGTCTTCCAGAAGGTAAACTATAACTTTGAGAAAGTGACAAGGGAAAGATTTTCTTTGTGTTTCTTCACAAGAAAGGAAACAATAGGGAAATCCTTACCACTGCATGTTTGAAGGGAATGGAAACAAATTAGAGGAAATTTAAAGTTTTAAAACTGTTTTACGGAAAAAAACTTAAACAATAAATATATTTTAATGTTGTAGTTCAATCTGATTCATTGGCATTCTAGCAAGTTTAGTTCATTTTTTCCCTCAGTTTTGTTTGATATAATACACTAACTGCCAATGTGTAACCCTATTTGTAGAGCCGGAGAACTCTCAGCTGCTGAACTTGAGAACCTTATGACTGTGGTGGCCAATCCACGCCAGTTTAAGATCCCAGATTGGTTTCTGAACAGGAAGAAGGACTACAAGGATGGCCGATACTCCCAGGTTGTTTCCAATGCCCTGGACATGAAGCTTAGGGATGACTTGGAGCGGCTGAAGAAGATAAGGTCAGCTTTTACAGAAATTTATCATTTTGCGCAAACTATTCATTTGATTTGTTCATTCTGTTCATTGTATTTTTACCTGCCTTGATAATTAGTTATTGCTCTTATGATATATCTTCTAAATTGTTGCAATTATTATTAATCTATGCCAAAATGAACAAACGAATTCTCAATCATTTGGATTAGGTTTGCTCTGATGACAACTAATAGTTTAATTAATTGATACTTCATGTTTTTATGGATATCCTTGAAAATGAATGCTTCATGTAAATCTCAAGTGTTATATCAGCAACTATGATGGGGTTGACTGTGTTAGGTTTGCCTGTGCAGGAACCATCGAGGTCTTCGTCACTACTGGGGCCTTCGAGTTCGCGGCCAGCACACGAAGACTACCGGCCGAAGGGGGAAAACTGTGGGTGTCTCCAAGAAAAGATGAACTTCAACTGGTGCTCTTGTCACACTTCTACATTTCAATTTCGGTTTCATGATGTCTGCTTTGCAGCTCAACGTGCTACATTTATGTTTAAGAATCTACCAGCATGGTAGTTTTTGGTGGAATAGACTATTAAAACTATTTTAGAACAATCGAAATGAAGTGTAATTTGTTTTTCTTATTAATTATAAATGTTTTTATTTTGATATCCACCTTCTGATCGTGAAAATTTTGTAGTTTTTTTAGTTTGCAAAATATTTAATTATGTTCATCATGTTCAAGGTTTACAAGCAATCTTCCTCGCTTGTGGCTCGACTAATTACAAGAATAATTAAACTCTCTTAACAACTAAACAGTGATATAAACACGAGCAAAAATCTCAAGCTGCCAAAATTAGCCCTTCTAAAGCTCCTCCTTTTTTCGCAGCTGGAAAAAAAAGAATGTAGTTATCAGATCAAAGCCTGGATTAACAGATATAATTAGTGGTAAGATGAGCACTGTCAAAGCCAATCCCAATACAAGAAAATGAGTTAAGAGGATCCGAATTCGAGTAAAAAATATGCACCAGCCGGGAATCGAACCCGGGTCTGTACCGTGGCAGGGTACTATTCTACCACTAGACCACTGGTGCTTTTTGGACAAAATTAATTAATTATATCGATCCTTTTGCTATTAGAAAAAACAAAATAATTAATAATTTGTTTTGTGATTATGAAACACATTTCCTCAAAAAAAAAAAAACTTTTAACTCTTCGTTTATATAAATAAATAAATTCTCCATAAAAATGCATTTTAGAAGTGCAAAGCGGGTCGATTTTGTCGTCAAAGGCGGCGGCGTGATCCTTCGTCGAATTTGGTTCTCTTTGGTGGTTCTTTTATACGGACAGCCAGATCGATCCTTCTCCATTTGAAGAATCTGTCCGATCGTGGCGTGCGATTGTGAGAGACGAGTTTTTTTCTTCAATTTCCTTCCGATTCGCTTCTTCTGTCCGTCGCTCCGGGGGTCGTCGCAGAGAAATCGAGGCGATTGGAGGTGCCAGGGGGAGGAAATGTACAACGGCATGATGGATCCCGAGCTCATGCGGCTTGCGCAGGAGCAGATGAGCCGGCTTCCTCCCGAGGAGCTGGCTAAGATCCAGCGACAGGTCGGCCCTTTTCCCCAAGTTTGAACCGTAGATTGATTTGATTATTTTGGGGCGAGTTGAATTGAGTCAGAAATCGTGAAAATTTCACCGATCGAGTAAATTTGAGTTGGATTTTGCCGAGAACAGGTCTTATCGTCGAGTTTAGTTAGAAAAGGCTCTGCAATTTCTTCGCTTGATTAGGATGATTCGTACGAGTCACCTTCATAGTTCCTAAAATTATAACCTGCAGCGAACTACGAGAATTACCTATCCCTCACCACTGCGATTGTTAAGATGGTTTCTACAATTGTCTGTATATTAGCAAGCAGCATCCTACGAAGTTTATTTTGCCGTGTTATTTCTCTCATGTATCTGATTGCTTAAGGGATATATTTTTGGTTGGATTGTTTCTATAGTTTAATCATAAACCCGGAATCTTTTGTTTTTGAGAATAATTGCATACATTTTTGTAGGTGAGGTTGTTTTATTACTTCAGGTTTGATGGCTAATGCCTATGTAAACCATTCTTTTCTAAACCATCAGTGTAACTTTGGGGACGTACATTTGATTGTTGGCATAACTTCAAAAGTTTATTCTTCTTATCTGATTACTAGCATTGAGAAATAGAGAACAATTGTCTACCTGCTCAGAGCAACCATACAGTTTTGTTCATACAGAAAAATATACTTTTCAAATGTTATCATGAAGAGCAAGGAAGAAATGTATTAAGAAAACACAAGAAAAGACCAAAATAAAAGGTATAAAACGCACTGTTTTACGCTACACTTTGAATATCTTCACCTGGCCTATACCACAAGGCTGATTCTATCCCACATGCATCATATTTGCTGTGTAGGTCATAGCAAACTAAGAATTGGTGCATATCAACGGTCATGCTGATTTTCCTCCTAACTAAGAATTGTATAATTGATGCTGATATGTGCCCCATAGATAAGTAATAACAAGTGGTGATATTGTCCAAGATGAGAAGTCATTTGAGTGGTAGCTAACTTTATTGTGTAAGTCAAATCTTATCCCACTAAACTCCACATGTTCACTGTTTGGTACTAGTATGTATGCCAATCGTGGTCTTAGTAGTGCAATAAGAACATATCTGGAAATAAAGCTGCTATTACTTCATCTAGCTTCTTGTTTAATTGTCTCATGCTTATAATTACTGTTCTCATGGAAAGTTTACATGCCTATTCTTACCAAAAGTTTACTTGCCAATTCATCTATTGCTCCACATTTATGCTTAATTTGGCAATTCATCTAGCTTTATGTTTTTTTTTACTTGCAGATGATGTCCAATCCTGCGCTTCTAAAAATGGCAACTGAAACCATGACGAATATGAAACCAGAAGATGTCAGACAAGCTGCAGAACAGATGAGAAATAGAAGAACAGAAGATATGGTCAAGGTCAGTGAAAAATTAGCTAATGCAACACCTGAAGAGATTGCATCTATGAAGTCTTTTGCAGATGCTCAAGTGTCATACGAATTAAGTGCAGCGAAGATGCTGAAGCAACAGGTTTTTTTCCTTTACCTTCTTTGTCACTAACAAACAACTATCATAGTGTTTACTTTATTGAATTGTATTAAATGATTTTATTATATGTGTGTGTGTGTGTGTGTGTGTGTGTGTGTGTATATATATAATTTGGTGCTTGATTCATGTTTTAAATACTTACACATTGTGGACTTCAAGTGAATAGTTATTTTTTATTATTTTTTAAAAAAACAGTTTGAATGAACAGGTGTACACTCCACATATGTATTAATATAACTTTTAGGAAAATCAGAGACTGATCATGAGATGAAACGCAGCATACAAATATCTCAGTAAAGTACCCAAGCAAAACCTATAAGTCTCCCTGCTAAAATTTACGTTCATTACTTGCAGTCAAAGTGGCGTAGATTGGCCGTTTTTGAGTAATATGGCAATCCTCGTATCTGGTAGATTAAGTTAGCATTTATAGTTTAAACTGTATCTGGAAGAAACATGGATACAAGATTTGAGTGGACATTTTCTGTTGATTTCAATTGTAAGTCTTCAGACTAGTCACACACACTTTGTAGAGCGATTCCTGGTTAGGTTATATCCTTGCATTGATTCAAAATAACATATACTGTTTGGCTACCTGTTTCCGTGACAATATATATATATATATATATATATTCTCATTCAAAAGGAAAACTATGGCAATATTAGCAAAAAAAATTCTGCTAAAACCATATAGTAAGTTTAACTGTTTTGCTCTTCGTTTTGACTTATGTTGAACTACAGAGCTCACAATGTGATACATGCTGAGTCTGTAGACTGTAGCCTCCACTAGCATTAATATATTGTAAAGGCAAAAAAAGGCATGTCGTCTTGATTCTTAAATTCTAAATTCAAATTTAGATGTGTGCCTGATTTTTGGAAGTATTTTTAGTTATTGCAGATTTTTGTTTTGATGAACTACAAAGCTCAACGTGGTGTATGCTGAGTCTGTATTCTGTAATCTCTACTAGCATTAATATATTATAAAGAAAAATAAGACATGTCTTAAATTCTAATATAGATGTGCACATTTTGTTGGCAGTCAAGATACTGCCAAGTGCTTAACGTATGTTACAAGTTGATGTGGGAAACAAAATTATGCTTGCACATTTTATTTAAGTTGGCTTTATTTCATGGTTTTTCCATTCATCTTTAATTAGTTCCTTTCTCTCATGGTTTCTCTCTTGTACCACTAGTCGTAGGTTTTTTTTTGCTTTTATGATATTTGGATATCAATGATCAATTCAACTTTCTGTTATTAAATCAAATATTTTCTTACTCTATTAATGTAAGTGTTTTTTTTGTGCAGGGTAATGAGCTTCACAGTCAAGGTCAATACAACGATGCAGCCAAGAAGTACTTGCATGTATGTTTTTTTTTCTTCTTTTGATTAGTTAACTAACGTTATGGCTGATGCTTTGACTTGTCTGTTATGATCTTATATCAAGCGATAGTAGCATGATAACTTTGTATTACCAGGCAAAAAACACCTTAAAAGGCATTCCCTCAAGCACGGCTAGAACCTTAGACCTACAATGCTCCCTCAATCTGATGTCATGTTATCTGAAAACTAACCAATTTGAGGACTGCATAAAAGAAGGCTCAGAGGTATTTCATAATTATAGTTATGTAAACATGTGCTCATTAGCACCATCTTGTATTTGTTTAAATAACATTGTCCTAATATTTGTTCAAACATGATCTCCATCCATCTGATATATTGTGACTGCTTCTTGGATTGTTTTGTAAATTTTTGATAAGTGTCTCTCGAAGACATAGTAAAATTGTCATGGCTAGTTGTTGTTCCTTTTATCTGAACTTTATCTTAAGTTCTTTTACTAAATGCACTGACTGTTAATTGGAATGTCTAATATCACAAAGTCTTATGATAAATAGATTGTTTCTCTTTGATATGGATAATTCTAAAACTTTGAAATGATACGACTATATGTTGATTACAGTGCCTACATGAACAGTGCTTTGTTTCTTCCACATTCAGGGCCGAAATGAAATCCAATTCAAGATAGTTGTCCACTAATTGAATTAGATGTTTTTGTCTTTTTGGTTCCTGGGTTAGCTGGTCAAATTGGGTAGTCCAACCCCATGATGACAACTGATAGACAGTGAGTCAGGTGTTCCACTCATCGAGAGAATCTGGTACTCATGGAAAACAATAATATAGACTAAAACAATGATGACAACTTGGATCCTAATTGACATTATTTGGTTTTTAGCGGTGTATATTGTCTGCTGTCATGGTGTAACAAAACCTCCACCTTTTCATTGAGCTTGAATATGGGATTATGGTGTAATAAATAATATACACTCCGGTATTCTACTACCTTTATCAAAATATAGAATTTGTGTATTATCAGTGCTAGTATAAATGACTGGTAATGATTATACTAGGAAAATCTGATGTTTGAATCAAGTTTGTTTTTTTGGTAGAAACAAAAAAAAAGGAAAAATATTGTATGTCTATGTTATTTCAAGTGGATAAATTTCATTTGTATGGTGATTATTGAGATAAGCATGTTCTATTCTGTGCAATTGATTTGGCCATTTTGTGAAATAAGGCTCTAACCAATGGGTGATCCATTTATTCCCTGATTGATCTGATCTATGCTCAAGTTGTTCATTTCATTAGAAAGCATTAGTGTTTACTTTTAGACCTTCGATATTTTGTATCATTCAGTATATGGTCCTGTCACTTTCACTATTCCTATGCATCTATGTATTTGACCTTTCAGTACTAATGATCTTTCATTTGTCACCTTCATTATTCCTATGCAAATTCTGGTTTGATTTTCTAATGGAGGTTCTCCAGTTATGATCGAGCTATTGCTGCAAATACAGGTTTTGACACATGACTCACGAAATGTGAAAGCATTTTATCGTAGAGGTCAAGCATACAAAGAACTGGGAAACCTGAAGGTGGGTTATGAACTTCTGATTTCTGCCTAACTTCATTCGGATTTATAGCTCTCTCTTGTTGACCCAATTGCGAGTCTGAGTTCAGCTAATTATACTTGTTACTAAAAGTAAAATGTTATCAGGCTGCTGTATCTGACTTGAGAAAGGCATATGAATATTCACCTAATGATGAAACTATTGCAGACGTACTAAGGTATTAAATCTTCCTCTTGTGAACCTGGATTTGTCATTTTATGTGGTAATAACAGATTATTTCATTGACAGTTCGGTTTTTTAATGCAGAGATGCTAATGATAAACTAATACAGGCAGGTGGAAATACAAATATGAGAAGAGGTATTTTTCCTTCGTTTTTCAAACATGCATGTTTGAAAAAAAACATATGTTTTTATCTTAACCTTTGTTATTTGTGCCAGTTTCTAACATGCATTTGACTTAAATTTTTTTTCCCAGGCGTTGTGATTGAAGAAATAGTTGAAGAGGAGAACCAGGGAATGATATCAGACAGTCATAGAAACACACCCACGGAGTATTCAGTTACCCCACCAGTTGAAGTTGTTGAGTGCTCTCAAAGTAATGGTCAGGCTTCTCGTGATGATTCTGCTGATGGCTTCCTAAAAAGTTTTAGTAATGATCCTGCAAACATCCGGTAAACTATGCTTTAGCATGCCTCTACATATCCCTAGACTCACAATGCACGTATGAGAATATTTAGATTATTATGTTTCATCTGTTTTCAGAACAACAAATTGTGTTTCTCAACTATCTGAGATAAACTAGGTGGATCCAACAGCTGTATTAATCTATTTTCAATCTATTTGAGTTACACCTTTCCAATCGCAAATAGAAGCTGTTCTTACCTAGTAACCTGATGCATTCATATGATATTTTTCCGTCTCTTCTGTACTAACCTTACTTTTTGTAGTTTGTCTAATTCTTCACTATTCAACATCTCCACTACAATCATTGTTTACTTGACAATATTTAATTATTGCTGATGACTATGTAGTGGTTTGTTTCTCATGTGCTGTTGTACTTGGCAGATTGTTCCAGGATTATCTTTCCACCTCTGATCCTAGTACTCTGGAAGCCATGGGCTTGCAAGGAATATCACCTGACATGATCAAATCTGCTACTGATACCATTAGCAAGATGAAACCAGAAGAGCTTCAGAAAATGTTTGAAGTTGCTTCGTCTTTCAAAGGTAAAGGACCAGGAGATTTGAAGTTGGGATCGGAGTTGCCAGAAATGACACCTGAAATGTTCAAAATGGCATCAGAAACAGTCAGCAAAATGTCTCCTGAAGATCTCCAGCAAATGCTGAAAGTTGCTTCTTCTTTCAATGCAAATAGTGCTCCTTCCCAAGTGATCACTGCAGATGCTTCTGCTCATGGAATGGAGAATGTGGCGCAATCTTCTACAGGAAGTTCGTCAAGGATACACTCTGATGTAGGAGAACGAAATTCTGATGATGCTCTTCTGAGGTCGAAAATGGGCCAATCCTCCTCTGATATTCCAACTTCAGTAGCTGCTTTGCAGGAAAATATGCAGAATTCAATGAGAGATCCAGCAATGCGGCAGGTGTAGATATTTATTAGTGTTAATTCTTAAGCATTGTTCTGAAGCATTTTCCTAACTGTTCAAATATTGTGCAATATGTATGCATACGTACAGATGTTTTCAACAATGATGAAGAACATGGACCCAGAAACAATGGCAAATATGAGCCAGCAATTTGGAATTAATCTTTCAAAAGAGGATGCTGCAAAAGCTCAACAAGCCATGTCACAGTTATCAGATGCGGATTTGGATAAAATGGTAACTATTCGTACTCACGTTCCCTCTCTTGCTTGCTCTTTCCACTAAGGAAAAGAAAGCAAACGAAATGGTATTTTATAACTTCATGTTTTCAATTTGAAATTCACCTTTGAGCATTTTACCAGAAAGCACTCTTCATAATTATTATTTAGTGAAATGCTCTTATAACAACTGTCTGTAATTTTTACCCTAATACCCTGGCCGTGATTGTCTTTCCAACAGATGCCCACGTGGTGTTTGAAGTTAACATGCTATGAAATCACAAATTTATCTTTGTTTATCTTTGAGACGACTTGATTTGAACATTTGAGGCTTTTAGGTGTCTGGAATTTTTTTTTTGACCCTTTATGGCACTTCCTGTGTAGTTTGTCACAGTGCAAGCTATTTTGCAAATGCTTTTGCTATGAAAATTACAAATTGATCCCCTACTTAACTTTGGAGCAAGCCAAGCTGTACATTTTATGTTTCCACATGTCTAAAAATTGTTGTTTTGCCCTTCATCTCGTTGCAAGTTAATTTGGAAATTATCTTGTGACGCATTTTGTCCCATTTTTCCTGGTGCAGCATGTTTAGTTCTGAGACAACCCAAACTGAATATTTTAGGCTTCCATGCGTCGTAAGATTTATTATTTTTTTGGTTCTAAATTTGTCTGCATCTTAATTTGCAAATAAGCTTACTACACCTTTAGAAGAAAATGGAATTTCTTTTGGTAAAACAAAACGAAGCAAAAAGGGAATTTTGATAAATATCAATTATAGAGGATGCCATTTTGGTAACATGCTCTTATTCTTTGAAAGGTGATGGATAACCCGAAAGCTCAACAAGCCATGTCATAGCTGAAATATTTCTTTTACGTTATTCATTTCTTAATTTTTGTTCTGCAGTTGAGATTTATGGAAAAGGCACAAAGAGGGATCGAAACTGCAAAGAGGACGAAGAATTGGCTCCTGGGCAGACCTGGCATGATTCTAGCCATTGTTATGTTGATCCTAGCTTTCATTCTTCATCAGCTTGGCTTCATTGGTGGATGATCGAATTCATTTCTGTCTATTTCATGGCCAACCTATGTGAGCTTTCCTGTCACGAGCTTAATGAGGAATTTATCTACCAACTCCAGTTTTAGTTGTGTATCTTTGATCTCTGAGTTTTACTGATTAAGAATTCCAAAAACAGTGAAACATTTTTTCCTTTTACTTGTGCTTCTGATCTTCGTATCTTCATTGTATTGTATACGTACTGTTGATGGCTGCATATGAGAGGCATCCTCCCACAAGCTTATTGAGTAAGTCATCGACATATTGAAGAGAATGTAAACAGATATTTAGTTTTCATGAATAATTCATTAGTTCTGACAATTTTGTATGACAAAATCGGTGCGACAATTATTTATTTATTTTTTTGTATGAGAGAAAAGTAGAGATTTTATAATTATTTTAGTAATACTATTTTCTATCACAAATTCTGCCAACATATATTTAATTTTTATAGTTTGCATAATTCGTGATTAATTTCATTTTTTAAATTAATGTTGATTTGCATTCATCGTGAAAGTCTTAAAATCAGCGGCGTTGGAAAATTTATGATAAGTATTTTATTTTATTTTCTTTATTTTTAGGGAAAAATATTCGTGAACAATCTGGAACAAAATATTTCAAAAATCAAACAAAAATATTGCATATCCTTTTAAAATTTTCGGCCTAATTGATAGTTCTTATGGGTTTTTAAACCCATAATTTCTCGGGTTTAAACCGACGGTTCAAATCTACTCATCGGACCGCTCCCCCTCCGCCAACCAGGCGGATGGAAAGACTAGAGTTGACAACTACATGGAAGTACAAAACTATAAACAGATTACGAACGGTCAACCCGTAGCCGCACCCACCAGCCTTGCTGCAATGCTGCCTAACGGGCCCCACAAAGTTAGAACTGGAACGAAGGTAATAACAAGGGTAGGGATTTTGCCGTCTTTAAAAACTGGTGGCTTGTTCCGTTTGTGTTCTTTGGATGCTCCAGTTTTTATTTTATTGTTTCTGTTTTATTTCGCTATCGATCGAGGTGAGGAGGGTTGGAGAAGAAAAGGATTCGGGAGGAGATCCCTTTCCCCTCCTTTCCGACCGCCACTTGGACTCGATCCGAGTCGAGCGGAAGATTCTTTGGTCAATTGAGATTTGGCGGAGTCCATCCTCGCGGAAATCGAACTTGCCAGATGCTGACGGCGGCGTCTGGGCGCCGGAGTGGCGGTCACCGGGTGCCGGCGATGTAGGGTGTCTTATTTTACTTGCTTGATGCCCGCCGGCGGATACTGCGACGATGGATGTGGATATTCCTATGTCGAGCGGTTCCAACCACGATTCGACTGGGGAGAACCACGACGATGGCCCGGGCGAGTCGTCATCGACTCCGACGCCAGAAGGGGAGCAGGGACAGCCCGTTCTAACGGGGCCTAGACCGGCTCCCACATATACGGTGGTGAAGGCGGTTATCGAGAAGGAGGAGGACGGCCCTGGGTGCCGGTGTGGGCACACACTTACAGCTGTCCCACCTGTAGGTGAGGAGGGTACGCAGGGATCACTCCAGTCCAGAGTGGAAACACCCCACCGCTGAGGATCTTAATCGCAATGGCACTCCCAATTACCTCCTGTATATCCGCGCCAATCAGCGCAACCTCCGCCATCAACCACAGCGCCAGCATCGCCCATTTCGGATACTCCTCGCGGCATAGCTCCGCTAGGTGGCGACAATTGCACTTCTTCTTGCAGTGAAGGTATTAATTGGATAAATGAATGCATCAACTATGGGATTTTTCTCCCCATTGTCTCACATGATCTTAGAAATCAAACTTTGTCAAGCAAATCACCATCTCCTTTTCGATTTGTTTTTTACAGGTAGAATATCCTCACAATGTGCATATAATACGAGGCAACCATGAGGCAGCAGATATTAATGCATTGTTTGGCTTCCGGATTGAGTGTATTGAGCGAATGGTACAAATTATTTATTATTGTCCTCAAATATTTTGAAAAAGGGAAATACTGACCAAATTCATCATTTGGGTGCAGGGGGAACGAGATGGAATCTGGGGGCACCGCTTTAACCGACTTTTCAATTGGTTACCTTTAGCTGCATTGATCGAGAAGAAAATTATTTGCATGCATGGTGGCATAGGACGATCCATAAATCATGTAGAGCAGATTGAGAACCTCCAGCGACCAATCACAATGGAAGCCGGCTCAATAGTTCTCATGGACTTGCTATGGTCTGTATGTCAACATATACATGTATTTCTTTTCTGACATTACTAACTTGATTATCAATTAGGTCGGATCCAACAGAGAATGATAGTGTTGAGGGGCTGAGGCCTAATGCTAGAGGTCCAGGTCTTGTTACTTTCGGGGTCAGAATTTTAGCTTTAGATTCTGTTTTTCCTTCTCTTCTTTTATGCTCATTAAATTCAATCTATCTCATCTAATCCAGCCTGATCGTGTTATGGAGTTCTGTAATAACAATGACCTTCAGTTGATTGTACGAGCGCATGAGTGTGTGATGGATGGCTTCGAGCGCTTTGCTCAGGGACATTTGATTACACTTTTCTCTGCAACCAACTATTGTGGTAGGACTGCTATTGACATGATTAGCGTCCAACATTAATTAGACTGCTTCCTTAATTTCCCCGATGGTCTTTGTGCAGGAACTGCAAATAATGCAGGAGCAATTTTAGTTTTAGGGACAGACCTGGTCGTTGTTCCGAAACTTATTCATCCTTTACCCCCTGCCATTAATTCGCCTGAGGCTTCACCAGAGCGTCATACAGAAGACACATGGATGCAGGTGTGACACTCTTCCATTAGCAATTGCATGGCAGTTCGTGACTTGTAGGATTTTTTTTTTAATTTTATGAGCTTTTGTGTTTCTTTGCTATGTTAGGAACTCAATGCCAACAGACCACCGACACCGACAAGAGGCCGACCTCCAACATCCACAGATCGGGGTTCTCTTGCTTGGATGTAATTACTAGCAGTGTGTTACTGTCAGTTTGTTCTATGGTCCGATGCACTTGGGGTATGATTGTCCCCTATGAAAATAATTCATACAAAAACAAGATCAAAAGCTGTCAGCACAAGAGCCATACTTAATGCTGGAACGATAAAATCATCAAGTTTGAAGAGCAATGGAAGTGTAATGTTGTTTCACATCGTCGAAAGTTCACGTGTATATATAGCTGCTGGGTATCTGTATGTGTATCAGTTTTTTTTTTTTTTTTTTTTTTTTTTTTTGCATTTGTGCAATTGATAGGCTTGTTCTTGTATTTATTCTTTTGTCTTTCCAGTTTTCTGCTTTCTATGAGAGCTGAGAACACAATAGTTTTGTAAGCAGCAACACGATCTTATATATATATATTATTTGAATATTGTTGTTTCTTGTGTCAGAATGAGTTTATTTGGTAAAAAATTGATCTCAGATTGACTTACAAAACAAGTTGTATGAATTGCCAAGTGCCCCTTCCATTGCGTTTTATGTTTCACAAACATACATTTTCAAAAATAATTCAAGGGGATTCAAAAAAAGAAGCGATAAATTCTACTTAAAATCTAAAGGCAGATTAGATGGCTTGTGGGTTCTAATTCTTACTCATACTTAATCTTTCAATAATATGGAACAGCTCCATAATTATGTATTAAATCAAGCTTCATAAACATCCAGACAAATAAATAGTGATAAATAAGCCTACATTACAAAAATTCAGACGAGAACAAAAGTTTAGGTGGCATGAGGTAATTGAGATCTCACTAACTGAAGATCTGAACCGGCAAACTTCGCTTGCGACCATCCGCACTAATCGCTTGAGGTTCCAATGACACATCGATGCTGCGATGAACTGATGACCGAACAATGCTGATGCGAGACCTGATGGCTACGGCAGGGCATTCTTCAGTGCCAACTGCCGCAGTCGTGCTGACAGGAACATGAGAAGATGATAGAACAATTGGTTCCCTGAGCATGAGAATGGTCTGAGCCCAATGAGTTTTTGGAGAGTAAGGTGACGTTGAGAGGTTGGTGGGCATCTCCTTGCAGAATCTGCTAGTAAAACCTGTCTCAAACCAGAGCACCATCCCGTAGCAAGTGCATGTTCTGGCAGTGGCAACGTCGTCTATGGATTCTGTTCTCAGTTTCAATTCAAAACTTGATGTGAAATCCATATCATCCAGCTTCATTGTCACTAGATCAAAGGACTGGTATATATGTTTAAGAATAGAAAAGAAATATATTAGTAGGTGCTAAATCAAATGACAGATTTCTGCAGGGAAAGAATATTAACAGAAGAAACACTTGCAGGTTAAGGTTTTCTAGACTCAGAACAATTTTGTTCTCTTCAGCAAGTGGTGTTAGGATTTCGAAAGAAATAAGTAAAGGGTGTGTCATAAGGGATTTTTAAACAACAACTTGGCTTGAATAAGAATTTTGAATGCGCTTCAAGATTTACTTATGTGATCGTTATCTTAATTCAAAATTGAATGTGTTGCAGAATCAAACAAGTGGTTTGCCAATTAATAGAAGTTAAACATGAACTTACATGGATAGCTGCAGTTTCTGTCACGATTTCCCTGCTGTCTATGGTATCGACGATGGGAGCAGAATAAGAATCCTTCATGACTTTCTTGCCGATGCAAGACATGTCAAAACCATACACATTCTCCCAGAAAGGTAAGCTTGTCCCACCTCTTCCAAATCCAGCTCCAAACTATAAACAAAAGTAGCAGTTCAGATTGAGTATAATAGATCGACCAAGTACAAAGGTACAGGTGATGCATGCATTTTGCAGCCTTACTATGGTTGCGGTATCAGGAAGGATAGCACCACCAGGCTTTAACCATCTGTCACGAGCATACAGGACCGAACTGAGCATCGACTCATACAACAAGCAATAACCCATCCACTCACTCACTATCACATCAACACTACTTGGTGAAACATGTATGAATTTGTCAAGCTCTTCAACCATACATTGAACAACATTTATTACTCCATACTCTCCGGGGATGTTGCCTGACAATAGGTCATTTTCTCTGGCTATCTAGTATTCAACAAATAGCAACAATCCAGTGAGAAGCAGTTTATGAAAGCAAATTCAAGTTAGGAAAGGCAATTACTTGAGTAGCATAAGCAGCCATTTTCTTGCTTGCTTCAACAGCAATGACCTTTGACGCACCACCCTGAGCTGCAAAAAGACTATAGAAAACATAAATAAAGCAAGCAGACAAACATTGATTCTGCAAAGAAACTGCTATACATTATGAATAAATTATATTATCAAGATACACTAAGATAGTTGTTATAAATTTAAAATAGACAAATGCAATCTAAAGTTAGTTTAATCAACCATCTGATTAACAAAATTCAATTCAGATCAAAGCTTCTAACTTTAGGAATATAGTCTTCATCCCAAATTGGTGTGCAAAGTTAACAGTATATTTTTGAAAACTTACATAGAGTCAACATAAACATAACTATTATTGAATTCCTGGTAGCTACTATACTCCTTCGCAATTTCATCAACCAAAAATTTAGTTGAGATATCTCATTAGTTCCCCAGCTTTGACAACTAAATCCTACAAAGTCCATGTCAGCTTGCCCACAGCTTCTGCTTGACTTTTGGAGAAAATCTCTTAAAACATGCAGTTCACAGAGTCTGCCTAATAGATACCTCAAAAACATTAAAAGGACTATAAACTCAGCTGGACATTTTCTTGAAAAGGAAGAAAAGTAAAACTGAAAAGGATAATTTGTTTAGGAAGAACAAAAAAGAATCAGTCTGATAAGCTATAAATACAAACAAAACAAATTTATGGAATGGGCACAAATAGCACAACATTTTCTTAAGTATAACCCACCAAAACCATAAGGAAGGAGGCAACCAACCAGTGTTACCTTAATATCCCTGTCCCGCAACCCACATCCAAAACTGTAGCTTGGTTAATAAGAGAGGGATTATTTAACAGCGCCCCTTGGTAAGCATCCATTCTTGCCTGAATTTGGTTCAACATTAGTTTTGTATAAAATGTATATATACACACACAAAAATATATGTGCAAAGGAAAATGAAAATTTTCTAGTAAACAATCACTTTATGCAGCAAATCCAGCAAGAGGTATTTAAATTTTCTGATAACCTAATAAGAAAAAAACTCTTTTAGAAACAACAAACCTTATCACTGAGCATCTCCCTGTGTATGCCAAAAGAGCCATAAGCACCAAAATAGTTCTCATTTACATTTCTGATCTCCTTGGCAGCGATATTAGCAAAAGACTCCCTTAATTGCTCATCTTTATGTTTCTGATCACATGGTTTAAGAAAAATGTCATCGGTTGGCTTTCCTTCAAAATTATTACCCACGATACGTACACATTCTGCTTTATCTTCAGTTTCTGTGAAGACGTTGGAGACTGAAGCATCACCATTCAGAATGTTGCGACCACCATTATAGAGTCTGGGTAATTTTTCACCGTCAATTAGCTCTCTCATTATTTCCTCTTTATTTATTGTCATAGGATCATCTTCCTCATCTTCATCACCACCAAAACTATGCAAAAGTGGATCATCTTCCATAAATGGTTTTAAATAATGATCATCTTCCCATAAGAATATTCCATCCTTAGCAAAACTGGAAGCTGGATGCAAATGGTTCTGAAGATCTCTATTGCATTGAAACTTAAGACCACAGCACCAGCATTTATTTTCAGAGGCCTGCAATTAAAAAAAAGTGGCAAAACAGAGATAGTAACTGTGAGGATTTGTGTTTGTATTATCAGCATAATTCCTCGAAAGTATGCTTCCAAAATTTCCAAAGCATAAGACAGGAACATTATTTTCTTCTTTCACACTCAAATCAACAAACTAAATTTTTCTTTACTAATTTTGCATTAGATAATGACAGTATATTTAATCAGTTATATTTATTACAGAATTTTGAGGGTGTATTTAAATGAAAATATGAAAGTAGACTACGCACCTTGCATAATCCAAAACCCTAGACAGATTATCTATGATACTTTCGTTAAAGTTTCAACAACCAAAAACAAAGCAATCATCTTGGAAAACACCAAATAATTTTATTGCAAGGACAAACAAAAGTTGATAATGACTGCCCACCTGAGACCTCACATAGTTGATGAGCTTGAAGGAACCATAAAAATCTAAGCTCCACTCACGAACAATGCCGTAGAAATCAAAGAAGTGCTTACAGCGGCAATGGTCAAAGAGGGCCTCCACAGAACCAAATCTCGAACTACAGAACAAGCAGAGGAAATCTGCAGAAGACTCCTCCTTTTCGGATTGCCAGTCATCCCATTGCTCAATTTGCTCCTCTTCCTCGTCTTCCTCTTCTATCACATCTTCAAATTCTTCAGATCGCCTGGACTCAATTATATCTTTTTCCATGGGGTTTTGCTCCGAAAGCAGCCTCTGAAACCTTAATATGTTGAGTCAGGATTCCAACAAATAAAACCGACCATTTATTAACACAGTTCTCATATAATTTATAGCAGTTTTGCCCAACAATGACTGATCAGTGGCAGCCTGTTACCAAATCCTAGTGAGAAAATCTTAGGCCAGAATCTCACTCAAACTTAAACTGTATCGAAGAAGCGATTTGGGGAAAAGGAAGCAATTTGACCTACCGAACGTGGGCAGTTGCAAAGCCGGTTGTGTCCTTGGCTGCAGCACAGGAACTAGCGGCGGAAGCAGTCTGGCTTGAGGGCAAGGACGAAGTGGAAACCGAGTACGAGGAGAGACACCTAGTAGAAGACTCAGTGGAGAATATAGAGGATGGAGGAAACGACGGAAGGTGGGCTGCAGTGGAGGAAGAGGAGGCAATGGAGCGCGCGTAGAAGAGGGATAGGGGACGCTGCTCGGCGGAGAATAGGAAGGCGGCGGCGGCGACGGCGGCGGCCTAGGGAGGGAGAATATATCGGGCGTAGCAGAAGTGGAACGCGGATTCAACAGGTAGGGTTACAGTTAACGGATCTTGTTGATGACGGATCCGGATTCTAACCAGGGATGGGCGGATTGGCTTGATCCGGAGTCCAATCTTGAACCCTAATGACTCTACGCAACATTCCCGACACCTTCTCCCCAAATCAAAGCTCTTCAAAAAAAAAAAAAAAAAATCGACCCGCAACTATATATGAAAAGATAAATTAAAAAATTATAATTAATCAATACGAGAAAGGATACTATCTTAACTTTATCAAGATTTAATCTTTGTCTACTTCAATATATCTATTTTACAATAAGTAACTCAATCATGTCTCAAGTACATCGAATCGAATAAAAGATGAATCATAACAAATCAACAATGCATTAGGACAACTGCAACGTTGCATTAATAGGTGTTAATCAAAAGAGAGAAAAGGATGATGTGGCACATCGTTCAAAGTTTTGAACGCATATCCAATGAAGGCTGACCCACAACATGTATTTTTTTTTTTTTTTTTTGTGTTATAACATAATAACGCGTTGCAGATGCACTTATAGTCAACTAGTTAATGCGTCAACTCGAGAGAGATATCAAATTCAAATTGACAAATAAAAAAAACGCTGAAATAATGTTCAATATCTAATAGGTTCACCACAAGCACAATTTAGCAACAAACTTTAACATTTAAAAAAAAAAGCGATGCACAATGGCAATGGAGAATGTTGCGATATTTGAAAGTAACAATAGCATGATGTCATATTGTCCAATAAGAAGTAGAATGCAACAAACAAGGTCCGACGATAATGAACAGCCCTCAACCACCAAATTAATTCATGCTACGATACTTCAAAAATAGGTCAGTTGTAGCTAAACATAGATGCCTAGAATCAACAAGAGACGACTACAAATGGTCTCACCGTGACTTTGGTTGGCCATACTCCAAGAGATCCTTGGTAGGATTCGAACTAATGACCACAACGCAAAGGGTGTCATGAACTACATAGAACCCAAAGGGGAAGAGAATACGAACTAACATCCAACACTACTTTGAGGCATCTTTGGCATCTTGCAGGGCAGATGTGTCGCTCTGATCAGCTGCATTCTCAGTGTGGCCATCCGACGCAAATTTTTTATTTGGAGATTCATCGATACTTGGGTTTATGGTAGCTCGCTTAACACCTCTACCCACAACGCCTAGGTCCATCACACCACCATTTGTTGCAGCAGTAGAAAGAGTTGGAGAGTCAAAACCAACACTATTTACAGCTCCCATCTGCAAGGAATTCAGTGAAGTTGTGGATGCACTCGGGCCATTCTTCTCCTCAGACGTCAGTTTGGGAGCTATCAACTTCATAACATCCGAAAACACAGATCTGGGAGTTGCCAGCAACTGCTGTAGGTCTTCAAGCTACACTCAAAAAAAAAAAAAAAAAAGGAAGAGTTTCACAGTTAATAACTTGTTGAAAGGCGTAAACAAACATTGAGAATATCACAACATTTGACAATTTAGATCACAATGTAGATCTCTATGGAGATAGCATGTGGATAAATATGCATGCGACAAAATATAAGTTGTAGGGGAAGGAAAAACCAGTTAAAAATCATACCTTCTTTTCAAGTTCAGACAAGATTTCAGTAAAAAATTCTATGTCTTTTGTCGAATTAGATGCGGATTTAATCTCTTTAGCAGGTGCACAGTCATTTTTCTCTGAGTCAGGCATAGAACTTTCAGGAGCCCCTGTAGCAGTAGTTATGTTTTCATCTTCCTTGAGTCTTACTAACCGAGACTTGCAAAGTGTTATTGCCTTTTCACAGTAAGGTATGGCTTCGCTGATCCTTGACCCCAATTCCAACACTAAACTAATCCTGAAGTTTCTGAAATCAAGTCAAGGAAGCAAGAGAAGAAGTTACGTAAGAGGCTTTAAATTCTCACTTCCGAGCAAGAATTTCAATTTCATCTTAATAACACCAAGAAAGGATACAATTCCACAATCCGGCGGTGGCCAGGCTCGACTAGGTTCTCCAAAATGGCCAGGGCTTTTAAATAGTCATCTAGTGAAGTGTCAATATCCTCTGCAACAAAGTTGTTGATTTCTGAGTATCATTTCTGATACCTGTAATTAGTGACGATAAAGGAATGCACCTCTTTCCATTGAGACTTCGGCTAAAGCAGCCAAGATGTTCACTTTCTCCATGGTGTCACCAGGTTGCTTCTCAACAATTGCCCTTGCAACATCCAGCATTTTCCAGGCAAGATCCAAGTCTGATTCATCTTCATCTGCTTCAGCTGTATCCTCTTCATCATCTTCACTTTCATCATCATTACTAGAATCCTTGTTCGAAGCTTCACCTAGACCACATTATGGAAATGTTAAAAGAACACAACATTGAAAACATCATCCTGTATTTATTGATATGAGGCAATGGCAAGAAAAAAGAAAGGAAAAGGTGAAACTTCTTTGATAACAATGCTAAAGAAGCAACATATCTGAATCAGACAAATGAGTAGAGAAAGATCCCTTAGCAAACACATTACAAATAATGCATATGTCCTATGAGTGCAATAGAACAAGAGGCAAATCAGTCTTGACAATATTGGACAACCTTAACCAAATCTTAGCCACGGAGGAACTTCAAAATTGTTTGCAGATCACAACAGAAATTAACAAAACACAGTACTAATAAGATGAAGAGATGAAGAAATTGGTAAGTGTGATGAATACGAGAAATGTATTGATGATTAGCTTTTCATAAAAAAATTAAAAATGTGACATAAATTTCAAGACTCACATCTTGTTTACATTAACATTGATTGTCTGTATTAGTGACTGCACATTTTGCCACTTATAACTTTTCAAAACTCAGATCTTGTTTACATTTACTTGTTTACTGCAAGGTACAATGTAAAAATGAAACTCAATAGTATACATTGATTTAATTCTCAGAATTATCAAGATTAAATTTTCTATAAGCATAATTAGAGTTAAATAGTACTTTTTCTTAAAGAAAATGCATATGCATGCACAATGTATCAACATAATCTATCTAGAATATGCACTGATCCGACATGGATGCCACTTGCATACACTTTTAAAATCTTGGATTCATATTTAATTTTATCTATTTATATTAACAAAGGACTAGCTTTATGAAAATGCATCTACTGCCAAAGACATGGCATATGCTTAGTCATTACATATTCTAAGTTCATTGCACACCATTGTTTATTGAATATGCAACTATACATCACAAAGCAACTGGACAAATGCTAGGTTTATGGTCTACAACATTCAGTCCAGTGTATCCTTTTTCTACTGTATTGTGATGTATCATATCCTATTGGTTCAATGTAAAATTTCTAACTTACTGTACCATTTTATATCATTATGCATCTAAGCTAAAAGAAAAGTTATCAGTACTTCGAATATAAATTAAACATCATGCAGCAGCATTAACTTGTAAGTTCATATGAAACATGAAAAAAATACCTTCAGGCACCTCATCCTTCAATGATGAAGAATCTTTACAAACATCAGCAGTATCCTTTGAACTTCCTCCATTCTCTTTTGCACAACTAGAAGTTGTGGACTTCTCATCATTTGCTGGTGAGGTTTTAGGGAAGTTGCCCAACGGATCAGCTTCTTCCTGAGCCTTGTATAGTAGTGCACATCCATACTTATAATATGCACTAGCACATTCTTGTGCAAGCTCACCAAAGTTTGAGACCCTGAAAAATATATATATATATATACATAACTATGCCATTATTGACCAACCAAAACACTCTTTAGATGAATAAAAGGATAGTCCGGATCCCGAGGAAGGATCGGATAACATTGGGTCTATTGTACACATCCTTACTCTACATTGCAAGAGGTCACAAGGTCACACGACAGCAACCTTATCATAGAGCTCAATGGAAGAATAAGATCCATGAAGCTAGTGTCAAATACTTGCGATGAACAAAGGCTAATGACAATGATGGCATAAAAATTTAGAAGGTCAAAACTCTAGAATAAAGGATGGGTTTGGAGGGAGAATTTACAGTTTACAAACTGAAAGTCTCTTCAATCATTATAATACATCCCTATAGTTAGTGTATTACATCTACAGAGGTATGCGACCTTAAGAATCCTGATCAAGAGAAAGGACTTACTTATCTGATAATGAGCAAAAAATTATAGGAAATCATGCAAAAGTTAAAGCATGTGGGGGAATATATTTACAGGGAAACTAAAGTTTGATATTTTCTCTGACAGAGCAAAAAAAAGAGTTTCTAGGAAGATTGAAGCAGCTAGATGTGTTAGTGACCACCAGAAAGATAAGTATAAAAGGCAAGGAGTTATTAACTAATTCTAAAGTAAGGATAACCAATCAAATTTTACCAAACTACAGAAGTTCAATGGAAGTCATAATACATTAAATCAGGCAAGCAAAAAATGACTAAAGTACCAGGCTATAATTCAAGAACAAAATGAATTTAAATGTTGGGCAAATTCACTCTAACTGTTCCACCTCTAAAACAATTTCAGCAGGCTGTTCAAGAATATATTAAATGAAATCCCTCCATACTTGCATATTAGGTGGTGGATCCATATACAAACAAGTGTGTAAACTGTTTCCTTGCAATATTCTGATGATAACATGCATTATCGAACCTTGGAGCATAAAATGCAATTTCAGATAAACAGTTCATATATACATTTAAAAACTAACTAAAATTTGGAGAAACATTTTCCCAAATCCAAACTTTAGAAAGGGCATCGTTCCAAAAAACCAATAATCAGGTGCATGTCAATGCAAATGATGAGTTTGAATAATACAGCCTTATCCACACTATTCAGATAGCACTTCAGATTTTTACAGCGCAAGCTTAGTACAAAACCATCAATGACCTAAAGATATCTAAGGTAGGCATTGTATCAAAGTGATGAATTAATCAGAATTTGCACTAATTGTTGTTCAGAAGAATTAAAGAAAAGAAACTGTCCCTCTCTTTCAGCAAGTCATCAGCTAGCGAAATGAGAGATTTGCAAACGGTGAGACGGAATCCATAAGGCGTGTCACTAGACGAATTGGTAGTGCAAACATAAATTCAGTAATTCCTATGGCAAGAGAAGGAAGATGGATGAACAGAAATGTGGCTTCTTTGGACATTTCAGGTAGCAAACATAAATTCGAACCAACCCCACATAACGAAGCCCTAACCTGATTTCTAGCGCACGACTGAGGGAGTCCACGGCGTCCACGAAGTCCCCGTCCTCTATTGCCTTCGACCCTTTCGCAAACAGCTCATCCGCACGGGCTAGGGTTTTGTCGGCCCCCTCTTGGTCCCCAGCACTCAAAGACCCGCCGGCGCCAGCGAACTCCTCGTCGGCGCCTTCCTCCGAGGCCAGAATTTGGCCAGCCTGGTCGGTGACGGTATCGTTCGCTAGGGTTTCTTCGGTGCGGTCCTGGTCGGCGGAAGTCATGGCGCAACCTTGTGGACTAAGAGCGGTGTTCGAGTGAGACGAAGAAAAGCAGGCGCGCGGCGTTCCATTCGGCGCGCGTGGATCACAATCGATGGCCTGCCAAAGGCCCAATAACAAGTCCACTTCTGGCCCATCAAACAAGAAAACCCTAAACGGATAATTCTAGCTTCTATTTTGATTGCGATCGAAAAGGTTTTGTTTTTTCAGATTTATTAAACACTGAATAATTATTATTAATTTTTGAAATAAAAATATAAATTCAACAATGCTGGTGATTAAGATTCATAGTGATAATGAAGTTGCGTCATGGTTGACATGCACATTTAATCATGATATGGACACAACGTGATTAAGTAATCATTTTGAAAAAGAAAATTCGATCAAAACCCTATTTTAGCTATTTAAATGACGCCATGCTACTGCCCATTATGATTGACCTATAATTAAGATCATTTGGAACTAAATACTAAAATTAGAATGTGGAATGCATTGTTAACGAAAGATTAATTGGCTGTATAGTATAGTACTGGATGGATGGCAATTAACATCCACGAGCTCAAGAGGATTTTAAATGTTCGTGTCGCAGTAGTTTCATCTCTTCTTTTAATTACTTACTTTTTTTTATTTAATGACAAAATGATGATTAATTATGTGAGTAATTTTAATATGTTATTTCTTCTTGATCTCTACTTGTGTTGGGATCTGAAGTTAACTCACGCACCCTCTACCTCTTTCTCTTTCCCCCTTACCAAGTGCCGCAAATCCTTCCGATCTCCACGGATTCGAGGCTGAGGAAGAGGAGGATCGGAGGCGAAGAAATCGGTATGCTTGTTTCTTTTTTTCTTTTCTTTTCTTTTCCATTCAGTTTTGTGTTTAGTTTTTAGAATTTCCTTCTCCTCTTTCTTTCTTTCTGTAAATTAGTGTTCTTGAGGAGAAGGCTTCTTCTCCTACGAATTGATGGAGAAATCTCTGCAAAAAAAAAAAAAAAATCTCACTTTGCTTCTTTCTTGACTTCTCACAATTTTTTAATGAGAAAAGAAGAAGAAGAAGAAGAAGAAGACAAAAAGATGAATTTTTTTTCGACTTGAGATCCAAAAGATCTGATTTTTCCATCTTTTGGATCGAAGTAGTGATCTTTGCAAGGAAAAATCAAACGAAATTAGTTGTAACCCTAATTCTGTACTCTTTTTTTTTTTGTTGTTTATGTGTAATTTCATCTGCAGTCGCTGCTTTGATCGAGTATTTTTGGAAAGCAAATCTGTTTCTTTGTTTTTTCAAGATTAATTCATGCAATAATATTGAATGATTATCCATGATCTGTTCGTAAAGAGATGACGTCGTCGAGCTCGCCGTGCGCGGCGTGCAAGCTGCTCCGGCGGAAGTGCACGCCGGAGTGCGTGTTCGCGCCGCACTTCCCGCCGGACCAGCCCGCGAAGTTTGCGAACGTGCACCGCGTGTTCGGCGCCAGCAACGTGGCGAAGCTGCTGAAGCAGCTCCGCCCCGAGCAACGGGAGGACGCCGTGGTGTCCCTCGCCTACGAGGCGGAGGCGCGCCTCCGCGACCCCGTCAACGGATGCGTCGGCTACATCCACCACCTCCAGCGCCGCCTCACCGAGCTCCAGCACGACCTCTCGCTCGCCGAGAAGGAACTCTCCAACTACCTCGTCGCCGGCGGCGGCGCAGCCCCCACTTGGTCGGCCTCCCCCATTACGCCTTCAATTTCGCCGGCGGCGCCATCAACATTCCGGCTACGACTGCAGAGCCGGTGCCAGTGGGGATGCTGTACGACAGCTTCGGAGCGACAGCGACATTCCGGCTGCCGGCGGTGCAGTTGTTGAACGGCGCCGGCGGATTTGGAGCATTGTTAGAGCAGCAGCAGCGGCAACTGCAGCAGTATCATAATCATGAGCAAACACAGGACGAAGAGTAAGATCGATGCGAGGTACACTACTGGTTTAATTAGGTCATTTTTTATCATTAATTAATCAAGATCAACAACATCAAGAAATCAAGAACAAGATCATGCAGATAGAGAAATTAAGGGTACATGGATCCACGTACAGTATGTAAATGTAATGGTATGTTATATATATCTCCTTCCCTGTAAATCAAATCAATGTGAGTAAGAGATAAGGTGTTATTACTGCTAATATTATTGCTATATTACTGAGCACATGTTCGAAGAGAATTAAGAGAGGAAATAACTGATGGGAGTTTAGATCGTAATCTATATATATATATATATACAATAGTTTGTAATGCTGTTTCTGGTTCAGTGTTGACTTCAGTGTGTTGACTTGATGTAAATAATCAAGCAATAGGGGAAGATCTACTGGAATGGTTTCTATGGACATTTATTGTCGGCAATGGGAAGGCGCGCAGGCGGCGCAGTGATAAGCAGCAGGGAGTGCAGCGTAAACTAGATCGGACTGAAAGATTATGTCTCCCTTTGGTCATCATGAGGAAGAATATTATATATAGGTCATATATATATATCCCTGCAGACACACGTAAGTCTCTCCCTAGCTAATCATTCCACTTCTTCTCCTTCATCTTTTACTTCATAAATGTTCTGTGACCGTACTACCTACCCATTTGTCGATCGACCTATCCATCACAATAATCCATACATACAGTAGGTATGTACAGATTCGTATGCCATCTTAATGACAGACTTGTCTGGAATGTAAATATTATCCTAATTAAAGACTATAATGCAAAGTCAAAGAGCTCCTGTTCTCCTCCTACACTAGCCAAGAGATTTGGCTTCCAAGATTGTGTATAAAAGGGATTCATCAGTTTTCGGCTTCCAAGATTGTGTATAAAAGGAAGGGATTCATCAGTTTTTCTGGGCACGCTTGATTAACTAATCGGACGCTAGAAAAGATTAATCGATTACTGATCCAGACTGACTGCCTATAGTTAGTTATTTTAGAGCATAGTTAAGTTGATTATGATGTAACAGGAATTATCAAAGTTGACAAGAATTAAATCTTGATGAAACTGAAGTAATGAGCTCCTCCGTCGTGATCAACTATAATTTCTCAATATACCTTTTCATATATGATCCTGAGATCGATTGTATGGGATTGTTGAGATAACAAATTTTATCTTTTATTGAAATGCTAAAGCGTATACAGTTAGTTGAGTGAGAGTGATAGGCTCGCCCACATAATTAATCTTCTTAATGTTTGAAAATTATATGGAGAAGAAGAGTATTAATAAATGTACTGTTTTGGAGGATAGAGTAGACAATACGGCTCTTTATGAATTTGAACCTAATTATTAGCTGTCTTAATTTAATTATCTACGAATTAAATTGTAAAATTCTCAGTGAAAATAAAAAAAAAAGATTTGGAATTGTAAATTATTAATATTTTTTATAATCACGAAGAGAGAGAGGATAAAACATGAATTGTTTAAACATTGATTATTTAACCTTCGCCCCATCAACAAGTCATTAACACACAATTATATCACAATTATGTTTACTTGTGTTCTTTTCCATCAACGTAAATTTTTTAAATGAATCATACAAAAGATCTCCTAAGCTTTAATTTCAGGATCAATTTTTTTCGTCATATGAAGAAAACGAAAGATTTATTGAAAAAAAAATTAAAAAACAAACAAACCGGCCTTATTAGTAGATCAATCAAATGCCACCAGTCAGTAACCATATAAATGTCGATCTGTTGATAATTTCCATGTACAATATTGCCTGCTAACACAAATAATAATCTAGCAACTATTCCAAGCTCTGTTCTGAACATCTAATTGTTAAATGGGAAGTTGAAATCATTTGCAGCGAGGATTCAGAATCCATAAACAATAGTATGAACAGTGAGCAATTGAGGCACCATCCAACAGATGATTATCGACTGCGATACTGTGTACCATGCAAAATGAGGTAGATTATGAATGCCATATAAAGCGCTATGATGGCACAGACGATTGAGCCGAGCAGCAGGCCTTGTATCCCAGACGACGAAAAATTGATCAGGAGATAGCTGTTGATTGTGATAAGAAGTGCAGCAACAACCCAAGTCAATGCCTGCAATACAAGAACATTCAATGAAAGAATATTGGGATGAAGTTATAGCATGGACAAAAGAGATCGAAAGAAAAAAACAGAGTCAATCTTATATCCTCATATGATCCTGTGAGCATGACACCTAGAATTGTCTAGATTTGCTGGTAAATTTAGATATTGAGGCTTTATTAAGTGCTCAATTACAGTGTATAGGTTTAGTTAGCTGTTATCCAATAGATTTCAACATAAAATACATATTTCGATAAGGAAAAATTTCATTTTATTTCACTCCATTTCGAATGAAATTCTAATTTTGATTTGATATCAACTGTACAGTTTTATTATATGAGCTTGAACTTCTGTCCCATTATTTTTCATAACGTGGGTCTATCTTGCAACGAGAATTAGGTGCTCTTATATATGCTTATAATTATTATAAAAACAGACAACAAATGTATTTGCTTCATGCTCATATTTTCTTCTCCATTTTCCTTGGCATTCTTAAGCCCCATTCATGTCTAAAAATCTCGTACTTTGGAGAGTTAGCAACTTGTTCCTAATACTTCTATGTTATAATTCATAAACTTCCTTTGTACCTAACATTCATAACATCATTCGATATCTTTCAATACATGCATATGTAGCCTCCAAGTGAGCAGATTCTTCCCGTCATTAACCTGCAAAAATCTGTTAATCTTGTGGCTTATACCCTAAACTAAGAATAGTCTCACATCCAATATAGTGTGTGGACACCTTGTGGTTAAGGAAAGAAAATGAAAATCTGACAAGAGACTTTTCTTTTTTTGCTTGCTTAATAGTTAACAAGAAGTTTGAGAACACTTGATCATATCCTTATCAAACTATATTCATCCTAACTGCATGGGATCGACAACATGGATATTATCCCTTCACTATGCTCTATCCAAGGGTATATAACTAGTTATACTTACAAATGAGGAATATAATAAAAATATTATTATTTGAGAGCAATTAGATAGGGCTCCAATAGATGAAAAGGGTGAGAAAATGAGACAAATAATATAAGAAATTCTGGATATGCAAAAAAGATCTATAGATTTCATCATTCGGCAAATAAATCGATTATGGTCAAAGGGGCAAGGGATAGAGGGAATGAAAAAAGTTCTATTATGACACAAAAGAAAGTGACTTAGAGGATTTAGATAATATCATGATGTAGCCTAATGTAAAGTATAATGGCAGAGTAAAATAGAGCGAAAATTTGTACTCAAGCATTCTTAAGTTATCTGTCTGCCCTCAAACTACTAACACTAGTTGACCCAATTAATTTAGTCATGTCCATAGGCATTCCACTTTGGATGTCTGTCAATACCTATCATTTATTGCACTAAACAGGATGTCTGTCAATGATATACATGTATATGTGGCCTTCAAGCAAGGAGGTTCTTCTTATAATTTGCAAGTCAAATGAGGCACATTTTGAAAAGTTAAAACATGTTAAATGAGACATAAAATGGAAAACTATTGTATTCCAATATGTGAAATCCACAAACTCACCTGATAAATAGGGCCAATCTTGAAAGCTCCCATAATTTGTTCTTTGGACACCATGGTGAGAAGTGGAATCAGAGCAAATGGGATTTGAACTGATTGAAGCACATTAAGCCACTGATTCAGAATATCTAGTGCAGAATCAGAAGTATCAAAGAACAAAGCAACAAATATGGTTGGGATGATTGCAAAGCTTCTAGTGATTATTGATCTGATCCATTTCTTCAAACGGAGATTCAGAAATCCACCCATTATAAACTGTCCAGCATAAGTCCCAGTGATTGTGCTACTTTGCCCAGCTGCTAGTAAACCAATTCCCCAAATGTAAAGAATAGGGAACAGCCCTCCATACTTCTCTTGTAGATAATTACCAGCATTCTCAAGACCGATAAGATCAGCCTCCTCTGTACCATAAAATCCCTTTGCAAAAATTGTTGTAACAAATAGATTTATGAGGAAGGAAATAATTAAGGCAGATGTAGATTCTATGGTATAATATCTTAATGCTTCTTGAACGTGGCTTTTCTTGTTAGGGTCTATGGCTCTTGACTGTACAAGAGCAGAATGTAAAAAGACATTGTGTGGCATGATCACACATCCAACAATCCCAACAGCTTGGTTTATTGTTTTGGAACTAAGTTTTGGAACCAGAAGACCTGCCATAGAAATATGTTAAATATTGAAGAAACAAGATTGGGGAAAGATTCAGAAGGAAAAAAAAAACAATTTTGTACTATTATAATAAGGGACACACCAATCAGAAGCTCCTTTCCACTAGGCTTGGCCTCACCAAACATCCATGTAAATGAGAATGCCATTGTTGCAATAAGAAAAGCAAAAAATGCTTCCAACTTCCTAACACCATAGTTCTCGAGGAATAGAAAGATGAAGCTGCCAACACAAGATTAAGGCATAAAGGGAAATCTAAAGCTGCTATAGAATGTGTTATTCTTTTTTAAAACAACAACTACCAGAAAGAGATGGAGAAAACCAGAAGTCTCACCAATCAAAAGCAGTGATGATCACTCCAGTCCAGAGTGGAAACACCCCACCGCTGAGGATCTTAATCGCAATGGCACTCCCAATTACCTCCTGTATATCCGCGCCGATCAGCGCAACCTCCGCCATCAACCACAGCGCCAGCATCGCCCATTTCGGATACTCCTCGCGGCATAGCTCCGCTAGGTGGCGACCCGTGGCAACCCCTAGCCGCGCCGAGAGCATCTGAATCAGGAGCCCCATCGCCGTCGCCAAGAACAGCAGCCACAGCAGCGAAAACCCGGCTACCGCCCCGGCTTGGAGGTCCCCCTCCAGGTTCCCCGGATCCAGGAATGCGATGCTCATCAGGAACCCCGGCCCAGTAAAGAGCCACAGCTTCCGCCAGGAGAAGGGGGGCCGGGGTCCATCAAAGGCGACGCCTTCCACGTCGGAGACGCCAACGACGACGACCTTCTCATCGTACTCGTAAGCGCGCTCAGAGGTCTCGTCATCCTCGAAGGCGGCAGGGGAGCGCCGCCCTTTGCCGCCATCGAGGTCGACGGCTGCGGATCGGCGAGGGAGGAGGGACTCCGCCTCCTCCGCCGTCGATTCGTCGCCGACAAATGGAGGGTCGATGTGCGGCATCGGGAGGAAGGAAGTAGCGAAAGAAAAAGAAGGCGGCAACGGACGGGGAGTTTATAGATCGCCGAACGGTAGCGGTTGTGGACGACTCCGCGACACCGTGTACTTATGCTAACGTGGAATGTAATTATTAAAATAAGCCATCGAACATCCCGCCGTCCACGTAGTGAGTATGAACGGTGGATGTATTAGCTGTTCTTCACGTGTCCGTGCCAGTCACTTGCACATCACGTGCCCCGTACTCGAGCACGCCCCTCTCGTCGCACCCAGATTTCTCACCCTGCCCCTCTACAAATAACCACATGACAGCCCTCCCTTCGTCGTTTCGTTTCGCTCTCGATCTCTCTCCCTCTCAGCCCCGCTTTCGAATTTTTTTAGGGTTTATCGGGCGGGTTTATTTTTGTTCTTGTTTTTGTTTTGTTTTTCCAGTTCTATCTTCGATTTGAGCTGCCGCAAGCGCTACCTTCCTGGCTGCTTCATGCTCTGTCCTTGTCGATTCTCCTTGTCGTGAAACCCTAGATCTTGTCTTGTTCCGTTTGAGCTTCTCTTTCCGTGGGCTAATGCGGCCGGGATCTTTGAAGAAAGCAATTTGGAATCTCAGTGGCCGTAAGCGAGCGCGCCAGCTGCTGCGTCAATTCCCAGTGGCTCCACCTCGCGTGTGTTGGTTCAAATGCTACTGAAATATAAGGTTTTCGACAGTGTCAGCTTTCGGAATCCGTCTCTGAAGTCATTGTTTCTTGCCGTGAAGATATGATCAGTTGAACATGAGCGATGGTGGCAGGGAGAGTGAAAGGGATCATGAGAGCAGGGCGAAGAAGGATCAGTCATCTGCGGGTGACGAGTTTGGTCGTGCTGTAGCCAAGGTTGCCGTAGCTCAGATTTGTGAGTCGACTGGTTTTCACGGATGCAATCTCTCTGCTGTTGATGCTTTCTCCGAGGTTGTGGTTCGATACATCTATGATTTAGGCGAAAGTGCGCGGTTTTATGCTAATTTAGCTGGGAGGACAGACTGCAATGTGTCCGACATGATCCACAGCTTAGAGGATTTGAGTGCGCCGTTGGGTTTTCCTGGAGCATCCGATGTACATCGTTGCTTTGTTGGTTCGGGTGTTGCTCGAGAGCTTACCCAGTACGTCAACGCATTTGATGAAGTTCCATTTGCTAAGCCCATTCCCAAATTTCCTATTTCTCGGTTGTCCAAGTCTTCACCGAGCTTTACTCATGTCGGTTTGCAGCCAGCGGGAAAACACATACCAGATTGGCTCCCGAGGCTTCCTGAGCCTCATACCTATGTTCATACGCCAGTTTGGAACAAAAGGGCCAGTGATAACAAAGCAGAAAAGGTCGAACAAGCAAGGCAGCGGAGGAAAACCGAGAGGTCATTGTTAAGGTTACAGCAACGACTTGCTTCCAATGCTGCAGGTGGGTTTCAACCTATCAACGGAGACGATGCCAGTAAGGATAAACAGGTGGTTGCTAGCACTAGTAACCCTTTTCTGGCCCCGCCTTTGACATACACTGAGAAGGAGGTATCTGAACTTGCTATTCCACGTGAAATGGATGAAGGCAAGAAATTGTCAGCCGTCGAAACTTTTGCTCCAATCATAGAGGCAGTGAAGTCTGGCTCTCTTGACTTGGATTCGAGTGAGAAAAAACTAGTCCTTACAAGCAGACCTACTGTGCATTTTAAGATTGGTGCTGACAAGAAATCTATAGTGTCTTCATTATCTGCTATAAATACTAGAAAGGATACATGGCCTTTCAGGGATGAAGAAAAGGATGACAAGAAGAAGAGAGCAGAAATGATACTTAGAGAAGCTATGGAGAAACCACATGATCTTGCTCAGCTTTAAAGTACTTGTAGACGGACTTGTAGTGCCAAAATGTAAACAGAATTTCCCAGCACATCAAATCTGGTGGGAATTTGAACTTTTTTTGTTTGAGTGGGTCAATTTGGTTCAGAAATCTTAGGTATGTAGCACTAATCATCTGTAGGTACTTTTCATTTCACTCTTCGTCACATTTTTGTTTCTCTTTTTGGGAATTGAATGAAAAATTTTACCACGGTATACCCAACGACTTTTTTTTTTTCCATTTTATGTTTGTTCAATCAATTGATGTCTGATTCAATATATCAAACCTATGACCCAATTGGTTTAAAGAAAACCCATCTATAGGTTAATAATTTTATTCTTGACTTCCTAGGCTTTTACCAACCTGTTTAACGGAATTCAGTAGCCACAAATTTGTAACTAGATTTCAAATATTTCTACAACATTCCAGTTTTGAAGCAGTAATTTCATCATTTGGTATGCTTTATAATAATGTAAAAGTAAACTGATTCTTTATTTTTTTTCTCCAGTTTTTGTTATTCCAATGACATCTCCATTTAGGAGTGCCCAAATGAACTGGCATACCCATCCGAATCCTAGAAACTGAACTGAAGTGAGCTGACTTGAAATTTTGTGGATGAGAGATGTTGAATTTTTGGGGTTGGTTGGTTTTTTGTGTTTCAGTATAAACACTTAGGCATATTTTCAACCCAAACCAGTTTTGATATTTAATATTAATCATAAACCTATATACATAATCCTAAAATCCCCCAAAAAAAGCCTGGAAAACCAAGAAACTTGAAGTTTGGAAAACACAAGTTCTCGGGAAAAACTTGACCTTGCAAAGCCAAAATTGGAAAACATAAAAAAAATTTTGAATCCTAATAAAATCTTATACATGGCCCGACCCAAATTGAGAAAACCGAGTTTGGTGTTGTTATAAATTTGGGTGCTCTGAATCAATCCCACTTGTGTTGGATTATTCCTAAGACCCAACATATGAAGGCTCCTATCTCCATCGACTATATGATTTTTTTAATTTCATTTTAGAATGAACATTTAATACTTTACTATCTACCATTGATGTGAAGTGTTGGACATGTTAGTTAAATATAGATTTGATAAGTACGCATTGTGAATATAATAATACATGCCCATGACTATGAGAGCCATTCATCTGTTAGACATCTTTATGTGATACTAATAATAATATTCTTGCGTCCTACTTTTTTGCTATATTTTCTTGTGGCATAAAGTTTCTACGTCCAAACCATCCAACCTGATATGTTATTGTGCTATTATAATAAAAATGTCAGTAAACAGCAATTTTATGATTATTAATATGTTTCTTTTTCCTGAAACAGGAAAAGAATAAGCAATGCAGTTCTCCTGTAATTCATAATTAACATGAAAATGCAAGAATATGATGAAGAGACCTTTAAACTTGTTATGTTTGATATACATTAGTTGATTGTGTGACATGGATGGTGTGACAGGTTGCTCCATGCCAATCTAGCTATATTCTAGTTCTTCGTTCCTTTTGGTTGTATTTTATGTCTGCATTCTATCACTAGTCGAAAGGAAGTGCTTGACTTGCAAATTTATGATTTCATTGTTAATCCATGTCCTCACTAGACTGTATTCCAGTTGTTCTACTGGTTATCTGGCTCTATTTGCTTTTTTAATAGTTCATCAAAGCCGCTGCAAGACTTTTAGCCTGTCACTTGATCCATTACTTATGACTCGGAGATTTTATTCTCATTTTGTCTATTCTCTAATTTATAACATAATTTATTATTGTAGAAATGTAGCAACACCATAATGGTCCTTGCTGCCATATCCTACTTTTTGTTCTTGTAAAATTCATAAAGACCTTCCTTAGATGAGTTTTACATAATATGTGATGCAGATCTTCCAATTATGATGAGCATGCGTACACAGGAAGATATTTCCGCGTTATCTTTTCTTGCAAAACTGTCAGTTGTTAGCAATGTATTGAAATGAAAAGTCTGCCGAGAATGGGACGATGGAGTTCCATTGTGGCAGTGGACAAGTCTAATAAATTCAGATGAAAGGGTGGGTGAACTTCCATGTGAAGCAAGTTTTCATGATATGAAATTGTTTTGAATACAATTTGAATCAGAACATATCGCTATGATTGTTTTAATATTTGATTCATCTGAAGTTTGAATTGTATATTAGAAATCATCAATTTTGTGATGCTAACAACTATACCCACAATCTTCAGTTTTATAGGTTATTTGGTTATTTATCTGCTGTACCTCACTGATTCGCATATGCTGGTTTTGTTGCATGTTTGTTGCAGGATTATTGCGATGCTATGACTTTAAGTCGTTCTAGATTGTCCTTAAAAGTTCTCTGGTTGTTCTTTGAGCATACACAATTAGATAACATTATTTGGCTAGGAAATTCTTGAAGCAGCTTCTTGTCAGTTCATGTTTTGTTGTATTTGTTCCTATTCTTGCGTTTAGTCTGTCTCTTATTCTCGTTGAATTGCGGTCAAACATGCTTAAACTGTGTAGAAACTGCATATATTAAAAAAAAACTTGTTCGTTTTAGGGCTTTGTGAACTGATTAAATCATTTAGTTGGTTGGAGGAGGAAGATGAATGAGTTAAAATCCCCACTAGTTACACCAGTTGACTAAATCGGACTAGTCTTGTGTTTTAGGAGATCTAAGTAGATGATTAAATAGATTTCAGGGTTTAGGGATCGGGCGATCATGTAAAATGGGTTTGCAAAAAAAGAAATGGCACCCTGAAATTAGCCTGTAAATGGGCTTTCGATTTGGAGCTTAATTGAGCCCAATTATTAATCTCAACTTTAGAGCGCCGGGTTGTTTCTAGGCTTTCGCGAGGACGGGGGGTGGAGCTGAGAGAGGAGAGGGGCGGCCGATCGAGCATGTCGTCGTCCAAGCGTCAGGGGCCTCCCAAGCACCAGAACAAATACGCATGGAAGCCCAACGCCGGCTGCAAGATAAACGAATCGGTTTCCTACTCTTTGTCTTTCCTTGATTTTCATATCTAGGACCCGTTTCATCGAGCTTCTTGTGGCAGGAACTAGGGGGAAAGCTCCGACCTTTCGCTTCCATAAGCGGAGTTTGCCCACGGTGCAAAGAGCAAATCGATTGGAAACGAAGGTTGTTTCCTCAGCTGTGATTTGTTTTTTCTTTTGACGCCGCTAGGGTTTATCATTTATGTGAGGTTTTGCCTTGGAAAAAAGCTTCTTTTCAGGTCCTTTTCTTTCGTGAAATTGCTTCTTTGCTGATAAAATTTACTCTCTTTTATAGATACGGAAAGTATAAGCCTATATTGGAGCCTGCCAAGTGGTATTTTTTTTTCTATAACTAAATTGTGGATTTTCTTGTACGTGTGATTTATTGAGCTCTTTTATTGTGGTTCGATAGCCAGAAGTGCGGGAAACGATCTGTTCGCCAGGCTTACCATAATATTTGCTCCGGTACGCATGGCATTCATACTTTTTAATCTTTGTTTGCCTTCGATTTTCTGCTGAACTAGTTCAGTTATGACTGATTGAGCTTTGTGCAGCATGCTCGAAGGATCATGGTATATGCGCAAAGTGTTGCTGTCGCACTGATGATATTGTCGGAAGGTCTGTTATTATTATTATTTTTATTTGGTTTTTTAGAGCTGTCACTTGTAAAACTCGTTCTTATGTTTGGAGCCATGAATTTGTAGGGACGTTTCTGAGGTGGAGTCTGAGCGCAAGGCACTTGAGGAGGTGCTTTTAGTTAAATGAGATGGTTGTGTTAAACACTTGTTATTGAGTTTTGAATTGATTGGATCTTGTCATATTTTGCAGGCCATTAAAAATGCCCGGGAAAGAGATAGAAGGACACTTCTTCGTGCTGTAAGGACTTGATTTACTCAATTACGTACATACATACTCTGTCTAGTGCCTTATGTTAATCCCATAAATGAGTCCTCTTCAGATGGTGTCAACAGGAATGCACTTCCTGTTTGTTTGTGTTGATTTCTTGTTCAAGTAAGATAAGTCCATGTGGAATTATGGAAGTAACTTTTCTATGCAGATCAAGTAAGTTGGCCAAAAGTAGAGTATTGGCAGGTTCAACTTGTTGCCCTTCAATCAAGGGCATTTCTCTCGTTTTATAACTAGCAATGATATTAGGAATAAAAAAGAAGGTTGTTGATGCTCATGGTGAACATCTCTAGCAATCATATGATGGAATAAATAGATCTTTGGGGCAATCGATGCTTATACTTGATGGAAAATGTGAATGTTTGAAGGCTCTCATAGCTATTTTTTTTCTAAAAAAGACTGTCAATGCTAGTGTTAACCCAAGATGAAAAGGTTGTTTAGTATTTGACAAGTATCAAATTAGGTCTAATCCTCATGTAACACAATCTCTTCTCGGAAAGGTTTGACTGTTATTGTCGTACCGTTTGATTTCTATTATTTGAACTTATCTTCTGCTGATGAACATGCTCTTTGACAGACTATCATAATTTGCTACTAAATCAAGTTTTTTTTTTTGCTGCCAGATGGACAAAAAGAGGCCTGGAACAAGTCCAGGAGTTCCGAAAATTGGAGATAGAAGTAGAGAGGGAGATCTATTTCCAGCTAAAACTCTAGATGAATATGCTGCAAGTGCAGGACTCCGCGACAATGATAAGCATGATGAAGACGACGCCGATGAGGAAAGAGAAGAAGAGGAGGAGGAGGAGGAAGAAGAAGAAGAAGAAGGCGATGAGGAAGATCTTGACGAAGAGGATAAGGTTGTGAAAGCTTAAATGCAGACAAAAAACTCAAAATGCAGAGCTCACAAGATCTGCATCAGAATGTTCCAGTGTATCCGCCTCACAAATTTGGCCACCATCACCTTTTTATCAGTTCAAGTCAAGCCGATCCCTTTTGGCTTATATTTTGCGGATGGAAGTAACGTGTGGCTTTGCCAATTTGGACAAGTGTTTTGATTTCTGCAAAATTTTTATCGAACCAATACATTCATAAATTTACAGGTTTCACGAGCAGGTAGACTAATAAACTGATAAACGTTTTGTATCAGTGTCATGATTCTGCACAGACTATTCATGCGTTACGTTACCATTGATGAGTGCAGCTGTTTAATCAAACAGGAGCGAGGAGGTGATGAAAGGTGAGATCTTTATGCCTTTTTTCTTAATTATATGGCAATCTCTGTGTTTCCATTTGTTCGCAGCAGCCTGTGATGGGCATCATAGTGTTTCGGCACTTCTTCTCGCCTGCTTGCTCGCATTGGCTGGCTCGAATTGCAGCAGTTCACAAGTAATGGCAGTTCGCATGAATTGTCACTCACAAGTAATGGCTGCTCGCATTGCTATCCTTTGCCCTTGCTGGTGCACAGGCTTGGGGCCCGGCCAAACAAGCTCCCTCCCAGATCAGGTGCATCTTTCTAATGGAAGGTAATCAATCATATACAATATATAATCAAATCTAAATTAACAAAAAAACTAATTTTTTTGGTTAATTTATTGTTTTTTAGTGTATAATAATATGAAAACATTAAAGTGGAATTAGGAACAACGCATGGCTGTTTCCTTGCACACGGCACAAAGAAGTGCGCTTTGAATAGATTGAATCATTAGAACCACATGGACATGGACTTTTCTACAACATGATTACTTTTATGATTAGTTTTTTTTAATAATTAACAATTGTTTAAATCTTTCTAAATTTTAAGTACAAAAGATTTACGAGTCTTAATTTGCTGTATGGAGATTCGCTGCCCCGGTCCAAACGTTATTTTCGTAGCTAGATTCGCTACAGCAGTTTGAACAGTCCGTTCGTAGCCGAAGTCGTAACTTGACAGACGGTGCGCCTAGCCGGACGTTATCCGTCCGTCCACTCCGCCGTGAACGTCCTCGCTATATAAAGTCCGCGGAGGAAGTAGTTTGATTTCCTCTCTCTCGATTTTGTTGACTGTTCTTGGAACGATCGAGCTGCAGAGCGATGGCGAGCAAGGGATCATCGTCTTCTTCGATCCCGATCACGCCGCTGCTGAAGGACGAGCTTGACATCGTGATCCCCACGATCCGGAACTTGGATTTCCTGGAGATGTGGCGGCCCTTCTTCCAGCCGTACCATCTGATCATCGTGCAGGATGGAGATCCGAGCAAGACGATCAAGGTGCCCGAAGGGTTCGACTACGAACTCTACAACCGCAACGACATCAACCGTATCCTCGGCCCCAAGGCCTCCTGCATCTCCTTCAAGGACTCCGCCTGCCGATGCTTCGGCTACATGGTCTCTAAGAAGAAGTACATCTACACCATTGACGACGACTGCTTCGTAAGACCCTTTTTCCTAGTTTAATTGCCGATTTTACTGTTGTTTCTTTTCTAGATCTGCACTTGAAGGCTGTTATTTAGAGGCCGATGGATGCTCAGCTGAGCAAAAGGCTCGATTTTTGAACTAGATTATGTAATTGCTTTCCTTTCCTGTTGTCTTTTGCTATGTTATTTTTTCTTCATTTGATAAACTATTCATTTTATTTATTTTTCGACTTGGAAATCGCCAAAAGTTTGAATTTGATAGTTACATTTTAACAGATCTGACTTTTTTTGGACTGCAATCATCGAAATTTGTCGTAGAGGCATGTCCGTGATAGGTTTCTGAATTTGAAATCCAAAAAACAGATCTAATACATGTGGCTTCTTTTGGTAAAGTAATGTGAGCGATCCGGACCATTGATCCATTTTACCTTTATTTTCTACAAAATGCCTTGTCCAGTTACTAGATCTAAAATGTGTTTTCATTTTTCTATAATGATTGCTCATGGATTTTTAATTACTTTGTTCTGTAATCGCATAATCTTTCAGTCTCCTCATCGTTCGGAAACTACAGTATCAATTCTCGCATTTTCATTCTCATGCCTAGATCTTGCAGTATTTGGGATGTTTGACTAACAATTATAAATTATGTTTCTGAATCTAAGAAACAACAAATACAAATTTTCTAATATTAGTTTGTACAGTAAGTAGTTTTCATCCATTTCATGCCTCATAAACACAGGCAATTGTTTAATGATGAAAACTTCACATGTTTTTTCAGTTTACTAATGAATGCAGGAACCATTTAGATTTGTTTTGTCATCTAACTTCTATAGTCTTCTTTAATTTTTCAAAATTTTCTACAACAGATCTCTCAGTTCTTTATTCTTCATGTTGTCTTGTCTTATTTTACATTAGGTTGCTAAAGATCCTTCTGGCAAGGCAATCAATGCACTGGAACAGCATGTTAAAAATCTTCTTTCCCCATCTACTCCCTTCTTCTTCAACACCTTGTATGATCCATACCGTGAAGGTGCAGACTTCGTTCGTGGATATCCCTTCAGCCTCAGAGAAGGTGCTAAAACAGCAGTTTCTCATGGCCTTTGGCTTAACATTCCCGATTATGATGCTCCCACACAGCTTGTCAAGCCTCTTGAGAGGAACCAAAGGTACCCATCGCTGATATCTTCAATTTTGTAGCAACTCTTTTTTTCTTTTTCCTACCAAATAAATTATTGTTGAACACTATGTTCTCTCTTTATCAGGTATGTTGATGCAGTTCTTACGATACCCAAGGGAACATTGTTTCCCATGTGTGGAATGAACTTGGCATTTGACCGTGAGCTCATTGGCCCTGCCATGTACTTTGGACTCATGGGTGATGGCCAGCCTATTGGCCGCTACGATGATATGTGGGCTGGTTGGTGTGTCAAGGTCAGTTTTTTCCTACCTTAGGCCTTGTTTTCTCAAAGAAATGGTAAATTGGAAAGATGGATATAGAAAAAAGACAAAAAGGTGAAGGTGAGGAGAGGCAAAAAATTCTTTCCTTAAACGAATATAAATAAAGAGGTTGGATCAGTTTTTTTATAATCGGTATGTATATCTTCAAATATTTATCTTCTCTTTTTGTTCATCAAAGTAAATAAGAGAAGAGGACTTATCTCTTGCTGTGAACTCATTCTTCCACTTATTGCAGTTCATGTTTCTTATTCTTCTTTGTGGCATAGTCTCTGAAACCATAATATAGTAGTGGCCTCTTAATCTTTCTTTTGGATTTTCCCAACGCACTGAAACACTTTGATCATTCAAACAATCTAACAGTATCCATTGATGATGGTTTAGGTGATCTGCGATCACTTTGGACTAGGAGTGAAGACTGGGTTACCCTACATCTGGCACAGCAAAGCTAGCAACCCGTTCGTGAATTTGAAAAAGGAGTACAATGGCATCTTCTGGCAAGAAGAGATCATCCCCTTCTTCCAAACTGCTGCTCTTCCAAAGGAATGCACCTCTGTGCAAAAATGCTACATTGAATTGTCTAAGCAAGTGAGGGAAAAGCTTGGGAAGATCGACCCCTACTTCAGCAAGCTGGCAGATGCCATGGTGACATGGATCGAGGCTTGGGATGAGCTCAACCCATCTGGAGATATTGCTGAAGCAGCCAATGCTCCGGCCAAGGGAAAAAAATAGACTAGATAAAAATAGTAGCATTATCATATGTGACAACTGTTGTCGTTATATAGTCTTAATTATGTTCTGGGCTATTTTTGCAGCACCTCAATTGTCATCCTTTCAAACTTAAACAAATCTATTGATTTTTGCAAGTTCCAAGTTTCTTTTTTTAGCTGTTATGGATCTCAATACATGGCATTTCAACTCTAGAGAATGTTATGTTGCTTGTTGAAAAGGTGAATAGGACAACAGTCTATATATGATCTGAGTTGTATTGCAAGAAGAATACAATTCCAACTCTGCTTGCGTATTTAACCTGTGATAATTTTAAGACTTGATTCAGATAATGCCTTTACTCTAACAAAGAACTGTGATGAATAGGAAATGTCCATATAAGAACAAACTAACACATTGTGTTGATGCTCTTGAAAGGGCAGGCAAAGACAGACAATGGGAATAAAAAATTCTATATCACACATAGGAATTGGTTTCTCTATTTGTATCTGTACTGCTTCATGCTTACTCAGCCTGACCGACTATATGTTGGACTCGAGGAGAACTTATTCCTTATAGCCGTGTCTACTCATAACTACTAAAACATGAGTAGGTTATAAATTAAATGAACTTGGTACATACATTTCTAATAAGTAGTGAGCACTGTCATTTACTAGTTTACAACCAAAACCCAATAACAATAACCAGGTAGTAGCAACCAAGTCACGGTTATCAGAAACAGAACACCTACAGCTACAAATAAATAAATATAGTCAGTAAAGAGGTAAACTACCCGGTTAATAACATTGATAGACACCTAAAATACATGTTACATGACATGAGAAGAGCTCAAAAGGCCAACTGGTAGGCAGGGTAATATCTGCTAGTTTGGCATGAATCAGGCAACTTTCTGCTTCTTCACCTGCACCTTCTCAGCGTTTGGTTCTTCTTCTTCATCGTCGTCTTCATCTTCTTCAGCTTCTGCCAGTTTGGTCAGCTCCTCCTGGATCATGAGCTTTATAGATGCTTTTCGCGGGGTCAGATCCGTTTTATAGTGAGTAGCTGATGGGAAGAATTGCCTCAGCTGTGTTACATGGATCAATAGAAATGACATAAAGAGAAATTCAAAAATTACATACCTAGCCGTTTCAGAATGTCGGTGAAAGTTGCCTGAAACAAACAATAGGATACTGTCATGAGGCTAAGACCAATAGTATTAAAAATTCATCCAAAGAACAAGAGAGCATGAATACTTTAGGCTTTTTTTTTTTTTTTTTTTTGTTTTGTTGAGGAAAAAGGCAACAGCAAGATAACCTAACAGAATGCTAATAACCCAACAGAATGCTAATAAGCGATTGGGTTATGTTACACTAGACAACACTTAAGAGAAACCTAACAGAATGCTAATAACCCAAGCTAAAACATCCTCGGAAAGCATAAGATAAGACCACAACATTGAGAAGGCTAAATTGCTCCCTTCTGTTCAAAACTACTCTTTTTGCATTGCTAACAAATACCATCAAATGTTGGATAATATCCTATCTAAACAAACACTGATAAATCTCTTCATTGAATTGAAGAATAATCTACATGAAGAGCTCTTGCAGGCTCTTAGCCTAAATCAACCCAGGAGGAAACCATCCACAGCATATTTCCCATTTCACCAGGGAGTTTCTATAGATCTAGCATCCTTAAAAATAGCACGATGGGAACCCAACCATTGTGACCGAAGTAGAGGCAGTGGCTCATGGCCAGGACCAAGGTTTTGCTTCCCAAAAAAATGCACTATATGTGCAAGAACTGCCACTTTAGGCCAATTTTTTATGATGAAAAAAATTTAAAACTAAAACAAATAAAAAATAGCCCACCGTGTTGAAGTCAACTTCCCTCAGAATTTCACATATTTTCTTTCTCAGTTCCTCTTTGCCTGGTTGTTGAGTTTCTTGTTTTGCTTTATCTTTGCCAACCTTTTTACCTTTGATCAAAAGAAAAATGTATTTCAGATTAAATTCAGCATAACGGCAGCGAACCCACTAGAAATTCATCCAACAGAAAGATCCATTCTAAGGAAAGAAAATAAACTGAAAAGTTCTAGGTACACAAGAAAAGGGCCTCTAGAAAAATGCCCTCAAAATTTTCTAAAGGATATGCAAAGCAGGGTAAGATTGCATATAATAGACCTTTCCCCGAGATCCCGCATTGGCAGGAGCTTTGTGCACCAGCCTACCCTTTTATATGATTTTGTATAATTTTTTGTAAGGCTTGGAAATAAATTTAAAAAAAAGTGAACCCAACAGATTAGCTGCCATCGACATATAATCATTGCTGAATTTGCCAAGCCAAGCAACAGGGCCAATTGTAAACTCCTCCTAGATCAAGTAACCAAGAATACTACCAGAGTTTACCTACACAAGATGTTTCTAGTATGCATACAGCTACTTCAGAGCAATTACAAGGCCATTTGTAATAAATCAGACTGATGCCATAATTAATATCCTTCCACATAGAGTTGTTGATTGGGCCAAACCAAGGCCCGACATGATTTGGATTGTTGATTGGGCCTGCCCTGATCCCAATCAGGTCAATGCTATTCCTCACCTGGACATGTTTGCAAGTCCATGCCAGGCACAGGTTTCTCAGCACGGGAACCAAAACACGCATGACTTTGGGACCAAGTTGCGCCTGGAATTACGTCATGATGGGTCATGCCCAGCATAGCAACTGAACTGGGCCACCAAAGCCCAGACATGACCCACAGACATCTACTTCCAGTAACCAATATTTCCATAAAAAAGATGATAAGGATCATTCTATTTCCATGTTTGGCTCAAATGTACCTTTGACAAAATGGAATAGTACATGGAAGATCACATGAAAAAAAGTAATACAAGTAAAAGAAAAGTAGGTAAAAAAGTAAAAAAAATATGCAACCAGTAATTAGATAAATTATACTGCTCATGCATATCACAGCATTTTTAATCGCATAGAATTCATGGTTGATAGCTTACCAGTATCCTTCTCTTTCTTTGTTGATCTAATGGTCTTTTCCTTGGGTGAATCAGTCCTTTTCTTCTTCCTGGAGGAAACCTTTTCACTTACATCACCATTGTCATCATCATCCGGTTTTGCTAGTTTGGAAGATGATGCCTTGGAACTCTTGGTAGTCACAGGAGCTAGCTCCTGCTTAGAGCTACTCCTCGCCTTTTCCTTAACAGAATCCCTTTGTCTAGGAACTTTCTTCTTGTCCTTATTGTCCTTTCCTATATCTTCTTTTTCAGGTACATCTTCTTCAGACACTTCATGAGTTGCATCCTCCTCATCCTCACTCTCTGAATGCTCAACCGCTTTCCCTTTATGAGGACTGCTAGTGTTGACATCATCCTCATCATCTGTTTCTGGTGCACTTTTATCTTCTTCACTCAGAGAGGCCTCATCTCTTATCTGCTTCTTTATATAAACCAAAGAAATCATCCATGAGGACATCAGTTAACTTTAGCAGTCATCAAAACTGAAGTATATGAACGGTCCAATAAGAAACTAACAGAATCAAAGAAATATAAGATATTAAAGGAAACACAATAAGAAAATGCCTATTGATCAATTTGTTGCCTCTTTATACATACCTTCCTAGACCTCTTTGAATGATTATCTTCACTTCCCTTTGACAAACTTCCCTTGGAGGCTCTCTTGCGTTTTCTTGATTTTGTTGATTGCTACAAGAAAAAAAATCAATGAGCATATAAAGTTAAAATGAAACACTTCACACTGAGGCAAATGGATAACCATCTGATGAATCCAAGAAGCATCAATTATTGCACAATCATTATATAAGAAACAGTGCAAAAGAAAGAGTGTGTCCACCAACATTAAGATACTGAATGAATAAAACTGTCTGAAAATTGAGATACTCAGAATTTTTACTTCAGTGTTAGGGTGAGGGGCAACCAAGAAGTCCAATAGCTTTTCCACAAGCTCTTCCTGTAAAATGTCAACCAGATAATGAATTTGACATGGTCATAGAGAATTTCATGAGAAGCCGACCTGAACATCATCATCGTAGATTACAACATTAGAAGCAGGAGGCACACCAACCTTTCTAGAGTTGGCTTTAGAAGCAGGTAAATCAAACAGATCACATAGATCCAACAATGTGTCTTTTACATATTTGTCAAGTTTCTCCTTCATTTTAGCCCTCTGCTTTTCCTGGAGGTACAATTTTAACTTGAGGAAAAATGGACAAAAATGATCACAAGAATGACCATTATATATGTTATCATCAAAAATTAAAATGCTTACATCACTTTCATGCCATACAAAACCAGAAAACTGGAGAATATGGTTTTTGAAATTCACTGCCTGCAACAAAAAAAAAAAGGTTAACATTATTCAGAATTGCATGGCAATGGGATTCATATGCATAACTACAGCATAGTAGCAATTATCTGAAACTTGTAACACTTGTCAGAACTGAATCAATTGGTAGTGGCAATAAACTTGAGAATTCATTTCGGATACTTATTAGAGGGAGGAATTGAAAACCTTCAATTTACATAAAGAAAACAAATCCTGACTAAACCTTTCATATAAACAGAAGCTGGATTTATTTAAAACTCTGTATGAATATGGCACAAATATTGATAGAAACCAGGATAGCATTCTTTAAGTTGTTTAGATAACAAAAACATGGACATCAAATCAATTTCATAGGCAGTGGAACCTGAGTAGATCTTATCATAATTGTTCACGATTCAACAGCAGGTATGGGATACTAAGGGTGGTATTACTCTCCTGAAGCAAAGGTGGTGGCAACTAGATGGAATGACAACAGATTATTACAGTACAGTCAAATATTTATAGCTACTATGCAGAAAAACAAATACCCAAGAACTCAATTAAAGAAAGAACAACAATTTTTAGAAAAAGTGTTAGCTACCTTTCCTCTCCTTCCAAAAAGTGTCTGATGAATCAACTTAATATCTGCAGGTTTCTTCCTAGCTAATTTGTGAGCCACTGTAATAAAGTGAAACGTGTGTAATATCATACTCAAAACATATATTCAAGGAAAAATGAAAAGCCCAGAGAAGACAGATCCACTATTTATAGTTTATACTGAAATTAAATATTATCCAAGAGATGTGCAGATCAAGTCCCAACCAAAAAATGATTTTAGATGTTTAAATTAGTACAAAACCTCTCAATAAAAATTCTTAGGAAATAGTTAATGCATATAAAGGAGTAACAACTGCATTTGAAGCATCAAATCAAGTAATAATGGTATCTTACAACTAAGAAACACGCCTACATCCTTTATTTCAAGTTGTCATTTATATGACCTAAAATGTCTAATGTACCAAGGGGTTGACTAATGAACAGACTATGAAGAAACTAGTGAAAAGATTCAATTACAATGTCAATCATTCCTATAATAGGACAAAACGTAAAATAAACCAACAAATTTAAGCAGGAGCAATAAATCAATAAACTGCGAAGATAGTCGTTATGATCTATGAAAATTAATTTTATAAGACAAATAATTATAACAAGAGCATTCCAGTAACTAAGTCATAACAAGATAGAACATATATGGCAACTCACAAGCTCATACCATAAACAACTCATCCAAATAAGAGAAATATTGTACACATAAAGAGGAAGATTGGGAAAAAAAATTCTTCACTAAATCTAAATACAGTAATTTAATGAATTAAAACATAAATAAATCGAAAAGCATACCACTTGGAATATCTTTCAATGGAGTGCCACGTCCCTGTAAACCAAGAGACCGCAATTCATGTAAAATGTCAATCTCAAAAATCAAAATAAGAAACAAAATGGATAGTAAAACACCTTTTCAACTTGAAATTCCCTTGATCTCTCTTTTTCAATAACTTCTACCAACCTCTCTACAGTTTTTCTTTCACGCACAGGGCGTTCCATAGACGAAGTGATTGGACTATTTAGTAACTCCTTGGCTTTTTCCATACTGTCGCCTCCTTTGCTCTTTGTCTTTTGCACCTGAGATCTTTTCCTCTTAAATCCTACAACTTTCTTATCCTCGTCGTTCTTTTCAATACTTCCATTCTTTCCTCTATCCATGTCATTTTCTCCTCCTTGTGGTTCTTGTTCCACTCCCTTCTCTTCTATTCCTTCCTCACTTTCGCCAACATGTGTTTCTACCATTTTCACATCCTCAAGCGGCATCACTTTATCACCTTCCGCATCAGCCACTTTCACATCCTCAGACTTGACAGTACTAGCAACATCAGTCATCTTGTCTTCCCTCAACTCTTTTATATCATTTGGCTTCACCATGTCAGTAGTCTCGCCTTCCTCTCCTTTATCACCTTCTTCATCGACCATTTTCACATCCTCAGTGGAAACATTTGTGTCCCTGGTCTCTTTGTCATCTTTTGCCATGTCATTTTCTTTTGACACAGCACCTGTTGCCTCAATCATGTTCTCTTCATTTGTTTCTTCTATTTTATTTTCCTCTTCTATTTTATTTTCTTCTTCCATGGTATCTGATGCCTCAATCTTTTCACCTTCTTTTGATTCTTCATTATCCGTCTCTTTTGCCACAGCAGTTTCTTCAGTGTGCTTTTTCTCATCATCAACCTCCTTTTTGTCACTTTCATCTTCATTTCCTTTATCTCCACAATCTTGCACAACTCCTTTTGATTCTTCATGATCCGTCTCTTTTTCTACAGAATTTACTTCAATGTGCTTCTTCTCTTCATCCTCCTCCTTTTCCTTACTTTCATCTTCATTTTTCTTACTTTCAGAATCTGGCACAAAATTCTCACACTCCGGTGGAACAGATCCTCCCAATATTGGGATTTCTTCACTTATATTTGTAGTTCCCTTGTTTTGAGAATCGAAGGTGCCACGAATCTTATCTTCAGGTGGCGAAGCAGAACCATTCTCCACCAAAGTTTCCTCTGCGTCAGAGGATGGTTTACATTCTTCCATCCCCACGGGTAAAGATTAGAGAACCGTAGCACAGAACCACTCCAATCTGGGAACCCAGCAAGATCGAAACTTTATTATCAAGGTCTAATGTTACACCAACTGCAAAATAAAAACGCAAGCAGGAGCGCAAAAATTGAGTTTGGGAATGAATAACAAATGGAACTCCAAACAGGAACATCCGCAAGCAGAAACCTAACAATGAAGTACAAAACCCTATCTTCCCCGACAATCTTCCCGACACTCAAATGCGAGGCAAAAACACGATAAATAGGAGGACGATACATGTTGCGAGCTAAAGTTCCGGAAAACCCTAGCTGGATCAAACGGCCCACCCTCGTTTAAAAGAGCAGCTAATCGGTCCCAAAACGACAAAGAGCATCGAGTGCAAGGGATTAAAATCAAGTAAAGAGGCACCTGAGGAAGACCTTGGAGCTCGGAAAGATTAACAGAAGTTGGAAATTTTAGGGGCAAGAGTTCATGCTCGTCCCCCGCATCTTCCCTCCCGCTCCTCGCCTCTCCTCTCCTGCCCTGGGACGAAATCGCTGCTCGCCTGCGGCGAAGAAAATGGAAAAATAGGGAGACGTCTTTTTCTTTTAATAGGAATTAATTCTGGCTTCGTGTCCGGACCTTAAATCAATTTCGGATTCTGTTAATTTATTTTCGGATTGGCTGCGGCAGCGAACTCAGGCTGCACTTACTTTGTTTCGGAACGTGAATCGAATGCCACGTGTCCTGTCCATCGTTCGTGTCTCAACCGGCAACGACACGCTTCAGCTTCAAACGTCGAGCATGCACGAGCTCTTTTTAATATTAATAATAAAAAAAAGTTAAATGAGAATTTAATTCATGTATTTTCTTTTTTATTTTAAAGGGAATATCAATATACGGAATATATTAATTCTAAATCAGATAGAAAAAAAAAGGGTATGCGTTAAATATGAAGACTTGTAATTTAACAACAAAAACACAGTTTCATCCTTTCATATACTAAAAGGTTTTACTAATGGATTCACATCCATAGCCATAGATTACAATGTACAAGATCTTGCAATACTTATTGACGAAGCCCAATTCATTCTTGTTATAGAATAGATCGATTATAGAGACTAGTATGATTTCAACAGCTCTTCATACATAAACTTGGAATTTGAGAAACATGGATCCTTTTTATCCCTCCTCAGTAGCAGCAGCTAACAGAGAAGGTGGTGATGGCGAATGCGAAAGCATCCAGCAGCAATGCAAGAACTACTAGTGTTATTGTATGACATTTATCATCAGCTAAAAAAACTCTCAAAATGAGGGAAAATGATAAATAAAAATGAAATGAATTTTCATATCTCCCGACCGCTGAAATGTTCCATGGCAATCTAAGAGGAACTCAAAATAAGAACGTGCGTATTTGGAAGTTTAGGTTCCAATTGCTTGCTTTACATCTTTAACGCCTCCAGAGACGGCCGTGCTGTTTCTGTTCTTGCATTTTCCTGCGAGATAGTTTAGGGATGTGTTAGAAGTTATCCTGAGCTGCTACTTCAACTAATGCAATATTTCAATTTTCGAAAGATTGAGGGTTGATGCCAAGCCTAGCTATAACTCTAAAATATCATCAAATACATGTAACTTTCACTTTCACCCCAACATGTACAGTGCGCCCAACTATTTTAGGATCTTTACCAATTAAATGACAATACAAGATCTTCAAATTCCTGAAAACTATTTATGGATGCTCATGCAATAAGACTAATTGAATCGTATGAATTAAAAAGAATCATTTAAAAAAAGATTAATTAGTTAAACTGAAAAGACAAATCAACTATTACGTTTATCATCAGTTAACCTTCTAAAGATTGCATACGAATATGGTCTTATTATACTTGGTGCAAATGGAATGCAATGCATACCTCTGATATTCCTTTGAGCGTTCAATAAATTCACTGGCTATATCATGACCTTGAAATGATGCCAGTACTTGTCTAATATCAGCTGGTCTATGGACAGCTACATCTGAAGGGAAAAAAAAATTCAATTGGAAGAATTGATCAAGTCAATGCGAAAGCATCATCATTGGAGGGAATTAGTCAGAATTGCTCATACATTCAAGAAATGGAATAAGGTCTAGAAGTGCAGTGTCCTCATTTTCTAGCTTCCAGGGTTTGATAGGCATACTATTTTCAGGTTGAAGGGAGGATTCAAGAGCATGACCACTGACATAAATTACACGTGATGGATCTCTGTTCAGCTTTGATAGATCCTGAAAAAACTCCAGTCTATGGTTAAGTAAAATGGAAATTAGGGGGGACTAAGCATGAATGGATCATAGGGCATATATTTGGTATTTGATATATTTAAGGAAAAAACAAATAATGATCACTTTAACAGCTAAAAGAACCTTCTACTTTGCCAACTGATTTTCAACTTTCTAGGAACTCTTAGATACAAAAATGCAACCTGAAAATCTAAATAACCAAAATATAACATCCAAAGTAAATGATTTTTTATCAATGCGTAGGCAAGATGAAAACATTAGATATCAATTAAGAAATCCACTTGAAAGTTATAAAGAAGACGATTGAACTGATAATAATTCAAGACGAGGAAATATAGCAACATCAGACAAAAACAATTCTGAAACAACCAAGGAAAATACCCGATAATGCATTCCATTCACATATTTTGTTGCAGCTCTAGATAGCCTATGACGAATATATCCTTTCTGATCCAACCTTTCTATAACAGGATCAACATACTGCAAGCATATAATCAACCATGTATTAGATACGCACTAGTGATCTCAAACTATCAAGGAAGGAATTCAACTTACCATATTCAGTTGATCTGAGTACACAACAATTTCATAAAGTTTTCCAAGATGTTCCAAGAAAGCATCAACACCAGGCCTTTTAAATGTTCTCCAGCCTCTATCACGCTATCAGTGAGAAGCATAATAGGATGAGATAGTTGCGCAAAATGTCAAAACCAAATAGTTAATAATTCTGTACCAGAGATTACTTTTATATGCCATTTAGGGAGTTAGAGAAGCTCTTCAAGAAGATTGATGTTAAAAAAATAGATGCATAAGGATCTGCAAAATTGCAGACACAGCCTTCTTGAGTTTGAAGTCATAGATTTCAACAGACCATGTCAGTTATTACTATAAAAGTGATTAGTTGATAATGAGTTGGAAAAGAGTATTTGCCTCGTAAAGTAATAGCATACATGATGCATATGATTTTTCAAACAGTGATTTAAATATGTTCACTCACTCAGCTAGAAACACATTAGACAACAGAAATGGAGGGCAAGGGAAGAGGATAACATGGAAATGATGTAGATCTTTTCCAAATTCCTGATTGGTACTTGATCAACAATGGAAACTTTAGAGGTAAAAACATATAGATGAATACAGATCTAAAAAAGCTGTTGACAGTATATCCATGCCCAACTACTATGTAGAATGATATAAATAGACATATATGGGATACAATAGAGATATAACCTTCCAGTCAGAGTACACGAGAGTCTCATTAAGATCCAGAACAAGAGTGAAAACATGCTGTTCTTGAGGATGCAAATCAGGAAGCAATTTCTCTGATGAAGGTTCAGTAAATCCCTAAACAACAACAGGAGATATATAATTATAACAGAATGAACCACCTATAAGAACAAGAAAATGCTAACAAAAAAATGTATATACAAACCTGAACTTGATCTTCAATTGCCCTCCTAAGATCCAGATAGAGATCCAGAGCTTTAACAGGAACTGTTGATGTAAAAAATTATGAACTAGATTTGCCACACTTATTAAAACTGCATATTATTATATATATGGATAGGGGAAAAAAATCTAGATAGAAAAGCAAACAAAGTATTGTATTTCAAGCTACATCAGTGGTGCCAGCAACAGCACATGAGCACACTTTTTATCCTAAATAGGTAGTTACAAGGGGTGCACCAATCATTGCAGCACTATCACTGACTAAATAAGGAATGTACATGCACGCCATTATAGGAATACAATTATATGAGAACAAGCTCTAGTTGTTCCAAGCAAAATATTTCTTACTCAATCCAACTGAGAACATGTTCATCTTGAAATTCTAGGATATAAAGATTGATCATTATGTTGCATGTTAGCTATCAAAAGGTAGCAATTCACCTAGAAAGTAAGAACCAGAACATAATAGACAACATTCCTAATACACTGCACTATACTTTAACCACCCCACTTAGTTTTCATAATCAAGCTTACCTTCTTGATAAAGAATATAGATGATATTAAAATTTTTTTGGTCATCCATCTACTAAATCTTAATAATGCATTGTTACTGATAAGCTCAGTCTTGTAGGACTTCATTTACTAAGATCAGCATGAAACTACATGCACCAGAGAAGTGATTTACCTACAATATAGAAGAGTTCTCGAACAAATTTTTAATAGAAAATGTTAATTGTTTAAATACAGACTTAGCAAAACTTAAGATATTACTGAAGAGTTCAATTTAAGGATTTGCAGTTTAATATCCACCCTTCAGATCAAAATGGACTAAGCTTGAGTGGACTGATTAAAAGAGTATGTGAGCCAAAAATGTGTTGCCAAGACTTACAAAATACCTAGGAATTAAATAAGTCAAAAAAACATTAACATACTACAGACAGGTATTATATTTCTCACATAGCAAAAGTAAATTAAGTTATTAAGGATTCAGCAAGGAAGATACAAAAGTCTACCTTTCATGGCTGTGGAGTACACCAAATCGTTATATTTCTGCAAGAGAGAACAGGAGAAAAAAATGATGGTAAGTCAGTAGAACCACTCATTTAGTCTGAAGACGATTGAATTATTGGTAGATTCATCGAAATTTTAGTTTAAAAAGCTGGTGCAACATTAAGACGCCCTTTAGAATTCATCCCCAGAACCATGGAATATCAACTAACTTTAACCAGAAAACAATCAAAAGTGTGAAGCAATGTAAGGTGTTGTCTACTTGCAAGTCTAGGAGGCCATTACTTAAATCTAAAGGTCTTCCTTTTCTTCAATTTTGCTTGAGCAAATAAAATGATTTTAGTTTTTTTCTAATTAAAATCTAATATTCATCCCATAACCTCACATGACATACTAAATGCTTGAATAAATCTATCTACAAAATTAAACCTAAGGTTAACAACTCTTCAAGATTGCCCCAAATTCGCTAATCTCACTACTGCTCAGCTCCAAAAGGTGGACACTGTTAGCGATACACATGAGAGATCCTAAGTATGCTAAAGAAAGGCACACAACAATGCATAACTCAAACTGTACAGGAATGTATAAACATTTTCTAGAAGAGCATAGCTCAGAAGCATTTTTAGGAAGAGCATAGCTTAGGCATTAGAGCAGTGAAGAATAGTCCCACCAATCAAATGTGTTTAGAATGGTCAACTGAAGACACTAGGGTATGGCTGACTCAAACCTTGTAGAATGAAGCAAAGAATCTATCTTGCAACCACATCAAGGTTATCCTCTTGGCTTAGCTTGATAACATTTTAAATTACTGACCAAAATTTTGAAATCTCATATCTACAAAGTTTGGTGTATAAGGTCGCTTGCAGATTTTTACATAATCTCAGTTCTAGATTCCATCATTTACTATACAACGTATCCAGAGGTTATGTATCGTTCTAAAGTAAAAAAGAACCTTACAAACATCATGCAAGCTATACGCCATTGCTTTATAAAGTATTGTTTAGGAAAACCCATAACAATTAGTATATAATGGCACAAAAAATCTTATCCAGTTCCTTGAATAATGCTCTTACTTGGAGACTGGACTCATCGTCTCCTCCTAAACCTTTTGCATTCTCCCGCAATGTATTTGCCTTCTGCTCCAATTCTTCCAGAGAATATGCTGTACTCAAAGGATACAATCAACATAACATAAATTAATTGAAGAAACAGCATTATAGACATGTGTAACAAGTAATGTTGGAATGAGAACTATAGTTCTTTATCAAAAATTAAGGTTATAGAATATAATGATTTTTTCTACTAGTTAGTGGTCAACTTTGACAAATGAAAACAATACCATCAATAAAATGATGAATATTAGACATGGCTATATTCAATCGATGAAAACAGACCATTCCAAACATTTATTAGGCTTTAGAGAAAGAAACACTGGTCATTTATGATATTCAAATATCCAAGACACCTAGATCTTTCCTTCAGATTGACAGTAATTTGCCTTAAATGGGTTACATGAGACCTCTTTACCAGATACATCAAAGTTGCACTCATCCTTTTTCTTTTTTTAGCAAAAAAAGGAGGAGAATCAATTTCCAAAAAATATTGACTCCAGTGAAAGAATAATAGACAGAATCTGTAAGAAGGAAAATACACAAAAACAAGCCAAGGAAGAAAAATAGAGGAAAGGTAAAAGGAATATAAAAGGGGGAACATATTGGAAGATATAAAGAAAAGTAAGAGAGATTTAGGGGAGAATCAATTTCCAAGAACTGACTCCAGAATACGAACAGGAATAGGCAGAGTCTGTAAGAAAGAAAATGCACAAAAAAAAAGTTAAGGAAGAAACATAAAGGAAGGATAAAAGGAAATAAAAGGGGGACATGTTAGAAAATATAGACAAAAGTAAAAGAGATTTGGGGGAGAAAGACTGGTAGTCTTTTGTCCTGATATGCAGCTTCAAGAGTAACTTAAGAGAGCCCATATTTAATCTAGTCAAACAAGTGACTTCAGCAAGTGAGAATTTGGCATCTAGATTCTACATTTTTTTTGAGATATTTAAATATCTCTCTTTGTAACTGAAATATAGAATTGACTCTTCAAAAAAATAGTATTGACCTTTGATTCAGATTAAGCAAACAACATTATGATGTAGCCCAACAGAAATTGTAAGCTAATTGAGAGACTTTATAAGACTTCATATTACCCAAAAAAATGTGCATGAGCATTTTAGTCTAATGGTTTAGGTTTACAAATAAAAAAGGTTGATTTTTCTAGGATCACAAATTGTACTTTGACAAAGTTAGCCCTAAGTTTAGTGAAGTGATACTACAGGAACAAGTTGCCTAAGATGGAGAAGTGGTCATTGAACCGTAAATAAAATAGACTAGGAACCATCCTAGGCTAATTAAGATAGGCTAGGAAGTGAGTCAAACCTTAACTAGGGGGATTCTGATACTTCAGTCTAATCTGCCAATGGAAATTATCTACTAACGTGAGTTTAAAGATTTAGATGAGTCTAGTCTCAATATGCAAGTTTAAATATTTTAGACAAATGCCCGAGCCTATGAACAGTTTTCTCAAGCGGTGATGGACTATACCAGCAAATATAAGATTTGAGAAATAATTTTGACTATTTCTTATATTGCATTATCAATTCCCATGTATCAGGCCACATGCTGCAGTTATTTCCATTTCTAATTCAATGAGTTACATTCTGCATTTTGGCTTAAGCATGAGGTGCACTTAGCATTCTGCTATTCATACGTTCTGATTGAGCCTCCGTGCACTTTGAGATTGGCATACAATAATACGTGGAGTTTCCATGTTAACATATCGGAATTTGCTCTGCAGGATTATATGGAAGTGCCATCTGTGATTGTTATATAATCAACTTGGTGTTTAAATCATGCTGATAAAAATGTCAAGTCAATGGGTATCTTGCATACCTTTTATGTGGTCTTACACAACTTTTTCAGATTCGGATCCAAGGGTTAGCACACTTGAACAATCCGACAATTTTAGTTGTTCTTGAGCTATTTCTAACATTTATTTGTGTGTGTATGTTTAGTTGTTCCACATCGCATCTTCGGATAATTTAATTTTCTAGGCATACGGCATCTTCTTCTCGCTGCTCCAATTTTGGAGCATCACAATTTCTTTGACACTGAATGATATTTTTCCCCGGAAATGGGCAGTAATTCTAAATTCGATAGAATCTCTCCAGTACAGTCAGAAATTTCAGCAAACTTAAAACAAAAAATTTGCACAGAATCGATCCTGACTGGGAAAAAAGGTTAACAAAGTAAAGTAAGTAACCCAGGGGGAGCGGAGGGCAAAGAAAGGCACACCATAACTGGCATAGGCGGTGGTTCCGACGGCGGCAGTGAGAGCTGCAAATGATCCAAACTTGAGGAGGCCCCAGGACCGGCGTGCAGCAAAGGAAGATGGAAGCGTTAGCGGCGGCGGCGGCGGCGGCGGCGGCAGCGGCTGGGTAGAGGAAGAAAACGAGGGGGGTTGGTCGCAGAAGAGGACGTCGGAGGAGGCGAGGGGCTCCTTGGGAGGGGCAGCGGGGACGTTGAGGACTCTGCACTCGGTCCGACGCTTCACGGGAAGACGGAGGAGGCGGGATCGGTCGAAGCGAGAAGCCATGGCGAAGCGAAAGGGTTTTGAATGGGTGGTCCGATGATTCTCCTATGAAATAGAAGGAATTTCTAGATTCAATATTTAGAAAAATAGTTAATTGAATAAATAATATAATGCAAGTTTGTGTCTTTTTGTATTTTTCAAAATGTTATTGAAATTTATGGATTCATCATTTTACTTTACCTATTATAGTATATATTAGTTTTTATTTTGTAAAATATTATTGATTATATTTTAGGTAAATTATAATTTATAAGCACAGCAAAGTTGATATTAATATTTGGATGTTATAATATTCAAATAATATTACAATAGCATTATAATATCCATCCACATATTAATATATACCATGTGGGAAGTGAAGACTCATAAATAATAAATATTAATATTAAAATAAATTTAAATATATATTAATAAAAAGAAGTTGTTAATATATGTGTATGTGACACGTGATCTTATATTTTTTATATGTATATATTGATTTGAACGTTAATATATATTCTCTTCACATGACTCAAATATTATATACTCATTATGCTAACACTTTCTTTTTATTAACACACATCCATATTAATTTTAACATTAATACATATTAATATTTATTTTAATATTAACATTCATTCATATTTATTATTATTTTTAATTTTTTTATAAAATATGTTAATTAACTGAATGTTCAAAAAATTAACATATTATAATATTCACATTAGTTGTGAGTATTAATTGAATGTTATAACATCTCTATATTAACACCAATGTAAAATCTCTCACATAGTTATATTAAGATTCAAATCAGATGCCCTCAATAAGTTTATACTCTATAAATTTAAAATTTTTATATATTCTTAAAATCGTAAACAAGCACGCTACAATTTATATTTAAGGTAATGATATATGTGTATTAAGGCAGGGGAAAACGAGGAACAGCACGCAGCAGGAGATCCGTCTTCCTTCTCGACGTTAACTTGAACTGCTCCCTCATATCCAGCTCGATCTCGTTCTCCGGCAACTTCCAGTCGAAGTAGTAGAGGAGGCAAGCGAGCGGGAACTCGACGGTGGCCACTCCGAATCCCATCCCGGCGCACATCCTCCTCCCCGATCCGAACGGCAGCAGCTCGAAGTGAGTTCCCTTGTAGTCCACTGCGCTCCCCTCGAACCTCTCCGGCCGGAATTCCTCTGCGTCGTCCCCCCATACTGCAGGGTCCCTCGCGATGTCCCACACGTTGACCAGCACCCGCGTGTTCGCTGGGATCTGGTGGCCGAGCAGCTCGGTGGGTTCGACGCAGAGGCGGATGAGGAACGGCACCGGAGGGTGGAGCCGCAGGGTCTCCTTGATCACCAGCTTCATGTAGCTCAGTTTACCCACATTCTCCTCCGCCGGCTTCCCGTCGGCGCCGAAGGCTTCTCGCACTTCTTGTTGGACTCGCTTCATCACGGCCGGGTTCCGGATGAGCTCCGACATGATCCATTGCAGAGTGGTGCTGGAGGTGTCGCTTCCGGCGACGAACAGATCCTGAAAATTGAGGACGACAATTCATGATCAGAAGATGAGGAAGCACAACACAAGTGCGACGAATGAATTTTTGATTAATCACCATGGCGATAGCGATGATGTATTCATTTGTTAAAGGAAACGGAAGGCTTTCTTCGTGTTGGATTCTCAGCATCACATCGATCAAATCCTTCTCTTCTTTCTCACCGCTCAGCTCCCACGCCTCCCGGTGCTCATCCAGAATGCCGCCGATTATGAGATTGATTTGGGCGAGCAATCTCTTCAGTTTGCGATGCACGCCGTTGAGGGAGCCGATGATCCCTGCCCAGGACGGAAATGAGTCGACCAAGCTGAATCCGCTCAACTCCTCGATGGACTCATCCACCAACGCCAAGAACTCCTTTTGATACCTGTACATGCAATAGTACTAATTATCGATTCAATTCTGTAAGAAAATATTCTGTAATCGAACTGTGGCGATCACTCGGCTCCTACCTGCACTTGCCTCCGATCAGAGCGCGGGCGGTTATGTCGTTGGTGAGCCGCATGATCTGCGCGCTCAGGTTCACGATGGAGCCGCTGGCTTCGCTTGCGACAGAACGGAGCAAGTTCACGGTCTCCTGCTCGCGGATGGAGCGGAAGAACCGCACCTGCTTGGCGCTGAGGAGGGACATGGTGCTCATCTTGCGGAGCTCGCGCGAGTTGGCGTTGTAGGGGGTGAACAGGACGCCCTTGCCGCCGAAGGACAGGATCTTGTAGGCCAGCGCCGCCGACCGGTTCGCGAAGGCTGCGTCGCGGGTCTTGGTCACCTCGGCCGCCGCCTCCGGTGAGGAGACCACCACGGTGGAGATCTCCCCCAGCTTCAGGTGCATCACCGGGCCGTATTGCTTGGCCAGGGACGCCATCGATTTTTGCGGCAATTCTCCAATGAGGTGCATGTTTCCGATGACTGGAAGCGGCCGTGGTCCGGGAGGAAGGCGGCTGCCTCCACGCTGCCTGTTCCTGAGCTTGAGGAGGAGGAGGAGAAGCAGGAAGGAAGAAAAGAGGAAGGAAGTGATGGAGAGATCCATTGCCATTGCTTAATGAGCTCTGTTTGTTGCAGGGAATATATATATCTATATCGAACGTTCAATTGGGAAGGGAAGAGGACAGTTGGGGGTTGTTGAGCAATGAGTTTGTCAAATTAAGGGTTGTTGTCTTGTCTTTGTCTTTGAGAACATTCAACTCAATGGTGAAAAGTCTAAGCAGGTAACAACTAAAATCTCTGCCCTGTCTTTAACTACTTCCACTTCGATTTTTCTTCTTATTTCTTCGATCATCGTTCGACATTTTTTGATTTCAGACTATCTAGAAGAGTAGAATAGGATTAAACTATTTTTTTCATAAAAAATTAGAGCATGTGAGTAGTTGTATTTAGTTCCGTAGACAACTTGAGTTGAAGGTGAGCATGCAGTTTATTTTATTATTTATAACAAATAACAAACATTTGTTTGTTTGTTATGTAGGAAAGAAGGGAGAGGAGAGGAGAAGGGATAATTATTGATTATTTGTTAGGTAGTAAATTATTCTTAATGTAATGTCATTCAAAGTTGAAGTATGTATTATTCAATGAAGGCGGCAATGTCCTTTTCTGATCAATTATAATTTTTTTATTTATCTCATCACATACAGTCGTCGTAGAATCGACCGTATAAAATTGTTAAGGTGGTAGATTTCAACTTTTTGCTGATGTACATATTCAATTATATTATTTTTAAAACCACCATTGTATATATATATTTTTTGATAACTCAAATTTTCAATTCTCATCCGATTAATCTTGATGACGACAGATCTGATACCACATAAATTTTTCACCGATCCACGAAGATAAATCCCGGAAGCACAGCAACAGTGCTTCGGTATCTGATCCCTGCACTCTTCACTGTCCCTATAAAACCGTTCCAATGTTGAAGATGAAATCATGATTTTTTTTTGTCCATTTGGGTATTTCGGCCGACGACTACTCAATTTAAGTTTTTTTCTTCACTGTCCCCATTCCAATGTTAAAGATGAACTCATGAATTTTTTTTTTCCATGGATATGTCTGCCCACGACTGCTCAATCCAAGTTTTTTCTACTAAATTCAACATCAATGCATGTCCTAGAGAAAAGAACTGCGACGTTCCAAGTCAGGAGAGGAGGGGGACTCCATTGTGCATTATTTTTCTTTCTAATAGTTGGTTGTTTCATTATTTAAAGATTAAAATTATACAAAATAGCCGGTTCAAAATAAAATTACTCGGTCCTTGAATGATAACATAGTAACGTGACTGCAGCAAAAGATGAAATCCATCATCTCAACAGTCCCACACAGTCGACACTATAACTATATGTGAGAAATAGGAGTGCAAATGAATCGAGTCGGCTCGCGAGCTTTTCGAGCCAGTTCCAGTAATATTTGATTCGTATTCGAAATTATCGAATTTGAACCGGACTCAAATATGTTTGATAATTTTTCGAATCAAATTCGAATCTATAATATTGTGCTCGATTATTCACAAGCTGCTCGTGAACTTTTATTTAATTTTATTATATATTTATTATTTTCTATTACATTATTCAAACTCGAATAATTCGAATCGAACTTGAATAATTTAAGACATTTTGAACCAAAGTTTGATTACGCTCGAATTAATAATTCGAATCAAATTTGAGCTCAAGTTTCGAATCGAATTCATATATATATATGTGTGTGTTTCGAGCTCGAATTCGAATATCAATATTTTTATATTATTCGATTCGATTCAACTCATTTGCACCCCTAGTGAGAAGGTAAATCAGAAGACTGTAATTGATCAGAGGATGACATTACCTCGATTTCACTGAGATTCGACGAATGAAATCATTAAATCAAATTTTTAAGGAAATTATCCATGATTAATTAAATGTGTGATTACCAATTAATTTTTGCACCAAATTTGATCATTTATGCACATTTTGCCAAGTTCTCAATTAGTGTAATAGTAATTGCATCGATGATAGCTGATAATAATTATCATTATTAATTTTTGAGCATCAATGCATGTCACAGCAGTTTTCCTTTTTTTATACTTTTTATAATAATTTTTCCGGAAGAGTCAAATAAAAATATAAAATTAAAAAATATTATTAATCAAGTGTACTAAAAAGAGTAATGCTGATAATAATAAACTATTATATTTGATAATTAATTCATAGATATTTGGGAAAAAATTATTACAAAAATGACAATATTGGAATCTTGTGATAGGATGCTGCAAAGAATGATAGATTAAGACATAAAATGCAAAATTGTTAGAATGTTACAGACGAACTGTTACATCAAATGAATGTGAGGACTTAAGATTAATCTACAATTATAAGGCTTATTAAATATTGGATTAAAGCAGAATTGCAAGGCCAAAGAATATCAACAATGGTTTTAGAGAAGCATGTGGAATATAAAATGCAGGGATTAGACTGGAGAACCGATCAATGGAGTAGTATTCTTCGATTGAAAGAATACTACTCCATTTAATCTAGTCAAACAAGTGACTTCAACAAGTGAGAATTTGGCACTCAGATTCTACATTTTTTTGAGATATTTAAAGATCTCTCTTTGTAACTGAAATATAGGATTGATTCTTCAAAAAAATAGTATTGACCTTTGATTCAGATTAAGCAAGTAACAATATGATGTAGCCCACCAGAAATTGTAAGCTAATTGAGAGACTTTAAAGACTCATATTACCAAAACAAATGTGCATGACCATTTTAGTCTAGTGGTTTAGGTTTACAAGTAAAAAAGGTTGATTTTTCTAGGATCACAAATTGTATTTTGACAAAGTTAACCATAAGCTTAGTGAAGTGATACTACAGGAACAAGTTGCCTAAGATGGTGAAGTGGTCATTGAACCTCAAATAAAATAGACTAGGAACCATCCTAGAATAATTAAGATAGGCAAGGAAGTGAGTCAAACCTTAACTAGGAGGATTCTGATACTTCAGTCTAAATTAGCCAATGGAAATTATCTACTAAGGTGATTTTAAAGATTTAGATGAGTCTAGTCTCAATATGCAAGTTTAAACATTTTAGGCAAATGCCCAAGTCTATGAACAGTTTTCTCAAGTGGTGATGGTCCATACCAGCAAATACTGCCCAAGCCTATGAACAATGTTCTCATGTGGCCCATGTATCAGGCAACATGCTGCAGTTATTTCCATTTCTAATTCAATGAGTTATATTCTGCATTTTGACTTAAGCACGAGGTGAACTTAGCATTATGCTATTCATATTGAGCCTCCGTGCACGTTGCAATTGGAAGACAATAATACGTGGAGTATCCATGTTAACATGTCGGAATTTGCTCTGTTGGATTATATGGAAGTGCCATCTGTGATTGTTATACAGTCAACTTGGTGTTTAAATCATGCTGATAAAACTGTCAAGTCAATGGGTATCTTGCATACCTTTTTTGTGGTCTTACACAACTTTTTTCAGATTCGGACCATTTTAGTTGTTCTTGAGCTATTTCTAACATTTATTTGTGTGTATGTTTAGCTGTTCCACATCGCATCTTCGGATAATTTAATTTTCTAGGCATACGGCATCTTCTTCTCGCTGCTCCAATTTTGGAACATCACAATTTCTTTGACACTGAATGATATTTTTCCTCAGAAATGGGAAGTAATTCTAAGTTCGATAGAATGACAGTCAGAAATTTCAGCAAACTTAAAACAAAAAATTTGCATAGAATCGATCCTGACTCGGAAAAAGGTTAACAAAGTAAAGCAAGCCAGGGGGAGCGGAGGACAAAGAAAGGCGCACCATAACTGGCATAGGCGATGGTTCCGACGGCGGCAGTGAGAGCTGCAAATGATCCAAACTTGAGGAGGCCCCAGAACCGGCGTGCAGCGACGGAAGACGGAAGCGTTGGCGGCGGCAGCGGCGGCTGAGTAGAGGAAGAAAAGGAGGAGGGTTGGTCGCTGAAGAGGACGTCGGAGGAGCCGAGGGGCTCCTTGGGAGGGGCAGCGGGGACGTTGACGGAGGAGGCGGGATCGGGCGATGCGAGAAGCCATGGCGAAGCGAAAGGGTTTTGAATTGGGTCGGCCACTCCTCTCGTAAGAAAATTTGTAATTAAATAAATAATATAATGTAAGTTTGTGTCTTTTTGTATTTTTCAAAATGTTATTAAAATTTATGGAATCGTCATTTTATTTTACCTATTTATAGTTAACGACTATCCAATACATTAGTTTTTATTTTGTAAAATATTATTGATTATGTCTTGTGCAAAGTATAATTTATAAATAAGTCTATACACTGTAAATTTATTATTTTTAATATTTTTAAAGTCATAAACAAGCACGCGACAATTTATATTTAAAGCAATGATATATGTATGAATGTATTAAGGCAGAGGAAGACGAGGAACAGCACGCAGCCGGAGATCCGTCTTCCTTCTTGACGTTAACTTGAACTGCTCCCTCATATCCAGCTCGATCTCGTTCTCTGGCAACTTCCAGTCGAAGTAGTAGAGGAGGCAAGCGAGCGGGAACTCGACGGTGGCCACTCCGAATCCCATCCCGGCGCACATCCTCCTCCCCGATCCGAACGGCAACAGCTCGAAGTGAGTTCCCTTGTAGTCCACTGCGCTCCCCTCGAACCTCTCCGGCCGGAATTCCTCTGCGTCGTCCCCCCATACTGCAGGGTCCCTCGCGATGGCCCACGCGTTGACCAGCACCCGCGTGTTCGCTGGGATCTGGTGGCCGAGCAGCTCGGTGGGTTCGAGGCAGACACGGACGAGGAACGGCGCCGGAGGGTGGAGCCGAAGGGTCTCCTTGATCACCAGCTTCAGGTAGCTCAGTTTACCCACATTCTCCTCCGCCGGCTTCCCGTCGCCGCCGAAGGCTTCTCGCACTTCTTGCTGGACTCGCTTCATCACGGATGGGTTCCGGATGAGCTCCGACATGATCCATTGCAGAGTGGTGCTGGAGGTGTCGCTTCCGGCGACGAACAGATCCTGAAAATTGAGGACGACAATTCATGATCAGAAGATGAGCAAGCACAACACAAGTGCGACGAATGAATTGTCGATTGATCACCATGGCGATAGCGATGATGTACTCATTTGTTAGAGGAAACGGAAGGCTTTCTTCGTGTTGGATTCTCAGCATCACATCGATCATATCCTTCTCTTCTTTCTCACCGCTCAGCTCCCACGCCTCCCGGTGCTCATCCAGAATGCTGCCGATTATGAGATCGATTTGGGCGAGCAATCTCTTCAGTTTGCGTCGCACGCCGTTGAGGGGGCCGATGATCCCTGCCCAGGACGGAAATGAGTCGACCAAGCTGAATCCGCTCATCTCCTCGATGGACTCATCCACCAACGCCAAGAACTCCTTTTGATACCTGCACATGCAGTAGTACTTAATCGATTCAATTCAGTAAGAAAATTCTGTAATCGAACTGTACGTGGTGATCACTCCGCTCCTACCTGCACTTGGCTCCGATCAGCGCGCGGGCGGTTATGTCGTTGGTGAGCCGCAAGATCTGCGCGCTTAGGTTCACGATGGAGCCGCTGGCTTCGCTTGCGACAGAACTGAGCATGTTCAGGGTCTCCTGCTCGCGGATGGAGCGGAAGAACCGCACCTGCTTGGCGCTGAGGAGGGACATGGTGCTCATCTTGCGGAGCTCGCGCGAGTTGGCGCCGTAGGGGGTGAACAGCACGCCCTTGCCGCCGAAGGACAGGATCTTGTAGGCCAGCGTCGCCGGCCGGTTCGCGAAGACTGCGTCGCGGGTCTTGGTCACCTCGGCCGCCGCCTCCGGGGAGGAGACCACCACGGTGGAGATCTCCCCCAGCTTCAAGTGCATCACCGGGCCGTATTGCTTGGCCAGGGAAGCCATGGATTTTTGCGGCAATTCTCCAACGAGGTGCATGCTTCCAATGACTGGCAGCGGCCGTGGTCCGGGAGGAAGCCGGCTGCCTCCACGCTGCCTGCTCCCGAGCTTGAGGAGGAGGATGAGGAGGAGAAGCAGGAAGGAAGAAAAGAGGAAGGAAGTGATGGAGAGATCCATTGCCATTGCTTAGCCGTTTATTGCAGTGGATGATGGAGGAATTGCATGATCACCATGCGTTTATATAGCTTTTAAACTTTCGATGTGATAAAATATATTATTGCTTTTTCTAGTGAACGTATTGGATTAAAGTACTTTTTAATAAAACTTAGAGCATTTTGAGTGATTGCATTTAGTTCCGTAAACAAATAACAACTAACAAACAATTGTTTATTCTTTAGGAAAGGACGGAAGAAATGAATCGGGGAGAAGAATGGATAATTATTAATGATTATTAATTATGTTTTATTCTCATTATTGTTTTATTACGTTTCTCTCTGCCCTTCAAGGAAGTAGGTAGTCCATTATTCTTAATGCCACGCGCGTGCTCATTCAAAGTTCAAGTAAGTTGGTATTCTTGTATTCTTTCTAAAACCTCCATTGTGTACTCTTTTCTTCCTAATAGTTGGTGGTTTTATTGAAAATGGGCTAGTTGTTTCATTATTCAAAAGTAAAATTACACGAAACGACCAGTTCAAAACAAAATTTACCAATTAGTTTTTTGCACCAAATTTGATAGGACATGCTCTCAATTGGTTTAATAGTAATTGCATCGATGATATATAGCTAATAATAATTATCATTTTTAAGTTTTGTAATTACTAGAGCATTAACGCATGCATGTCATTGTAATTAAAATAATCCAAAAATGACAAAGGAATCGTGTGATAGCAAGCTACAAAGAATGATCTATTAAGACTTGTATAATTAAAACTTTTAAACTTGTTGACATGGTAAAATATAGAAGAAGTCAAACATATATAATAAGTATATATTGTACTAATGGATCTGTTAATGATTCTCTAACAACATCACCATTAATTAATAATTGAAATCTTTAATGTCAAACCAGTTGTATATATTTTCCTATATCATATACAATAATTTAACGTAGTCAAATATATTTGTGACAATTATGAATATTATATTGGGATTAAAGTGATGAAAGATATCTCATTAGTATGTGACATTTTGAATAAAATCCAAAAATAAAATCATAACGTTGGACCCAAAGTGAATAATATTTTATTTTAATATACAAGAAAATTAGATTGTTAGAGATATGAACTGTTAACACCAAAGTGAATGCATGCGAGGACTTAAGATGAATCTACAATTATAAGCAATTATAAAATATTGGATAAATGCAGAATTATATTGCAAGCAAGGCCAAAGAATATCAACAATGGTTTTACAGAAGAAGCATGGAATATAAAACGCAGGGATTAGATTGTAGAATCGATCAACGGAGTAGCATTCCTCGATTGAAAGAAGGAGGAAGTCAAGCAATGGGATATTTGTGACAAAGAACCTCGCTGTTCGGCGAGCTCATGGATGTCCCTGACAATGTCGAAAACAGCATCTGGTTGTGCCAGTTTCAGTGCATTTTCAGACATTTTCTTCAACACATCTGATTCAGGGCCAAACCAGCGAGCAACGAGGCTGGCAGTTTGCTTTGAGCTCTTTGAGAATACGCCGGCGCCGTTGTCGACCACATAAGGGATATTTCCAACCTCCTGCATTCAAGAACAATACTAGTTTTATGCATGCAACAGTACTGCACTTCTGTTCCAACACCCTAAATTATGATCCTAATATCATTTAAAATGTGTAAATTTAATTTCAACGGTTTATGTGCAAACAAACTTGTCCAGGGATGAAGTCGTTCAAGATTATAGGAAGTCCCCTTATCAAAGCCTCAGCGATTGTTCCAGGTCCAGCCTGATGCAGCAAACAAGAACAAAAATCAGCACCAGAAACAAGAAAAGTTAGTAGGAAATCATGGATGAAACATGTAAAAAGCTAAGAATAGTTCCATGCCTTTGTTATAATGCAATCACAAGCTCCCATATATCTTTCCATTCCAGTTACAAACCCCATGATCTATCATAATCAAGGGCATCTTATGATTGAAACAAAAAGACATAATATGAAGTCGTCATATTGAATGTTTAATGCTTGATATATACCTTCACTGGTATCTTCCATGGAATCTCCTGGAGTGTTTCACTAAGAGTTTTGTTTCGGCCACAAATGACAATGAGTTGCCCGATTGGTTTTCCATTCTCCTTGTCGAATAGTGATTCGCCGAGGGCCTTTGCAGTCTTCTTCACTGGCCCCATTCCTTCACCTCCTCCAATCAGTAAGACAGCAGGGAGATCAGGATCCATCTCAAGTTCTTTTCTCAATTCATCCTATCAGGAAACAAAAGGAACTTGAATTTCTAATGCAGAAGATTAATTAAGCAGATATGCTAAGCTCTCGTGACAAACCTTGACGAGAACAGCACGACAAAAGGAAGGTCTGATGGGCAAACCAGACACATGGATCTGAGAAGGCTGTAGGCCATCCAATGCTGCTCTCTTTGCTACTTCCTCAGAGGGGCAGTAACATCTATTGACATCAGAGTGGAACCTGATCGAACCGATAAGGTTCTTCAGTCAAATTTAACTTCATAAAAGTATACAAAATTAGTTTCACACACCATGTAGGGTGGCAGGTGTTGAGATCGGTGATGACGGTAACAAAAACAACTTTGTTTTGAAGGCTTTGCCATTTCAGCACCAACAAAGGAATGTGCTGCATGAGGGGATGGACGCTGATTATGATATCTGGCTTGTACTTCTTCAGACCAGCTTCCACTTTCCTTCAGTCATCAAGCACCAAAATCAATAATGACTGCTGCAAAAAGAATTTCTCTACAGAAATTGTTCACAAGGACTTGTAGTTGCAAAATCTATATCTTTAGCTTATAAATCAAGAGCATGAGTAAGGTCATGAAAACACTAGAAATTTATGGGCTATGTCAGCAGTAGAATTGCTGTTAAGAAGGATAAAGAAGAGCTCCATACTTGGTGTAGAATGATGCGATGGCAGCTAGATACAAGTTATGGATCCAACGAGGGGAGGTTCCGTGAAAGGCCATCCTCCAGAGCTGCACATGCTTCACCATGAATTTGTAGGAACTCTCCATGTTATTCAAAGGCCAACCTGCATGTTCCATGAACAAATCCTTCACAAAAACCTGCACATTGAGATAAGCAACAACAAGTTGTTACAATTCTAGCTCCTATTGCATTGATACTATGAAATGAAACCAGAGGAAACAATGATCACCTCTGGAGAGTGAGAATAACTAAATGCGTCAAATAATCAATATGCAAAAGGCTAATTATCCAAGAATACAATTTGCGCAAAATGTTGAAATTGGAATCGCGAGGAGAACAACAAAAAGGAACCATCTTTCAAACCATAGAAGTCCGCAATGCAATGCATGAAGAACAACAGCGAAAGGTCGACCTTGTACTCGTCGCCGAACTCAATGCGGAAGGCGTCACGGATTGCTTCGGCAGAAGCGCGATGGCCACCGCCGGTGTCGCTCATGAGGATGAGCACGTTCTTGGTGCGATCGGCCCCTATCTGGGCCATCTCCATGGTGCCATCCTCCTCCTCCCAGAACATAGTCTCGTCATCGCCGCCCAAGACGACCGCCCTGGAGACTCGACGATCGCCGTCGCAGGAGAAGCTCTTGCTCCGCTTGCGCTTCGGCTGCTTCTTCTCCTGCAGCTCGGCACGGTGGGCCCGCATTTTCTCCATCACTACCTCCCGAATCGACTTCCGTGGCGTCACCACCGAACCCTCCATGGATTCCGTCGCTTATGCCGATGTCCAGCGGTGGAAGAAGGACAGGGCAATGAGTGGGCGGCGCCACCGCCGGGAGATAATTGGCCAAATGAAGGATTGATGAAGAAGAGGACGAGGCGAGGGAAAGCACGAGAGGAACGGGATTGTTTATAGGCAGCATGGTAGAGAGGAGCGATGGCGGAGCTGGCACAGCGAAGGCCAGTGTCTATTTTCCGCCATGGAAAGGGAGAGAAGGAGGGGAAGGCGGAGGAGGAAGTAGCTATAGATTCTGGGAATGATTCCTCAAAAATGTCGGACGGTTTAGATTTCAAATATCTTCTCGAAGTTTATTAATTCCTTCCTTGTTACCTATTTACATAATTACAATTATACATTAGCCCGCAAGGCAAGGTGAGACAGGAATGCTAATGGGAGTGAGAGAAATTTATTAAGGATAGAAAGAATAACGAAAGTTAAATATATAAAATTATAAAAAAATATTTTTAATTTTTAAAAAAGACAACGCATATAAAAGACAGATAGAAAACTATAAAATTTTATCGGTGTTGCAAGTAGAACCTGAGATATAAAAGTACAATGTATACTTTTTAGATAAGTCCTTATTCTTGGAGGAAGAGGAGAAAAAGAAGATTAGAATTAATTGTCTTTGTCTTCTTGAGTCTTGTCTTCGAAGAGATTTACGGCGAGAACCGACCCTGACGTCATGAAGTGCGAGCAATTGGACATTGAACTGTGACGACACGCGTTGTGTGAGGAGCGATGACGCAAAGACACGATACATAAATAAATGAGTTAATTTAAGAATTAATATTTTAAAATAGAGATAACATTAGAATAAAATATTTTTGAATTTCCTTTTCTCTTCCTTATACTCCAAATTGGAGGGTAAAAAATTGTAGCTATTCATGAGCATACAAGGGTAAAACTTACTTTTCTCTCTCCTTACCCTCTTTAACTCACTCCATCCCAAATAATAGATCAAAATTCTCCTTCCCTCACATCTTCCTAACAGAACCTAAAAGATAGGCGCTCCCACACATTAAGGATTTGCAGTGCTGCACTTCATATGCCCACGATACTCGACCACTCATGCTGAGTTGTCCGTCAAGACCCATTTGCACTTCCCGTATTTACTTTGGTGGCGATGAGAAATTTTCATGGGATCGAACCAATCACCTCTAGAATTAATTGATTCCAAGAGTTGAATATATGAATAAAAAAATAATTACAATTATACATTACTACTTCCAATTTTGTTCTCAATTAATCAAGATTAAGTTATTAATTCACCACAACTAAGTAATCATTAACATTATTAAGTGGCTTAGTTTAGGCAATAGAATCACCAGGGCTGGAGTAGATTGAATGCCACAAAATCTATATCAGAAACATTTTATAATCATCAGCACAAGTTTCAAAGGTTCATATAATGTCATGAAACAAGCTGTAAATCCTCAAGAACAACATATTTTACAGGTAGAAGCAAAGCTCCTAATAGTCTCGGAACAGAGGACACTCAATGCAGTGCACTCCGAGGCAGCCTGAAGGATCCACCGGCATAGAGCATCTGGTATACGGGTCTTATTCTCACTGATAGAATTATACTTAACAAGGTTCCTAAACCGCATACCCCAGCGAGAAACAGGAATGTTAACCTGAAGCAGGTAGGTCCCAAGCAAGTGCTTGAAGTCGGGTCTTGCTTTGCAGCTTCAGTATCGTATACGTATCCCGCGAGAAGACCGGAGAAGAAGAATGCCCCCAGGGGATTTCCTAGCAGCATGAAGTTGTAGAATAGGCCGAATTGCTTTAAGCCAAAGAGCTCGGAGACAGTTGGCACCATGACTGAAAACTGAACCCCATAACAGAAACCAAGCATGGCAGTTGAAGCATAGAGGGTGCCGTTGATAGCTGAAGCATAGAGAAGGTAGGCTACAACCATGACTACTTGGGTACACGCCATCCAGATTGGCCTAGGAAGCATTCTTGATCTGCAAAAGAAAGAAAAAACTTATGATATGGAAACATGGTGGAAAGGAATGATACCCCGATTGCATAAAGAAGAAACCTGTATTACCTGACAAAGTGCTCGGATACTGCACCAGCACTGATACGGCCAACAAAGTTGCTAAAGCTGAAGAGGCATAGCAATATGGTTGTGTCGTCAAGACCATAAGAAACTCCAATTTGAGCCAGGTTATTGAGCACTGTAACACCTGAGCCAACGCCGAGAAAGTATGCCAAAAATAGAAGCCAAAAATCAGCTTTAACTAATGCTTCATGAAACTCAAAATCATCCCCCCTCTTGGGTCTTCTCTTCTTTTTAACTGCGCCTTCTCCTTCAGCTAAAAGCATGTCCACATCTGAAGCATCATCATTCTCCTGAGCATTCCCAAGATTGTTTGATGATGATGTTGTTGAGAGCAATGGTTCTTTTTTTTCCGAGCCTTCCTCGGTTAATTGATTTGAAGTACTACCAGTCTCGCTAGCAACATTTTTCTTGCGTTTTGTTGGAAAGATTGTCATCTTTATTGGGATGGCAAGGGGGGCCAAGAGAAAGATGATCATTATACCAAACAAAATGTAGATAACACCATCAGTTAATGGGAGCAAATCAACCACAACTGTGAAGGAAAGCAGATAGAGACCCAAAAATACGCTTGAAATTTGGGTAAACATAAAATGGCATTGTTCCAATGAGTCTTCTTCCAAGGATGGCGTGCAAGGCCTAACGAAATACATCATTGCAAGGCTTATGATAGGCAATCCAAGAGTAAGAAACACTAACAACTTTGTTGACGAACTGTGGAGTACACCAGTGTACAATCCAGTGAATACTGCAGCACTAAGCCCAACATAACCCTTGAGAATGCCGGCAACAGTACCTCTACTGAGAGGGAAGTTTCGCATGTTGGTGACCAGAACGCCTGTGCCAAACCAGGCACTGCTATTGGTAGCAATGCATATTGCTATCCATAACTAGAGGGTAAAATGAAGTATTAGTTCTACATAGAGTCTCATACAATGACGTCCATAAAAATCTTTTCAAACTAAATGATACTAATTACATGCAAAATCACGACTATCACAAATTTAATGAGCTAAGTTAGAGTTGGCTACTTGGTAGTCTCCTTGTGTGTTCCTCGAGAAGAACGAACTCCATACTACAATAAGTCATACCAAATTAGATAAACAATAATCATTGATGGTATTGTGCTTACAGTGTCGTATGGACACTAAACTCCAAATTAAAGTTGGATTATCATCCAAAGATAGGAAAGAGAGACCCAAAAAAGATAGGAAACAGAGACTCTTTCCAGCTGCATTTATGACTTCTACTTTTCAAAACATTGTAGTATATTGCAAAAAAAGTGGCGATTAATCTCCCACTTACTGGACAAAACACAAAACCCTTTTCATTTTCCTACAACTTGCCGTTTACTAATCAAAAGGCAATAAAAGTTAGAAGTTTCATGACAAAATCGGTGAGATTGAAAAACAAGTTAGCAGAAATTTTAATCTCTCAGTAACTTGAACTTCACCTATAAGGATAGCAACATGGAATGTCACATATAGGTGTAGTTGTGACACTCTAGTATAATCCCACACATCTCAATCTGTTTTTGTAAGGCCTAGATGAGACTACAAGTACTGCATAAACCATGTATTCAAAACAAACATTATACGGACTATTGGGGTGGGCCAATTAATTAATATTAACTTGGTCTATCATGTTAGTAATGTATGTCTGAGGTTAAGGACCAAACTCTTAATATCTTAAGTTCCTACCAATGGTTTGGAGTAGAACTAGTAGTCCAATGGTCGGTAACAAACCCCAAAAAGCATATCAGTGGTGGTGGACTTCAACTGCTGCCTAGTAGATCACTTTTTGCCATAGGTATTTGTTGTAAGTTGCTAGACTATAGAAGTTAGTCTCATAGCTAAACCTGCCAACAGATCGTTTTGGTTTAAGGCTTATAACAGTCGACTGGCTTAGTATGGACTTTATTTCAAAGTCATGTGATTCAACCCTACCTGGTGAATGAATAGTGTAATTCTGTAATCAGAATGGGTTGTGCTAATACCAACTAGATGAGTATCAATAAATAAGTAACTTTCATGTGATAAGATCCAGCAGAGTAAACAAATTCATATACACTCAGAATTCAGGTAGATAAATAGCTTTAGTTTGCACAGCTGTGTTATAATTATAATTGTAATATGAAGCAGTCAGGTTCAAAACCTCCTCTTTATGATCTAGTTTAGATCTACGTTTGAATAAATATTCTTGACAACTCCATCTAACTGCAAATTATTACATAAATGTGAAGTAGCTATATTGCCAAATACTGTAATCGTATTCTGGAAACTAATCAATTATTACACGAAAAAAGAATGTTTTAAGGTAAGATTGTTCCACTAGTGGACTGTCTCACTTAGCTTTTAATGAAAAATTACAAGAAAATATTAAATATGAGATACAGTGAAGAAAACATGATTAAGAGATAATAATATTCAGTGAAGAAAACATTATTAAGAGATAATAATATTCATCCCGTGTTTTATCCTACAACGCAAGCTGCCTACTTTTCTCGTTTCTTTGCAGATCTGGCAAAGAGATAATATTCATCCTATTTCCATTATGGAGAGGAGTGGTGATGAGCATTCATTGATCTAGAGAGAAAAACAATTTTTCTTACGACCGATCATTTTCTGTCGCTTCAAGGTCAAGAGAGAGAGAGAGAGAGAGAGAGAGAGAGAGAGAGAGAGAGAGAGGATTTAACCTGCATAAAACCAACAAAAAATTTGGATAGGTAGCTATGCAAGGTTAAGCTAGATTGGAGCCTAACAAGATGATGAAATTATCGATTGATAGCATCAAATTAAAATGAACCGTCGATCCGCCCCTAATCATTCAAAATCAAGCATTTTCCAGATCTGTTTTGAAAGAAAGGCGACGAACCAGCCAGTAGGGAAGGCCGGTGACGGTAAGGCTGACGGCAGACCACAGGGTTCCGAATCCGAGGAAGCAGCAAGCGGCGCCAACGAGGAGAACGAACCAGGGAGGGAGGCGGTTGCAGAGGACCCCAGCGACGAGGCCGAAATTCTCGCCGGTGTCGTTGGCAACCCCGAGCATGGTGAGCTGCTGCTGGTTGTAGCCCATGGCCTTCTTGAGGGCGTGGGAGTAGAGGGGGAAGGTGTACGCCGTCCCCGCCGCCACCTGCACCCAGACCGCCGCCGCGAGCCCCACCCACGGCGGCCGGCTCCCGGCCTTCACTGCTCCCGCCATCGCACCCCCTCCTCGCCCCTCTCTCTCTCTCTCTCAGTCGCTTGCGGCAGTGGCCGACTGACCAGAGTTTGTGCACGGCTTTTGGACAACACGAAGGAAGCTTTTGGCTATTCACCAAAAACTACTCATAATATTCTCCTTTTCTTTTTCTAATTAAAACACAAGGTCCACATTTATTTATTTATTTATTTTTCAGCTATATTTAAAAAATGATCAAACACTCGTAGAAATCAATTTAAAAATAAGAATAAAAAAGTCTAATAATTAGCTTTGACTACATTAATTGAAGAATAGACACGTACTAACCACATTAATTGACTGACCTCCATTTGAGCTTGATTAATTAAACACCTGTCCCCGGGATAATGGTGCAACGGTAGGATATTCGGATTGTGATCCAGGGATCCACGATTCGATCCTCAATTATAGCATATTTGTAAAAATTTTCTTCCAAATGGAGAACACAATCAAAGGATGCTGAGCATCTGGATTGGCCACTGTATGCGCTTCCCGATTTACCCTGGTGGTCGGTGCGAAACTTTCGTAGGATCGGACTGGCCACCCCCAGAAATTGAGCCCATGAGACTGACTAGAATTTATCATCATTTTTTATTAATTAAACACCTGCTGGGAGATTAACTTAATAATGGCGGATTTGCAAATACCAAACGGGAACGTTTTGTCCGTATTGACATCCATTAAACAGGTGTAAAGCAGCTTCTCTATATGAACAATTTCTTCAGGAAAGAAACAAAACACAGACAATGTTTTCTGAGAACGATCGAACAGAGGCTTAGAGGAACCAGGCAGTTTGATCACTTGCAGCATACCCATCCATCCATGTCTGATGCACATGAACCAAAGACGGTCCCTGTGTTTTCTCAGCCTCATCCTGGAAAAGCTACATCAGTCACTTTGTTTTCAACACAAAATATGATACTGAATTTCTTCTTTTTTTCAGTCTGTATTATTTACCTTTAGATTAAGAAGAATCGTCGTCGAGCAACACTGTCGCCCTGCGTCTGCAGAATCGACATGGAGATTTAATAGAGAATTCAGAGAATGGTTTAATAACCAAAAGAAAAGACAGCCAATCTGATAACAGATAACATCTTACCCGATAGCTCCCATTTATCGAATTTCACTAGCCAGGAATCTGAGCTGATCTGAGAAAATGAAACTCTGTCTAACCACACTCTGAAACACTTTCCTCTCTTATCGCCATAACAAGGAATAATTGCATCTATTCGCTCTCTAAGTGAGCACTGGACACCAGAAGGAAGAACAATGATACCATTTGGATGCTGTAAATGAAATATGTTAAGGAAGTTAAGAGCAAGAAACTATAATTGTAAGTAAGCAAATGGTTTCTTCAAGTTCAATAAGATTTAAGAGCCATTAACTAAGAAATGTTTCAATTTCCGTATCACTCTCTTACGCTGATACTCCTCATATCCTGTATAATCAAATCAGAGTTTTCAATTTCAGCTCGGCGCCATCGTTCATAAATCAAGTAGAATTTGACAACCACTTGTGAAGGGCAGAAGTTCGCGGTCTTCCAACGACACAAGTCCATGACATCCCTTGGAGATGTCTTAGGACCCAGCCCAAAATGCCCTATAGCCTGAATAATACCAGACGCACACCTTTCACTTGCGTGGATGATCTTGGGGTGATCTTTAGAGTTATGTTCATACCACTGCAGTAGTTCATCATGGGCATTGCTGACCTGAAATTACACAGGTGAAAAACAATACAATTCCCAGGAAACTATTTACCGATTAGTGCTAAAAAAGAGAACTAAGGGAGGAATTAGCAAGACCTATGAAGCTACATACCACCACGCCATGGACTTCTGGAACGGTGAATAAGTCAGTATCATTTCCAGAGTCACCGCAAACAAGAGTATCGATCGGTAGCTTTCCATTTTTCTTCAACTTGTCATGCAAATATCGAAGAGCTTCCCCTTTCCCAGCACCCAAGGGTAATACATCAATGCATTTGCCACCACTATAGATAACTTTAGTTTCTAGCTGAGCAAGCACGGCGAAGGAAATATATTAACTAACTACTAGATTTCAAAAAGGATTTACCTAAAACACTAGGAAAGAGCATATTGCAAACCATCATCCAGGCACAAACACTCTTACCCCACGATTTGCCAACCTTTCAGAAAGGCACTTCACCACTTCCTCCGCATGATCATTTCGTACAAAGTAGCTCACTTTGTGTGGTCTCTGATCTACTGCTTGCTGCATCACAATGAAATGTGTGATTATAACTTACAATCGTTATTTGGTCTAAGAAAAGGAAATTGGCATCGTTGGATACCTGACAGGTAAGTTGAGGAAATTTAGTTGTTTCCTCCATGACAATATCGCGGTCCCATTTATGGTTCAAGTAATGCTCCCAAGCATCATCAGGCACCATGGATTCACCATAAAATATCTCTGTGCCCACAGATAGAATAGTTACATCTGGAGTTAACAACGGTTTCTTGTTTTTGAGCTTCTTGTACGTAGCAGGTGATCTCCCAGTTGAGAAAATCAACAAAGAATTGTGACGATATTCCGATTCCCATAGTGCATTGAACCTAAGCAGTGAGAGATCCTCTGGATCATCATGATCAACCTATGAACAAAATGCCAAATTTTTCGCATAAAAACAATAACTATGATTGTAGAATTTACTACATTGAACAAACTGAAGCTACGCACCATTGTACAATCTAGATCAGAGACGATCATGAGACGGGCCTGGCAATCGAGGCGATCCATTGTACCTGATATTAAAAGGTATGAGAACCCAAATAAAATTGTATAATCCAGCGCAAGTCTACTCCTGTACAAGCCACTCTGTAGAGAACTAACAGTATGAATTTATCTTGATCGTTCTGCTGCTGCAATTGCAATGGAAATATCATCTAGCCTTTTCGCATATACAAATATATAAATTAGAAAATAGGGGAATACAAATGAACAGTTGGTGCAGAGACAACAAGCTTAGAGATAACTAAGATGCACAGAGACCCAAAAACAACACTTCGAATTGGAAAATTTCAGTGGATACTAAAATACAAATACTTTTTTTTTACAGAAAAATGGTCGTTCAAGTACAATAAATCTTGATTGTTCATCATTTATTAAAAGTTACTTAATTATTTAAAAATGAATATTTATATATTTGTGTATAAATTGACAAAGGGATCAGCAGCAAGCAGGTTAACAGGGCAGATACAGTGTCAAATTCACAAGCACCTAGAATGCAAAATAAAACAGGCACCACATGTTAGCATCTCCACAAATGCGAATGTCAAAATTTGGGGAAAAAATCGTCACTTTTGAAATACAAAACAACATGAATTCAAAAGTAGGCTCTTTACTCGTCAGATGACAAAAATCAAGCAAAAAAAATATATATATGGAACTAAGACAAAAGGGAAAACATCGACAGGACGAAACGGATCAAGGAGAAAAGGACAGATAGATCAAAAAGAGAGATTAAAAGACAATTACCAGAGAAAAGCTTCGATCTTTGGTGCCGATTGCCACTTCCCGTTGCAGGAGGTTTGAGAACAAATCTTGAAGAAACTCCAAGGAGGCGACGAGATGCGGATGCCGTGGTGAAATAAGGGAAGTGGAAAGAGGAGGAGAATAATCGACACACAGTCCAATTCGGTTGGCGATTCTCGTCGACACAGAGACAACGGAGCGGCGCAAGGAATAAAATAGACGAAAATATATATAACGAGTTGTGCAAAAACAAAGAATTGCAGAATCTCTTAGCTTGCACCATTTCAATTTTATTGTATGATGCACCTGCGGATCAAATTAACCGCTTACTCTACTTCAGCACCTGCGGATAAATGATAAATCTCATCGCAGGATGACCATCAGGATAAAGAAGGCGTAGCCAATTGTACCCAATATGTGATCTACCTTTACTAGAAAAAAATGATAATCCCAGTAGCCACATTCTGGGGATTAAAAAATTTTCCACCGACCACCAGGATAAATCGGATAAATCGGGAAGCGCAAACGGCAGCCAATCCAGCATCCTTTGATTGCGTTCCCGGTTCCACAAGAAAATTTCTATAAATGGATAAATCGCGAATCGCATACAACCAATGTCCTACCGTTGCACCATTGCCCCGGGGTGATCTACCTTTACTAGATACCATATCTTGTGTGTTAAATTTTTAAGTTGTAATTTCTTATTTTATTTGTGACTTGTCACTAACATGACGTCCAATCTACACGACATCAAAGTAACTGAAGAGGATGTTCATATATCTATTAATATTGCGTAAACTTCTATTCGTACATACACTTATCGAGAGGGCTTTAGCAATGAGATCGAACGGTATCGAAATGAATGCATGTCTAGGAAGAATTTGACAAATTGACGTATAAAGCATTCCTCGTACACTATTACAGAAAGAATTAATTAACTATTCGACTTAATACAGCTTACAAAAAGAAGGGCTATGAACAAAAGCAGCCGCCTTCCCTATCTTCCAACCGTCAGGTTAACCCTCCGATACTGTTTGATCTACAACTCTGTTTGTACAGAAGGAATTTAACCTAAAGCATTATACTGCACAGTAAATATGTGAAGTTATAATGGGACCGTGTAATCGCTGATGTTATTTACCTGATGATCCTCCAAGACCAGTAAGATATGACTGCACTAACCGTGTAGTCCCTGTCGTTATCAACATGTGATCGCCTGGGTCAGAAATTGTGGCAATTCAACTGGCAGTAGGAACAAGGTCTGCTGTTAGTGGAAGGTTCCTTCCAAAATACATTTTGCTTCGTATAACTTACATAAGGATCACGAGGTGCTTGGTCTCCAGGCCCTGTGCAGCACGGATCTTCCCGCCTCGGGCGCAGAGCGGCAGGAAAGCCATCATCATCTTGCTACTGACCATTCTCATAATCATGTATCAGATATTTATCCACCCAAAGCCATGACCAAAAGTGTCTTGCCTGTGAGACCAAAGCTCCCTGGTTTGCCTGACAGTTCAAAATTTTAAGCTCAATGATGGAAGAAAGACATGCCTGCGGATGTGAACTTTGTATCTCTCATTTTGAAGATCCAGAAGTGTTTGGCCTCTTTGCCATGCTATACTGAGAAGCATTCTTAGACTTTTCGATTGAATGGCCAATATCATCTAATGAAGCATCATTCATCTTTACATTTTTATAGCTTCCATTTCTAGATGAGAAATGGTTGGGCTTATCTTCATCTTCAGACTGTGTTCCAGACTTGGGTTCTGGGAGCGCATCTAAGTGCCTTTGTCTATGACCACTTCGTGAACTCCTTGTGCTATTCAATGTCGGCTTTGCAGGAGCCGTAGCAGATCCTTTGAGCAGCAAGAATTCCTTTGGGATGCTTTCCATGTCAATGAAACATTTTCTTGATTTAGCATCATCAATCAACGCAGCCCAATCTTCAGACTGCATGAGCGCATTAGCATTGCCAACCACCTGCAATCAAAGAGAAATATTCAACAAACATGTTTTAAGAGCTTAAGAAAAACTAGGTACATCAAGTAAAATGGTATCATAAGTTAAGAAAATTGCTTACCCATAAGGCCCTCCTAGCCCGAGTAAGGGCAACGTTCATTCGGCGGATATCAGCAACAAATCCCACTCCGTGATTTGAGGCACGCACGCACGACATGATAATTACATCACGCTCCTGACCCTGGAATGCATCAACCGTATTGATGTATATGTCCTTGCCTTCTTCAGACTTGAGCACATCCTCAAATTCTCGTTGAAGACATTTCAGCTGTAATTTATAAGGCGTAATTATGCCTACAGATACCCTTTTCCCACCATTTGATTTGACAAACTTCTGTAGATGTTCATACAACCTCAAAGAAAATTGGGCTTCATGAACATTCTGGTAAGAGACGGATCCTCCCCTATGTGACTCCCTTCCATGTGTAATATCGTAGAATGCATAGGCGTGTAACAGAGGATCTCTATAGTAAACTTCATCCTCTAAGTTGACAACACTCTCACTGTCATTCAGACGCCCTTGATAGAAATAGCGTGATGGGAAATCACGAATTTGAGGGTGCATCCTATACTGAACAGATAACAATAGTGTCGGGCATCCCGCTTGTTGAAATCTCTCAAAAAGACTTCTGCTATAAAGTAAAGTTCCAGCAGCTTTACTGATAACAGTCGCAGGAAGTTGCTGTGGATCACCTACCAAAACACATCTTGCAGCACCAAGTGACAGTGGTGGGAGAACTGCAACTTCACCTGCCTGAGCAGCCTCATCAATAACCACCATATCAAATCCATGGGTGAGACGAGAGAAAATTTTCCGGCCACTGCTTGAAACAGTTGTAAAAACAATCTCAGCTTCATTAGCAAAACTTGCTTCAAGGCTGGCTCGAGCATCTTCCATATTAAAGTTAGTTCCAGAACGAAACTTGCTTTCCAGTATAAGGAATCGTGACATGTCAACAAGAACTTTATCCCTGTTCTCTATGGCTGCAGCAAGATGCTGGAGTAACATGTCACGGTTTTGATCTCTGGCCGCGAGAACATCAGGATCAACACCTACAGATCCTTGTGACCTACCAGCGGCAGCTGCAACACTAAGCTCTCTCTGCAGACGAGCTATTTGCTGTGCCAGTTCAGCTTCACGACATTTCAAGTCATGTAACCATTTAATTACCTCATCACGGCTTTTCTGCAGAAGTTGTTCAGTTCTTCGCTCAACAGACACTGCCTGAGCAGCTCGGGTCTGTGAATCTACTCCCACACGAGCTACATCAGGTCGATAAACTTTCATCTCTCCATCAATGAAGCCACGATCAAGAACCCGTGCTAACAGCTCATCTGTGGCAGCATTCGAAGGAGCACACACTAGCATTCTTGGTTTTGGACAAAGTTTTGGAAGAGTCCTTAAGAGACTTTGGTCCATATTCTGTAAGACTTCATCTATTGATCCGCTGCTGGCATTCACTAAATTAATCTCAGTTTGCTTATAACTTTCAGGCGCAAGTTTCTTGAGCAGTGCAGTGTAGTAATGTTGATATTGGACAAGATGAATCACATTAAGCATTCCCCAAACTGTATGTGTTTTTCCAGTTCCTGGTGGACCTTGAACAAGTGTAAAAGGCCAAGGATCTTGTCTCTTAGTTCCTCTGCTATTGGTACCAGCCGCAGTGTGCATAGCAGCCCACTGAATTGCAGCCAACTGTGGAAGATTGAACGTCCTGTGTAGATGTTCTACAAAATTTTGAGTAAAACAGTCAGGCATAGCAGGTGGCCGCTCTTCATACTTTGGAAAATGCTCCGGACTAGGCTTCAATATTGCAGATTGCATCTGTTTAACTTGGTTACATTAGAATCAGATCCAGAAAATTCCTAAATCTTCAATTTAAGGTAGTATATGTCACCTGGGTGTTAAGATGGCGAAAAGCATGCAGAGCTATGTATTCACGTTGAGTAGTGGCAAGGGAACCAAGGGTTGTTAGGTACCAAGTAGTCTTGGGTTCAAGCTTCCTCAGGATATGATCATCAGACTTGCTGCAAAGTTGGCATAGATACAGCCAGTCTAAGGAAGAATTTCTAAAATAAGAATAATATATCTATGTGTATGTCAATTTCAAACTAAAACAACATATACACGTAGTGCTTAATGATATTGAATATTTTGAAATATCTAAAGATGGATATTACCTACTAGAATCATACAAGTCGCCAACATAGAAATGAAAAATGGCTCCATGCTGATCACGTGTGTCAATAGGAATATGTCTCCTTACCGTACCAACAACACGTCCGGTAGTCTCGTGTTCAGCATCATCATCATTTGTACTATAATTACTTCTTCTACCTGATCTGCCTGCTTCCAAGACCACAATAAATTAAGTAAGAATTATTATAAACTATCATACTCAACATAATAAGTGTTTCCATTTCAAAATTCAAAAATTAAGTAAAACACTCATCCATATGCACCAATCTACTACTAAAAAAGGAACACAATAATAAAAAGACTAAATCAAACCTGCACCAGGGCTTGGATATGCCAAAACAGCAACATCGCCTTCCTTAAAATTCCACTTGCATTCATGAACTGGAAGAACAATAACATCGAACCACCCTGAATTGAACATAAAAGGAAGCTTTACTAGAGAAAATTTGTAGGAAAGAACAGTAACCTTATCATGTTGATACAGTATAATCACAATGCAAATGACTCGATCCAAGAATAAGGCAAAATCTTAGCTCTTTTATTGTATCAAGCAATTGTCCCTGAAGATGTTCATATGATCTTAATCTCAGCTCTTATAATTACGGATTATCATCTATTGGGTATACTAAATTAATTGGAAGTCATATTTTGTCATCGTCTAGAAAATATCAATCCCACAACAGGCGGCTTTCTCGTCTCTATCTGCTATGCTACTTTTTTAATACCTCATTCCCTCTTAACTTATCAACACTCTAAACAAGGAAGAAATGTAATTTTAACGAACTTATGTCTCATCCAATAACAGCAAGAACGGAAGACAAAGCTAATGAATATTTGAGTTATTACTTGTACCGTCAACATTCTCTGGAAGAAAAATTACTCAGCCAGACACTGTAGCAGCAAGTATTGTTCCTTGGCAGAACATATACTTCAAGGTTACAGACTAGCTTGACCTGCATAAAACAGGCAGACTATCTTCCAGGCAAAGTTCTGTACCCAGAGAAAATCGATCCAATTCTGTTATCCAGGTAACAGATCCAACTGTGATCAACTTGGGTCTATAGCAAGAATCACCATAAAATTCTTGTAAGCATCCGTAAGAAAGTGCAGTAATCACACATTAAGCAATAAGGAGGGAGAGCAGACGAGTAGTCAAACACTACTTTCAATCAGAATACAACAGAATCTATGTGACATTGGATTTTTATAAACCCAGAAAGTTCTACTAAACCATCATGTTATATGTAGCAAAAAGGGCATCAACTTTCTACTTCAATCTTTAATTCAGCAAAGACCTTCTAGGTCAAATGAAAATATAGTCTAGCTAGAATCACCACATTATCATTCACTGCTTTCCTCGGTTAAAATTCAGAGACCAGATAAAACACTAGCAGTATGATACTAGATCAACAACTATACTTCTTGAACTCCTAGGAATACTAAATTTGTTTCGCATGCCATGTTATCACCAACCTAATCTAGTCTAACAAAGATTTGCTTATGGGCCACCTTTGTCACATGTAGTCATATATAATGTCAAGATTAAAAAGTATTTTACTAGGCATGTGAAAGAAGAATAGCACTGCCAGGAATTGGAAATGCAAAAGATCATAATCACTTAGAAATATCATTCCTAAAAATAATTTTGATTGTCTGCATATTGTTTGAACCAACATTAATATATAGAGAAACTTAACAACATGGTCATTTCTAGAATAAATGGCAATGTGCATACCTCTCTCTCTTCTCTCAACATTCTTTATGCGAACCATTATATGTGCATCCCTTGTATTCTCCTGAAGCTCCTCATAGGTGCTGTTCAGCTGTGCTCGGCATTCCTCAAAAAGCAAAGGCTCGAAAACTCTCACATATTCTTCAACAGACTCAAATTGACCAGGAACACGTTGCAAATCTGTCTCTTCTGAAAAGGGGCAAGTATTTGCCAAAATAAATTATGGGAGAATTCCAGTGCATAATAAGATTGAATACTGAAACACCGAAAAATCACCTATGTCATATGAAACTTTATTTTGCATGCAGTAATAGAATGCATATTGTGCATGCTGCAATACTGGAGGCTGGAGTACTTAACTGGGTAGATCTATGTACTAACTGAGTTACATCTAAAATTGAGATGATGAACATATTGCTGATCAGCCAAATTAAAATAATGACTGAATGAATACTTCACATGAAAATGGAACTGAAAACAGTAGCATAAATACAACTCATAAAAGTTCCTCCATAAAAAAAGGATGCCATGAGATGAAATAGGTCAAGGCTAAGAATCAATAAAACATGTGCTAACCTGGATGATGCCAAAACTTCTCACTTGTCACCTCCCTGAGAAGACGTTCTACTGATGTATCTTGGTATTGAGGATTGATTGAATTCTGCCTCTTGGAAGAAGGATTCTTTTTTACCCCTAATTTCTGATCTGTGTTGCCTAGTCCAGAAACAATAGGCTTCCTAGATGAAATGGAAGAGTTTTTGAATTGTCTGGTGTCCACAGACTGCTTCAAAGGGCCCTGCCTTGAAACTGAGGGGTATGTTTCTGAAAAAACCTCATTGTGATTCAGCTTCTTTGGGCGACCTGGACCTGAAATGGCATCCCCATTTGGTTCATTTTTCAGGTTAGCTGATTCCAAAGTTGAACTACCTTCAGTGCTCATGATGTCAGATTGCTTTTGATCTTTAGTATTTGGCCTTTCAGTGCCTCGTTCAATAACAGGAGTACTAGCACGAGATGAATCCTTAACAGTTCGGGTAACAACTGCTGTTGGAAAAGAAGTCTGCCTCCTAGGGGTTGTTTTCATTGAACTAGCCTGCTTAGCGTCCTCCACATTTATGAAGACAGTTTGTCTGGCTCTCTTTTTACCCAACATTGCCTCCTTGTGCTCATCAATTTTAGGCCTCTTAACAGGATTGTTTGCAAATCTCAGAGCATGACTTGCTTCAACTCCTTTAACATCTCTTGGTTTTACAATTGAAGATTCCCCAAATCCATCAACAGGGGGGTCTACTCTAGAATTGTAAGTTGCATAGCTCTCTGAGACAGGGAGATTCTCATTCGGATCTCTTATTGGTTCAAAAACTTCATTAACGGTAATTCCCAAAAGACTAGAATTGTTATGACCGCTATCATCAGCCTTAACACAAGACCCACTTTCTTCATTCATTATCTGCTTCTCCGTAGTTTCATCGTCAAGTATCTCTTGCTTATTGCTTGAAATGCTAGCAATATCATCTCCATTGACATCCATGTCAGACCATTCCCCTTCTTCTCTTTCACCTGTCTGGCCACCCTGACAACCTGACAGGACCAGTATGTTATTTTTGTTAACATCTTCGAAACTTGAAGCCACAGATGTTGAAGCTTGGTCTGTATTTGATTCAGCTCCTGATTTTTCTAATTCTTTTGGTTTCTTTGACACTTCTTTTCTGACAAAAGGTTGAAAACAAGAACCAATCGACGCATGTGTGAAAGCATGGTTGTTCTGTATCCTTTGACATGCTTCAGATGATGGAAAAAGAGTTGAACTGTTCAACTTGGCAACTGGAAGAGATTTTTGGGGCTGATAAACGATTGGGCAATCATCCACATTTACTTCTTCTTCTGGTAGTTCATTAAGATCAAATAGTAGCCTTCCAGAACTGCCCATTTCATATGTACACACATAAAAGCTATTGGATTACACTATACTAAAGTCTCGTGCACAAATCTTCACACAAATTATCCTTGCACTTTGGCAGGGTTATTTGTTGAAACTGACTTCTTTGAAAACTTTCTGCAAAATACATAAAAATATCAAAACAAAATATAGAAATATACTCTCACTTTTAAATGAGTATGTAAATTTTTAAAAGACATAACTATCTTGCCATTTTTCTGAACTGTCACTCTGCAATGAAAGTAAATATCCTAGTTTTGTGTAGTTTTAGAAGATGCAATAGTTAAGAATGATAGGGAAAACTCTACAGCAAGTTTTAATCAGAAATTAAAGAAGAAGAAACAAATATAACGCGACTCAATAACTGACATTTCTAGTGTTATATTGTTTGCATAACAAGGTCAAAACATTACTTAGAGAAACAAACGATCTGGAGTTATGACAAGATAAATCCAGTCACCAAATGTATAAGACCATGCTGATCTAGATAATTGATGTAAAAAAGTCTTCAATTGTTTTGTCATTAAATGCACCTTTAGTGTGGACCTATAAAGCAGACAAAACGCAGTAGCTATGTATCTCTAATCATTGCAACTGTTCATGGTTGCTTGACGCATCCACGCCACAGAAAGTTTGGTCGAATATTGTTAAAGATGTTACTGTGAATGGGTACGCTAATCAACCAAACAAACCCCTTGTTGAGACTACAGCACCTATTTAACCATCACAAGTAGAAGAAGCAATCACAGGAAAAGAAATGATTATCTGATCTATACTACCACAGGCTATCAACATCCAGGAAATACAGAATTGCCCTACATGTCAAACCATGAATTTTCCAATTGACAAACAAGCACGTTCTGCCCTATTGAAAGAACAGTTCTGTCCTATATGCCAAGCCATGAATCAGGGGCTCGAAGAACCAATTGCAGAGACAACCAAACGCGTTCTCCCGTCAACTAATCTACCGGATAATGACAAATCGCAACAATCCTACGCGGGGCGAAGCCTAGGGTTTCAAATCCAAACGAACGGCTGGCGGGCGGCCCTAGGGCTTTATTTCATGAATCAAAAGGGCGAAGAAGGGAATCAGGGCGACGAGATCTCACCAGAATCAAGCCGGTGAGGGAGAAGAGAAAGGAATAGCGCTTCCGCTTGCGAGTGCCCAAGGATGGAAATTGCGCGAGAAGAGATCGCGACAGAGATCGCACCCAATACGGGGCTTCTTGAGACTTTAGGCGATGAGAGGCAGAGGCATCGGCCGCTACTTATAGACTCGTGGGTCACCCAACACGGCACTCGCCGCACGTGCTCCCCTCGTGCGCACGCGACGAGTGGCTGCGATTCAGATGCGCACTCTTCGACGACGGTGGATTTGTCATGTTAAGATTACGCACTTTATCAGAAACTGCACCCCCAACCGACTGGACGATGGGGTACACCTGACAAAATCCTGCGTGAGAATACGCTACCTTTATCTTTTGGGGATCAATTTGAAAATTCAAATTTTTATTAAGAGGAATCCGTAAAATATTCGGTTTTGGAAAACGTTTTAAGAAAAAACAATTAAACCAATATAAAAAATACTTGTTATGGCTAATTTATTAGAATTATTGGTAATTTTTTATACAAAAGAATTGAGATAAAAGATATGAGTGTGGATTAGCTAAGCAAGGAAGTAAGTGACTTCCTCAAAATCATCATTATGGTCGGTATCTAAAGAAATTATCATCGTAAATATTTAAATTAATTTTTTTTTGCTTGGTAATCATTTTTATTATTTATTCTCGCTACATTAATTGCTCTTAGATATTAGTTTATCTTATCCTTTATTTCATCCCTTCATTGTATAAATGTCGTCCCCTAAATTTCAACGACTCCTATCCAAGAAGTGCAAAGATTCCCACTGAAACCTTATTACAAGACTGTGAAAAAGGTCTGAGTATTTATCTAATTAATTACATTTTCATGAATAGTCTTTCTTATTAATGCAAATCTCACAGACGCTTAAAAGGTCTTTTTTCGCTTTAATGGCTCATTTATTTATCTAATTAATTACACCTCCATTAATAGCCTTTTTTTTATGATGCATAAAACTCTTATTTACAGCTGTGCATCCATATTAGCTTTACATTTATTCTTTCTATTTTTTTTAAAAAACCTTATTCGTATTTTTTTATAATTAGTGATTTTTTATTTCTAATTTTTATCTGCTGTAATTGTGCTAAAACTATTTTACAAATATATTAAGTTAAAATAATTTTATTATTGTTATAGAAACTATAATTACGATAAAAAGCTCATGCATTCCGAAGGCACGATCGTGTGCTTCCACTGCTCCGCTTTAAAATCTCCTCCCACCGACACGAAACGGAACCCCTCGATCCCGTCCATGGCGGTCCGCAAACCCTAATTCTCCATCTACTGTAAACCATCTTACAGTAGTCCTTCGATTCATGGGCGAAGATTCCCGGCCGCCGATTCGCCGCTGAAATACAAGGCGGACAGCCTCCGCACACTGATCGACGGCCCCGTCGCTGCTGCGGCAACCAAGGCCTCCTCTCTGCTGGTAAGGACTTCCATTTCCTCTTCAATTTGGATGAGTTCGAGGCCCGTCTAGGAGATTAAGGAGAAAGCCGAGTCTTCCTTGAGCAGCATCGCTGTCCCGGAGAATCTCTGGGGGAGTAGCAAGCCGCCGAAGCTGCGCGAGGACCTCGACGAGACATATGACTGGCTTGCCGGCCTCAACGACGAATTGCTCGATCGGGTCGCAATCTCTATGGACGAGTTCAAGAGTTTGAGGATGAAGGAGGAAGAGTCAGGTGGGAAAACTACGCCAATGGAACTGGAAGATGGCGAGTCTCTGTTGGATTACGGGAAGAACAAGAAAAAGAACAGGGGTGCACGCAGTACGGACAAAAATGAGGCATTCCCAGCTGCCTCGTGCTCTTCGCCAGTTGTTAATGTAGCAATGAAGGACAAGAGGACAACAGCAGCACGTTCGAAAGTGCCATTTCACATTCCGACCATTCCACGACCACAAGATGAGTATAACATAATAGTAAATAACAAGAATCAATCCTTTGATCATGTATGGTTGGAGACGAGCACAGATGGAAGTCGGTTCGTTCATCCGCTGGTCAGTTTATCAAAATTTTTGTATTTTCCATGTTCATTTCCCCCTTCATATTTAGATGGTTAACATGCACGCATAAGCTGGTACCTTCTTCACTATGTTCTATCTCTCAGCTATGGTATTTTATTTGAAGTGAAATTATCAAGATAGATTGATATCAGAAAATTGTTTCCTTTTTTTTTAACAATCTTTGTAAATTTGTACTGCTGTATAAGCGATGATATCCTGTGATTATGCAATTATGGTAGGCAACATAATCCGTCTACCTTCTTTGCCAACAAATAAAGCTGCACATCTGTGGATATCGAATCGGCCAAGTGCCATGCACTTGATTAGTTTCATAAGGTTATGATACCCCTACTGGGTGTTTTTGAGGTAATACTTTTGATGCCTAAGTCAGTATTTTGTGAAATCTCAAAGAAATGTAAGATACACATTGTTTGCTTGCCTCTGTTGGTGAGCTCTGTTAGTTATTTTGTTGATGACAAACGAGTAGTTGTTGGTGTTCAACATGCTTCAAGGATCATCAATATATTGTGGTACATAAATAAGCTTCGTGCATTCTGCATAGTTCTCATCACTTGCAGATTTAAGGTGGGCACCTCTTCGAGTCTCTATTGGGTTAGGTGTATAAATTATTCTATAACATTGGCATCTTGACATGGTTGGCACTTTTTTTTTTAATGTGCTTCTTATGATCATCTTTTGGTTCTCATTATCTCTACAACTTTTCTTGGAACTTCAGAAAGATATTTAATGTGTTATAGACCTAGCTCATTCTAGCTTGTTCCTCTTAATGACAAATCAAGCTTAGGGTTGTGACTTCTTATTTAGCATTGCATAATGGTTAGAAAATTTAAATGAAGTAATAGATGCTCTCAACTAGTGTGAAATAAGCTTGGGTTTCAAGGCTTGAGTATCATGTACGGAATAATCTTAAATGCTTGAGAATAGATAATTTCTTATAATCCCAACCTCTTTTTTGTTGTATGTTAGGGTTGAGTTTTATTAGAATCCGAGTCTATTTGTTCCACAGAAAGGGGGAGGAAAAGGAGAAAAGGCAAAGGGTGGGGAGACAAGGGTAAAAGTTTACTTAGGTTGGCAAAAGGAAAGGGATAGTGGAAGAGGGTTGGGAACCTCTCTGTTTCTTATCATTCATATGGACATCCAAATTGTCAACTAAATTTTATGTGTATTAGGTGTACTCAAGTTCTCAAAAACTTGATCCCTTGATATAAATCTTTTTTTGTTATAGTAAATACTTGCATAAATATGTCTTGTTTACCACAAGTTTCAGTTTCTTTTTTATACAATTCATTTATGCTTTTCTTAAATAAACAGGAAAAGTTTTCTGTTGTGGACTTTGTTGATAGAAAGTGTGATGGTGAACCTATTCAACCTCTTCCTCTCAAGAATACTCCATTTAAGCTGGTGGAAGGCGTGAATGACTTAAAAATGGTAGCTGCTAAGTTGCAGGGTGTAGATGAATTTGCGGTTAGTGCCTTCCAGAGTTTTCTGTGGACTTAGTATTGTATTTTTTTTCTCTTTACTCGTAGAGGCTGAACGCATTAAAATATTCTTTGGTGGTTCATGTGCTTTAATTGTCACGATGTTTAAAAATAGTAGTTATTCTATATTTTATCTGATTATTGATTCACTTAGTATACAACTGTCACTAAATAAATTCATCTGCTAGCTTTGAGTCAGCCATGCCAGTGATTTAATTGTGGATTTTATCTCATGTTGTTCAGGAACTAATATATGCTACATAGAAAAACAAAGATAAATCTCAAACTAACTTCCCCTGGCTGCAGGTAGTATTTGAACAGTTGAGCACAACTACTTATGTTAGCTCTGAAGTGACCATACCACTGGAATATTGTTCTCGATTCACACTAGCTTTTTTATTGTGAGAATAACTTGTGGAATAACTAGCTAGTTGGTGTTTGAGAAATTGAAGCAAGACTTTTTATCTTAGCTTTGAGGAGACCCTGCATGATAACTTTCTATTGTTAATGTTTTCCAAATTTGTGAAAATAATTACTAAGAAAAATTTATTGCAGAACCGTATTCTACTTAGTTGTCATGGTATAAAATGTGAAGATTGTTTGTTGCTTCTACTTTGAATGCAAGTTTATTGGCAAAATCATACACTCATTATATTGGCTCATCTCATATTTTTAAGGAAATATATTGATACAAAGGATTGGAAAATATGTTCCTTTAAAAACTGAAATTTATTACTGGTTTTGAATGTGTTTGATGGTTAAATTTTCCATTCTAGGTGGATTTGGAACACAACCAGTACCGGTCATTCCAGGGGCTAACCTGTTTGATGCAAATATCTACAAGAGCTGAAGATTTTGTGATTGACACCCTCAAGTTAAGAATACATATTGGACCACACCTGAGAGAAGTTTTTAAAGATCATTCCAAGAGAAAGGTGGTTTATATTTTCTTTCAAAACTGATTAAAATTTACAACTTAATTTATTCATTATGTTTACCTTCTACTCTAGATAATGCATGGGGCTGATTGTGATATCATTTGGCTGCAACGGGATTTTGGCATATATGTGTGCAACCTTTTTGACACTGGACAGGTAAACATTTCCACCAGTTTCTTTATGGGTTTAACTTTTGCAAATTCTGGAATAGATGAGTCATACCAGACTTTTTTCGGAAGAATTTTCAACATTTGAATTGTTAGAAATATGTACTATTTTCAACCAAATATTCTGTTATCCATTGCAATTGAAGATCTAATTACCCTAGTCAGCTAAAGGGCTACTTGTTATGATTGTATAATGGTATATTCAGGATTCAAAATCTCCAATAATGGAGACCCCAATAATGTGACATACTCTATGTGGTAGGGTTGTAAAATAGCCAAGCTTCTGCAATTCTTTTTTCTTGATTTGTCTTGCTTGCAGTTTGGATATGCTTATGTTTAGGTACATTGAGTTCTTGTTCTCAGAAACTTGGTGTTATCTATTTTTCGTTATACAGGCATCAAGGGTATTGCAATTGGAAAGGAACAGTCTGGAGTATCTTCTGAATCATTTTTGTGGAGTAAATGCTAACAAAGAGTAGCTTTCTGAACTTTATCATACTTCTATTAAATAATTTATTATCATATTTCTATTTTTTTGTTGAGCTAATAAGTTAATTGATGCAGGTACCAGAATGCAGATTGGAGATTGCGCCCTATTCCAGATGAAATGCTAAAGTAGAGTGCAAAATATTTAATCTTTCCATATAGTTTTTTTTATTCATCTATGTTGGCACTTAAATACTTTATTTTATTGTATTTACCCACCCACTATTATAAGATTCTGACTATAGTTGCTTCTTATAGGTATGCCAGAGAAGATACACATTACCTGTTTTTTATATATGATCAGATGAAGAGAAGATTGCTAGCAGAGTCATCAGATGACAATGATCTTCTATTGGAGGTCAATTTGATGTAGTCATTTATAAATTGAAAACAACCACTTAGTCTAAGCTCAAAATGAATATTATTTGTGCACTATGTTTTCTGTTCTGTGTAAGACAATTGTTATTTGATTCTGTGTAACATACTTCTATTCATGGTGACTATTTTCAGGTCTACAAGCACACTGGTGAAATCAGCATGCAACTTTATGAGAAAGAACTTTATTCAGACACATCATATCTTAACATCTATGGGTTTGTCATTCCTATCATTCTTTAATTTGTAGTTGTTGTTCAAATGAAATCCGGCTTTCTTGTCTTCGTTAATTTGCTACAGATCCTTTTTATAAAGTTCCCCTCTTCTTCTTACCTTTTTCTCTTTTGACATCATCAACAGGTTATCATACGTTGATTTAAATGCAGAGCAACTTGCAGTTGCAGCTGTAAGTATATTCGACATTTTACTTTTATATCACTGATCTGCTTTCCAATTGAAATAAATGTGAGATTGAGCATGATGGGTATTCTTGGTGTGCTTTTGATACTAATACATGGTTGGCATATTATTTCTCAGATAAAAGCATGATTTATGCACTTATTAATTCTTTAGATCTTATCATTCAAGTACTTAGATGATATGCTGAAATAGCTTTAATCAAGTATATATCTGTTGTAGCTAGAAACTGCACATTGATTCATCTGATATTGGGGCAGAGACACATGTTAGCATATTATACCTGTTATTTCTCTCAGATTATATTTGGTATTCAAGTTCAAATCTTAGAAAGATATTAATGGGAGAATTAGCTCCTGGAGTCTGTGGCATGGTATATCAATGCAGAGGAAAATTGGATTATCATATTGGGATTTGAGGGGATAATTACTATTGTACATTAATATTCCTATTATATTATGTATACGATTAATAATATTAACTAGAAATAATGCAATCCTTATCTTTGCATCAGTGTGGGATGTAGGATAATAAACATGCAATACTTTTTATTATTAATCGTAAGTTCAATAACTATAGAAACATAAGTTTTCATATTGTCAAAGGAGAACCCAGTTGCAACAAGATCTAAAAAACAGTTTTCTTTCACTGCAACCCTACCTAGTTCATTAGCATAGATGGTATATTAGTAAAGTTCATGGAGAAGTGATATAGACACATCTTTTTGTTTGAGTTTTTTTATCCCTCTCTGCACTCGGGTTCAAATTCTTCCAATGCACATGAATTCTCATGTAAGAGAAGATAACCAAATATCAGTTTCATGAGGTTTCTAGAAATCCTATGGATTGGGGGAAAAAACTCTGGAACTGTTAATCAAAATTTGCAGTTATTGATGATTTCTTAGAATACCTTAGTATTCATTATTTACATTTTTGGCATGACCTATCCTTTTCTCTGAGTTAATGGCAATCATGCATCTTAAACAGGGTCTTTATCAGTGGAGAGATAGTATTGCACGCGCAGAGGATGAGAGTACTGGATATATATTGCCTAATAAAACTCTACTTGAGATTGGTAAAATTTGAACATTTTTGCTGATATTCCAGCTCTTACATCGGAACTTATTCATTATGATTATCTTGTTTGATTGAAAAGCAAGGCTGATGCCTACTACTTCTGTAAAATTACGACGGCTGGTGAAGTCAAAGCACCCTTTTATTGAACACCGTCTGCTTTCTGTAATTGAAATTATCAAGTGTTCCATTTCCAATTCTTCTGCTTTTGAGGGGATAGCTGAAGAGCTAAAGGAGAGGAGGCTAGAAGCAGTAAGTTATGAGCATTCTCAAGATATCAACATTTAGTTCCAAATATTTACCTGTCTTTAATACTGCTTACACTGATACTGCAGCATATGGAGGAAGATAACGGCAACACTGGATCAATTCCAGCTACCAATGAACTTATGAAGTCTACAAATTCTGAACATGTTGATCAGAGTAGTGGCATTGGTATGGAAACAAGTGTTGAAACTGTTAAAACAATTGGGCATGTTACAGATGCTGTAGAAGACTGCCCCAAACAGTCTATCTCAAGGCCAAGAAGTGGGAACATGCCAGCTACTGTGATGGAGCAAGAAAATAATGCTTTGCCATTGTCTGGAATTCAGTCCTCATTGATGCAATCTGAGAAAACTGAGAAAATCAAGAATGAAACGAGGGATAAGAAAAACGTTGAACATCTTCTACAAAAACAAGTGCGTTTCTTTCCAGCTGTTTCTGTCCTTTTACTGATCATTGAGTTTATTGAGATATCTATGGATATCTTTATAGGGTGGAATTGCCTCCGTCCAATTATTGGATAAGCCTACTCATGCTTTTGGAGCCTTATTTGGAAATTCTTCCTCTAGAAAAAAGCTTACCTCTGCTGATAAAGTGGGTCGCATTAGTCAGGTATTCTTTGTGCCTTCATAATCAGTTGCAGTGTTATAGTTGGCAATTATTTTACTATTGTATAAGAGAGAATTTATCTATGACTACATGGATTAATCACATAACTTGACAAGCTACATGAGATATTTTTCCAAGTAGGCTCACATAAGCAACAGTTATGAAGAAGTTATACTTCCTACAGAGTCAGGATCACTGTCATTAAGAAAGTGAAACTTGAGAGTCGCTGAACTTTGGAGTTAAACCGGGATTCTTTTGAGTGTTTATTTGGACTATTTGGCTAATTAAATTTACAATATTACTTCACTAATAAAATTCATAACACCGTTTTCCTTCGTAGTTAAGCTGACCTGTATGGTTGCTATTTTTTTCGTTTGTAAATCAGCAACATCAGTTGTGAAGTTAGTAACTTCTCCTGCTATATATATCAATAGTAAATTCATCTCGTCTTTGCATAATGTTTTTGTTTTCAACCTCCAGGATAAGAATGTGAGTAAAGTCAAGCAGATTAAATCCAGTGTAGCTCTCCCACTCTATCATTTTTCTGGAGTCGCGCGATCAGATTTTCATGTTGTGGAGCACAAGGAGCCTTCAGATTTGCAAGAAGTCAAGGACGACATAGAGCCTCCAAAACTGCATGCTGAGGAGGTCATACCACTGGATACGAAAAGTGACTGTGAGCAGACTCGTATTGATAGTTCAGCAAGAAACAATGTCATGGATCATGAGGAATGTTCTGATCATCCTGGCACTGGCAGTGGTGGAGATCAAACAGAATCTAGCACTGCTAATGATCCAGTTGACATTATCTTAAACTTTGACAAGTGCTTTAAGTCGATCAATGAGAGAAGGAACTCTCAAAGCCAACTGAACCCTAGATCATCGCGAAAGCCTGCAAATAATCCTATTGTGGTACCATTTGATTATTCTGCTACAAGGTGATATTTAATTTCGGTAAGATTGTGGAGGATGATAAAGATCAAATTGAAGAGGACGGCAAAGCTGAAGATAATATAGATAAAATTTCTCCAGACTCCGAACAAATGCATAGAGGTTCATTGCAAGGACTGGCTCAAGTTGAAGGAATATCAAGAAGATCTCAACCACACCGTCATCAAGCATTCTCTCCGTCGGACAACAGAAGCATGACATTCCATTGACGGTATTGGATGCCTTTGTTCCTTCATTTTAAAGGCAATTGCAACAGTGGATTCATTTAGATCACCTTTTGCTTGAATTCGTCGGACTATCCCAAAGCAGTTTTGTGTGCTGGCAACCTTTTGCTTGAATTGCTAAGATCAAAATCGTATGGTTTTTCCTTTATAAGGATCAGTGCAGGAAACATTAAACATTATGGTTGGCGTGTTTGGATAATTAAGCCTACTGCGAGAAGCGACGGGAAGAAGGAAGGATACGGTCCGCTGCGGGCCCGACGAGCGCCATGGAGGAAGAACTCCGGGAAGAGGAGGGGCGCGATGGGGAGACGATGGATTGGAGAGCCGCCACGGGATCGTCGGAGAAGCTGAAGCAGACGAAGAGGTGAAGAAGAGTAGGGTTTTAGTTAGGGCACGAAGAAGCCGCGATTCAAAAAGCTCCATGGCTAGTATTTTATCTTTATATATATATATATATATATATATATATATATATATATATATTTCCTTTTCCTTTTTCTATAAATAAAAAAAAATTACCCGGAGTTTATTGACGTTTACTCAATACTAAAATTCTTCTTCTCTCTACTGTTTTCGCACACTGGTCCAAGCTCAACAAGGAAAAAAAACAAAAAAAATTAATGACAAAAAGACGATGAACAAAACACTTGATGTAAAAAATGAACAGTTAAGTAAACGAAAACTTCTTTTTTTATTTAATTTTCAGAATTTTTATTTTCAACTTTTATGTCCGAATAAAGCCACTGCTTTACCCGTGACCGTGGGATGATGAGCTCTCCGGACCCGGTCAATGGTCATGATTGTTTCTCGCATGGAACTTTCCTACGCGGGCCTGCAAGTCGCAACTTGTTCATCTTTTCTGGGCCCGAATAGCGAAATTTGTTCGACTTCGCTTGGACTTGATTTAATTTTAAATCCAGCTTTTAGTCTAGTTTCACGTCCGTGGAAGGGTCTCGGAGTTCAGATGATCCAGATCTGATTTGGGATTGCGAGTCCATCTCCGTCCTTCCTCTATCACTTGGAGTTGGCGTTCTGGTCGTTCCGGTGGGTAAATCCGGGTGCTCTGGCCGTCTGTTTCTCGGGATAAACTGGTGCGTTCTTTACTGTGTCTCGTACTTCTTCTATGTGTTTTATGTGCTTCCATCTGGGTTTAGGGATTTACATTTTCCCTTCGTTGGTTGATTAGTCTGCGGAAAAATTTTATTTGGAGATCCTGGTTTCTGATTTGAGTAGTTTTTTCGATTTGCGGAAGTTAGATCGGCTTGTTTGTCGAACGCGCTGTGGTTCCTTTGTTTTAGACTCTATCTTGTCAGGTATGACATCAAATGCAGAGGTTTTTTGACTTTTTCTTAAGTATTGAGATGAGTCGTGTTTCTTTGTTGCTGCCGCGATTTACGCATATCCTTGAAATTTTGTAAATCTCCTGATTTTTCTATGTTTTTCTGTGAATCTGAAGGTGAGCAGTTTTGAGGTAAAAATTCAACCTGTGGGGATGGAAACTGTGGTTGTAGTTGGATCGCATCGGAGTAAATATTACAGCAGAGGCAAGTCACAGCCTTCGAGAGATTTTGGAGGGTTTAGCTGCCGCAGCTTCGAGTCTGCCATTCGAGTTCTGCCATCGCGCTGCTCTCGATTGTGCTACTGGTATGGCTTTAGTGAGCCGAAATCTCCCAGCTTTTACTCAGACCAACAGCAAAAACAAAGAAGGAAGAGGAAAACCATTTCGCCGAACACCCCACCTTCTCCTAAAGGAGACGCCTTTAGTGAAAAAGCATCTTGTTCTGAACGGTGGGCAGGGCCTGCCTACTCAAACTCACCGCCTCCCAGTTGTTTGCCCATCCCTACATTTTCCCTTCGCCAGAAGCGTAGTGTTTCTCTAGAACTTCAAATTCCGATATCTGATGTTATGCTTCACTCTCTCTCAAAATCTGCACCAACTTCTCCTACTAGAGAATCCCCTTCATCTGCCAGTGACTTCCTATTCGACACTGCCATTGCTACGGAGAACTTGAGACGGATTCTCCAGTTGGATATTGCAGATGATTGAGGGAGTCCCTCTTTAAGTTCGTTAAAGTGCTTATGTATGTAGTTTGTCGTAAATATGGGTGTCCTTTCTTGAGTTTTCTAGCATTAGATTAAGCAAGTCTTACTAGAAACAATCAGGTAGAAGTAATGTCCTATATTGTTTGTTGGGATCAATAGAGCTTGTGATGGGATTTGATGAAGTTGATTGACAATAGTTTAGTGGTTGTGCATTGTTCATAGACCTATTTAGTTGTTGATCTCTAACAATGCTTATTGTGTATAAGTAGAATCCATTGTAGGATAAACCGTTGAAATATACATCGAGCTTAGTCAAGTATATGACTTTTATTCCACTGTTTCATGGTAGAGCAAGATCTATGGGGATGAGTCCTTTGTATGTTATCTATTCTGTATTATCCTTGTCCACATCGTTTTAATCTTCAGAAGTTAGTAAGATCTAACCTTGTCCCTTCTTCCAGTTTTTTTGTAGGAAGAAGTGAGGTGTAGTGAACTTCATAGATCTCTCTTTTTTCTTGTCTATCTTCATGCATATTGACCGTAGTTGATTTTATCTTTTGTTCTCTTTAGTTCTACTTCACTTTGGGTCTCATCTTCAGTTCCTACTCTAGGAAGCCATGTTTCCCACTGTCACTAGATGATTAAGCTGTGGCATCATGGTGGGAAGTTTATTCCTTAACCATGTTAAGGTACACCTGGCATCTTGGTTTTAATAATTTTGTCTTTGTTTCATGTTTCAGGCAATCTCTTAACTACATTTTTGCTGCAGGGCTGCTTCTGTTGGTGATCGGCACAGAAGCCTAGTAATTGGTGATGCAGCGTGTGAAAAATGTGTTTCTGTTAATGGTGTTTGCCTTTGGTGAGATAGTAAGTCAATATTTTGCTGTTGATAATGCTTCTGAGCTTGTCTAACTTCAGGAAACACTTGGGTTTTAAACAAATCCTTGTATCGAACTTATATTTGCATGTCTTAGTGATTTAATTTGAATATTGCTAACAATGTGATATTAGCGTTAGTGACTCAAATGCTTTCTAGTTAGGCTACCGTCAGCAGCATTACATACATTTCAATTCAAGGCACTAACCACCAAGACATGATCGCATATCACCAGAAATGTACTTCTTTCTACCTACGTCGGAAATGCCATTCGATGCTGTTCCAGACTGCAGCATTGCCTCAGCGTGCGAAAGACTCGTCTTTTCAATTTCTTCAGCGTTTTCAGCCTCAGCGCCTCCCACGCCACTGGAATCAGTCCTCGCCCTTGAAACAGACAGCTCTGCTCGTACTGCAAAACCCAAGTCTCGGCGTCCAAATGCAGCGCGGCTGAGCTCCACCTCTCGTACATCCATGAGCTGCCGTTGCTTGTTCTGGTCGTGGTTTGCAGATTCCCATCTGACCACTGAGATCACAGATTGAGAATAAGCTTAAGCAATGATGGAAAGAAGAAAAAAAAGAGACTCCTTTGAGGGATGAGATGTGTTACTTCTTTGATCTTGCCGGATAAAAGCGTCATTGATGGAGGAGAAGGGCCTGTGGCGAGCAGGCCTGTTGTTTTCAGGGGACTTCCCCAAATGCTCACTCTCTCTGCTATCGAATTGTGCAGCACACACCTCCACTGGAAAAAGAATTGATCATCCTGCAGCAATTGTTTCTCAATGCAGCATCTTTATGGATTTTGGAGCGAGATGTTAGATAATTGTCGAGAAAGGAGAGGAGAACCTGATTTATTTTCCATTCGGAATCGATCGAACTGCAATTTGCAACCTTCCCGTCAAGTACGCCTTCCAGTCTTTTCTGCAGAAGCTCCAACATGCCCTTCAGATCGTTTCTGAGGACTCGAGATTCCTCGCCGAATCGGGAAACCACAGCCGGCGTCAGCTTAGGGCCGAAATCTTTGGACAGCAGCGCCGAGATGCCTGAGTCCGCCGCCCACAGCAAAAGCAACCCGACGAGAACCCTTACCGGGGAGGAGAAAAGCGGCCAAGAATGCTTCTTTTGGACGGATTTATCCTCCACGGCGCTAGATTTAACCGGATATCGGATTTGCGGAGTAGAGGGAGGGGTGACGGTGGAATCGGCGGACTCGGGGGTGGAGGGAGGGCTTTCGTCGCCGTAAGGGACCGGCGCCAGCGCTGCCTTATTGGGCCGGGGATCGAACAGCTTGGTGATGGAGGACTGGTGAAGCGAGGATACCGCGGAGGGGAGGAGATCGCGGGTGGCATGGATGCTAGCGAGGCAGATCTCGCAGTGGCAGTTGGTGTCTTTCCGGCAGCCGGGGAAGTAGCTACTGTCGCCACCGCTGCGGGCATCCCGGCGGTCGCGCGTGGAGGTCGCAGCAGATCGGGTCCTCGACGATGCGGTCGCCGGAGTGTACGCAGCCGTCGCAGTGTTCATCGCCGCTCTCCCTCTCTCCAACTCTCGTCCATCTTCGTCTTCGAGTCGGAAGGAGGCGGAAAAAGAGGGAGGAAAGGGGGATTTCGTCATCCGATCGATTTGAATTTTGAACTCGTCGTATGAACCCTAAACGGCTATTATATCACACAATATTAGATTTATTTTTTTTTTTTAATGACGTAAATATTTGAGATGAGTAGAAAGATTCGAAAATCTTGATTAGATTTTGGACCCCGATTTATTGGAAGATCTGAACCACGGCACTAGGTCATTCATCTTTTCATGTCATTTTTCGGTCGGATGGAGGCTTTGATCAAACAATTTATTGTACAACTTAAATAATTATTCATCAAATAATAAAAATTATTAGTTATTAATATTAAAACTGCATGTGAAAAATATTAATGATATAACGTTTTATGAATATTCAATTAGCACCTTGCGTATTAATTTATTAAAGATCCAACTTTAATATGTTCATTGAAATAAAACGAATTTTTTGGGAGCATAACACAAAGTAAATTATCAATATTCAGTACCACACGATCCGGCACGTGGTCGGCCAGGCCAACACGTGACTCGTCAAGCCTCTATAATTTCTCTATATATGGCACCGGAGAAATGGCCTGTTCTTCGACTCATCCTCCACCAATACCATTGCCCTTTTCAACACGTAATTAATCCAATCCTCGATGGCCGCCGCATCCTTCTCTGCCACCTCTGACGATGGAGCCACTGTCACCGCCACCGCGCCCCTCCGCGTCTTCTTCATCCCGTTCTTCGCCTCCGGCCACATGATTCCCATGGTTGACCTTGCCTGCCTCTTCGCCGCCCGCCCCGGAGTCGAGCCCACACTCGTCCTCACACCAGCCAACGCTGCCCTCGTCCGTTCCACCCTCGACCGCTCCGCCGCTGCTGGCCGCTCCGTCCGACTCCTCCTCTTCCCCTTCCCTTCCGTCGGGCTCCCCGCTGGTGTTGAGAACATCGCTACCGCCCCCGCCTCTGAAACCTGGCGCGTCTACAAGGCCGTCGAGCTCGCCCAGTCCGCCCACGACGAACTCATCCGACTCCACCGCCCCGACGCCGTCGTCGCCGACATCCCCTACTGGTGGGCCACTTCCATCGCCGCTGACCTCGGCATCCCTCGCATTACCTTCCACGCCGTCGGCTGCTTCCCCCAGCTCGTCATGAACAACCTCTTCCGCATCCGGTCGGAGCTAGCCATCAACAATGGGAGTAGTAGTCCTACTCCGATCGTGACGGTCCCGGGTCTGCCAGGGAGGTCGATCTCCATCCCACGGGCGGAGCTCCCGAACTTTTTAAAGGCGCCCGATAGCATGACCGCCGCGTGGGATCGGATGAAGCAGGCGCAGCTGACGTGTCACGGCGTGGTGGTCAACACCTTCAGCGGCCTCGAGGGCGAGTACTGCGAGGAGTACCGCCAGGTTGACGCCCGGCGCGCCTGGTTCGTGGGCCCTGTCGCGCTCGCCGCCAACGCGGGCATCGAGCGGGGAGGAGGCGAAACAGGGGAGGCGACCGGAAAGGAGTGCCTGCGGTGGTTGGACGAGCGGGAGGAGGGGTCGGTGGTGTTTGTGTGCTTCGGGAGCTGGTGCTTCTTCACGGACGAGCAGCTGCAGGAGCTGGCGGCTGGGCTGGAAGCCTCGGGCCGGCCGTTCCTGTGGGCGTTGAGGGCGGCGGAGGACAACGAATGGATGGAGGAGGGATGGGAGGAACGGTTGAAGGGGCGGGGACTGGTGGCCCGGGGCTGGGTGCCGCAGGTGGCCATCCTCGGTCACCGGGCCGTGGGGGCCTTCCTCACCCACTGCGGATGGAACTCTGTTCTGGAAGCCGCCGCCGCCGGGGTGCCAATGCTGACGTGGCCGCTGGTATTCGAGCAGTTCATCAACGAGCGTCTGGTGGTGGAAGTGATCGGCGCGGGACGGAGGGTGTGGGAGGGGCCGCGCGCCGAAGCCGAAGCGGAGAAGACGGTGGTGCCACGGGAGGCCATCGCCTCGGTGGTCACGCGGTTCATGGAGGCGGGCGGGGGGAGGGAAGAGACCGCGAAGAAGGCCACAGAACTAGCGGCAACGGCGAGGGCGGCGGTGGAGGAGGGCGGATCGTCGCGGTGCGATCTGGAGAATCTCATCGCCGAACTGGTGGTAGCGAGGCGCGGTCTTTAATTTGGTCGCCATCAATAAATAAACGGGACGTTACGTATGGATCCACGTGTACCTAATTCCTTAATGCTTATCTCAATGCCAACTGCCACGAAATAGACGGACAGGTACACAGACGAGGACATCTTTTTAGAGAAGATGTTCGTCTTCGTAATACTAATTACGAAATGCATTTTTCATTTCGCTAAAATTCTTCTTTTTTTTTGTTCCTGATGACAACAAGATTCTTAAAAAGGTAGTCGAAACTTGGGGGGAAGAAAGGGTGAAAATGAGAATGGCGTCGAATCTGTATGAGGTGTAATTCGATCGATTCGTGACTCAGTCTAACTCGCACAGTTTGGATCGTGTCCTGCATGCTAAAGTTGGGCTGGCCTGTGAAGCTAACTCGGCGATACCAGGCTTAGATTTGAAGATTTAATCCGAGTTATAGAAGATGAGGTAACAATGGGGGCTTTGTTGAATCTGTGGACAGAGTATGATCCATCAAAGACTATGTTAGAGAAGTATCAGAACAAAATTTAACAACCATTTTTTTAATTCATTGCAACCTTACCTTAGATATAAAATCGCTTCATGAGAACTATGAAAGATCACTATGCAGGCGTTAGATAATTGAACTCCAATCGAAGAAGGTTAGTATTCCATCAACCTCAAACGAACGGTTTCAAAGGAGCAGCCCAGTCACATCTTGTTCATTTCCATTATTAAACTACAGGACCTCAATCGTGAAGGAACGCGACCATCTACGTGGCTTCATGGAAGCTATTAGTTTTGGTAGAGTCGCTCGATTGATGTCGATTTTATTTTTGCTCAATGTCATCTGCCAAACATGTCTAGAACAAATTATTATTCTTTAAAAAGTTTAGTTTTCAATTATGTTATGTACTTGCTATATTTTGTATGCGTGTGTTGCAAATATCATACTAATTAATTGTAATTATTTATTTTTTTTCTTTCGCTACGCACGACTTTGAAACGTGTAAACATGCACAATACACCGGATCAATCCTAGTTTAGCCACAACTTTTGAAGACAATGTGGCAAATTGATTTGGTTTAAATTAAAAGTAATTTAATTTTGAACCAACCTATTTTGGTTGTGAATCAAATTTGAGGCAAACAATTTGGAGTTTGAGTTAATGGATGCAGATTTTTGATTAGCTAACCAAACTCAGTTGAGATATATAAATACAACTATTATAAAGAGTTATTTACAAGATTAAAACCTAATTATTAGGTTTTAAAACTGTAGCCCCTCTCTCCTCCTCCTCACCCAAGCAAAAGCAAACCTTCTTCCAAAGCTCACCACCGATCATCTTAGGATTAATATCCTCACAAGGGTCTGCCATCTCGAAGCCAAAGGAAGTTACAAGAGGCAATGGATGCAAGGAAGAAGAGTGTTTTTCCACCGAAAGGTATCGTTTCTTCCTTTTGATTTCACTATTGTTTCGTGATAATTGTTGTCGCTGGAACAACCATGCCATTTAGGTTTGTTGCCCCTTCTTGACAGCAAATCGTACGACCTTTGAAGGGAGTGATCACCTCCATTCAATCCGATTTGTTTCATCGGATTACTTCGAGCCGTTCGATACGGAATCGGATCATATGTCCTCTCTCGGATCGTTTGTCACTTTTTTTTTACTAGTATTGCAGCGGAGACACGACACGTGACTTAGAAAAGTTATCTCGAGGAAATCTCAGCGTGGATATGAATAGAGGCAACATTTCTTAAGATTGTTAATTGATGTTGTTTCCGTTTTGTGTCATTCAAAAAGTATAAATTTATTTATAGATTGCATGCGTATGTTTCCTTAGATGAGTTTTATATATATTTAATGATAGAATATTTATTACGCTTCCACTACATATTTAGAGAAACATAAAAATTTTAAATTACGCATGCCGAAATCTAATATTGGTATCAGATATAGTCGTCAATTTGGGTTAGGCCCGCCGGGTTGGCCCGCCCCGCCAAGTAATTTAGGCGGGTTGGGTTGGAATTTTATCAATCCATTTTAAGATAGATTCAGATGGATTAGCCCGCCTAGTCCCGCAACCCGCGTGGGTTGGCCCGCGGGTTGAGAAAGTTTATTTATTTATTTTAAATTTTAAAATTAAAATAGAAAACTTAATGAATATGTGAGTTTGATCTATTTAAATTACAATTTAAGCTTAAAAATTATAATTCACACTTACAAATTTCAACTTAATCTATTTATATTATAATTATAATTTTTAATTTTTAATATTTTTTTATTTTTAATAGGCCCGCGGGTTGGCCTGCCTAACCCGCGGCCCGCCTTGAATTGGGTTGGATTGGAGATTTCGCAACCTGCCTAATTGGTGGGTCGGCCCGCTCCGCTCCGCCATATGATGGATCCGCTATGGGTTGGTCCGCCCCGCCGTGGGTTGACCCGTTTGACGGCTCTAGTATCAGAGCTATCGCATATTTCTATATAGATCGTAAATCTTTGTTTGACATGTTGTAGATTGTCTAAAAAATATAGTTTGGATATGTTATAATATTTTAGATAAGGAAATGATTTCTTAATCCGATATAGAAATTTTTTAGTCTTAAAAAGTTTTCGAATTTGTGAAGAAATCGAATTTTAGAAATTATTTTTTAATATGATTAAGAAAAATTAAAATTTAAATTATTTTTTAATTAAATTAAAATTTTCAGATTTGAAATTTTTCCTTATATATAATTAGATTTAAAAATAATTTTTTAATCTAATAAAAATATTATCATTAATGAAATCGAATTCTTTAATATATGTGTTCGAAATTAATTTAGGACAATATATGTCATGTTATATGCATAATTAATATGATTAATGCATGTTATATTGAAATGTCATGTATATATATGTAAATAATTTTTCTATATTGAATGTAATTGATGAGACCTAATAAGAAAGCTCATTTTTTAAATTTTAAAGCTTACACTTTCATTAATATGGTTTAAAAAATCATAGTTTAATTTTAAGCATGAGTTGTTGGACTCTCTCTTAGCTTAATTTGAAATTAAACATGTTCGGACCATTGAGAAATGATTTCACGATTAATGAAACGACTTTAATTTGAAGCATTTATTTGTTAAACTCTCTCCAAAATTAATGTAGATAGGGGTGAAGTTGGATGATATAATATACGATGTATATATGTTAATAAATTAACAACCCGATGTTTATGCAAAATATCAATTAGTTGATAGTACAATGTGATAGTTATATATGCAAGATATATATAATTGGTACATTTATACCTACCACTAAATATAAAGATAGCTTGTTGGGTTCTCTCCAAGGTTGTTCTTATCTATAGTAGATATCAATCCACTTGAAGAAAACCTATCATCTCCCGAATTAAAAGTGAAAGCTCTTGAATTTGATAAACAAGAACATAATAATAAATTCATCTCTCTTATATATGATCAATTGTGTATTTCTAGATTAATAGAATCAACATGATTTTTTAAAATTTACATTAATTTTGGACACCAATAAATTAATTGGACCAAACTTCTTGGATTGACTTTGAAATCTGAGAATTGTTCTTAAAGTTGAGAAGATAGCTTATGTCTTTGAAAAGCTTCTTTCTCTGAGTCTATCTGATAATACAACATCGGATCAAATCTTAGCCTATCAAAAATATACGATTGATTCTGAGCTTGCCAGTTACATCATGCTTGTCTCAATGTCCCTTGAACTGTAAAAACAACATGAGCATATGGATGCTTATCATCTTTGTCAGCCGCATGATGAGCAAGCTAGATCTGAACGGTTTGAGATTATGAAGCTTCTCTTTCACTCAAAGATGCAAGAAGGTTCATCTGCGGTGCAATTTGTACTAAAGACGAATGGTTTCATTGAGCGGTTGGGATCACTTGGAATTGTCATGAATCATGAGTTAAGTATTGACTTAATTCTACATAGTTTGCTAGATAGTTATTCGCAGTTTGTAATAAACTATTAGATGAACCATCTTGAATCCATAATTTTAGATCTAATCAATATGCTTAAGAAAATGGAGTATCTGTTAAGATAGAACAGAAAGTTGTGATGTTGTTTGACACTTCGAAAAAACGTTCTAAGAAGAGAAAGTCAAAAGATCAAACTAAAGGAAAGAAAAAGGCTAAGAAAGAAGAATCGACACCAAAGGGATCATGCCACCATTGTGGCAAGATGGGACACTCGTGAAGAAACGGTAAGATTTATCTTTTGTCCATGAAGAAGGCAGACGATGCCCCATCTTCGTCAAGCGAGCTTGAAAAGACGATCGATTAACATCTTACATGTGGAAATACATGTTCTAATTACACAAGTGTGAAATTCTGGATACATTTGAATTGGATTTATTTGATACATGTGATTTATGCTTAAAATGTAAAATGACTTAGGTACCTTTTAAAAGAAAAGATGAATAAGAAAATGATATTTTTACCCATATACATATCAATGTATATGAATCTATGGTATACGTATCTGTTGAGATACAATTTGAAATCTTTGAAAAAATTCAAATAATTTAGCAATGAAGTAGAGAATAATTTATTGTAAGACTTAAATAATTATTCATCAAATAATAAAAATTATTAGTTAATAATATTAAGACTGCATGTGAAAAATATTAAGGATATAATGTTTTTATGAATATTCAATTAAAATATCGTGGTCCTTGCGTATTAAAGATCCGACTTTGATATGTTAATTGAAACCGAAGGAATTTTTTAGGAGCATTGTGTAATAAAATAAAATAAAATTGGGCCACATAAATGCTTGTGCTTGTGCATCCTCATATATAACTTCTAAGGACCTCAAAGATAATTAGTTTGTTTTGAAATAACTCTGACAAATTTAAGATAATTAGGAAGAGAAAAGATTGAATCAATTTTGACTTTTGAAAAATATTTTAAGAAATATCAAATAATTAAGTATTATTTAGGTAAAATTGAATTTAATTTTTATAATAAAAAAAATACTTTGGCATACTTTAGGGTTAAAGATAAAAAAGTAATGCATCCACATTCCACAGTGCTTTTATATATAGAAGATATCAATGATTGAATTGAACCATCAGGGCAATTCTGTGGTACAGGCTGCATAATTTATTCGTGAAATTGGAATCATTTAAATAAACACAAATAAATTATCAATATTCCAATCCTTCTGTGTCCGAAATGTGGTTAGGCGAGGCGCACAAATCACAATCGCGCCCGCTTTAGACCTCTCGTCCTCTCTATCATTTCTCAATATATGGCACCGGAGAAATGGCCTGAGTCGCGCTCGCTCAGTCGCTCTGCTCTTCGACTCATCCTCCACCAATACCATTGCCCTTTTTCAACACAATATTAATCCAAGCCTCGATGGCCGCCGCATCCTTCTCTGCCACCTCTGACGATGGAGCCACTGTCACCGCCACCGCGCCCCTCCGCGTCTTCTTCATACCCTTCTTCGCCACCGGTCACATAATTCCCATCGTTGACCTTGCCTGCCTCTTCGCCGCCCGCCCAGGAGTCGAGCCCACAGTCGTGCTCACACCAGCCAACGCCGCCCTCGTCCGCTCTGTTCCACCCTCGACCGTTCCGGTTGACGCCCGGCGCGCCTGGTTCGTGGGCCCTGTCTCGCTCGCCGCCAACGCGGGCACGCCGCGCGCCGGTTCGTGGGCCCTGTCTCGCTCGCCGCCAACGCGGGCATCGAGCGGGGAGGAGGCGAAACAGGGGAGGCGACCGGAAAGGAGTGCCTGCGGTGGTTGGACGAGCGGGAGGAGGGGTCGGTGGTGTTTGTGTGCTTCGGGAGCTGGTGCTTCTTCACGGACGAGCAGCTGCAGGAGCTGGCGGCTGGGCTGGAAGCCTCGGGCCGACCGTTCCTGTGGGCGTTGAGGGCGGCGGAGGACGACGAACGGATGGAGGAGGGATGGGAGGAACGGGTGAAGGGGCGGGGACTGGTGGCCCGGGGCTGGGTGCCGCAGGTGGCCATCCTCGGCCACCGGGCCGTGGGGTGGGGGCCTTCCTCACCCAATGCGGATGGAACTCTGTTCTGGAAGCCGTCGCCGCCGGGGTGCCGATGCTGACGTGGCCGCTGGTATTCGAGCAGTTCATCAACGAGCGCCTGGTGGTGGAAGTGGTCGGCGCGGGACGGCGGGTGTGGGAGGGGCCGCGCGCCGAAGCCGAAGCTGAGAAGACGGTGGTGCCACGGGAGGCCATCTCCTCGGTGGTCTCGCGGTTCATGGAGGCGGGCGGGGGTCGGGAAGAGGCCGCGAAGAAGGCTGCAGAACTAGCGGCGGCGGCGAGGGCGGCGGTGGAGGAGGGCGGATCGTCGCGGTGCGATCTGGAGAATCTCATCGACGAACTGGTGGCAGCGGGGCGCGGTGGGACGGTGGAGAGCCAATTAGCTTAATCAATTACTCCAATTTGGTCGCCATTAATAAATAAGTTGGGCGTTAAGTATGGATCCACATGTACCTAATTCCTTAAGGCTATGTTTGTTAAGACGTAATTTAATTAATGTAATTAAGTTTGTAATGTAATATAATGTAATTAAAATTACATAATATGTTTGGTTGAAGGAATGTATGTAATCTTTGATTACAAGGATGATTACATTACAATGTTTGGTGTCCATTATTTTCAATAAGGAATATAATTTTTATTATTATAAAATACCAATAATATCCTTTTCTTATCCCACCCGCCGAGCACGACGTCGATGAAGCCAAAGCCGACGAGGACGAAAGCGCAGGCGAATAGCTTGGCGGCCCGCGTGCCCGACACGAGGTCGCTGTAGCCGATGGTGCAGAGGCTGACGACGGTGAAGTAGAGGCCGTCAACAATAGGGGAGCCAGTGGTGCGACCTTCGAAGCTCTTGTGCCTCGCCGCGTAGACGGCGACGCCGACGGAGACATACAGGACTACGCTGTTGGCGGCTAGCTTCATGAAGGAAAGTGCAGTAGGAGAAGATCTGGCAATGGGTTGGAGATCGATCGCAGAGGACGACGGAGCACAGAAATCGACGAAGATGGATGGAGAAGAATGGGTTTGCCCGAAGGGTATATTTTGTACGATAAAAATAGAATCCGTAATGTAATCAGATTCCACACTATTTCCTTTGTAATCGAGATTACAGACCTTGACTCGTTTTTTGCAATGCAATTACATTACATTACATCTTTAAAATGTTACCAAACAAAGGAAATCATTTGTAATATAATCCTAATTATATTGCAAGCCTGATTATCCCTTACCAAACATGCCCTAATGCTTATCTTAATGCCAACTACCACGAAATAGATGGACAGGTAGGCAGACGAGAACATCTTTTTATAGAAGATACTCTTTCTATGAGTCTATTTGATAATACGGCATCAGATCAAATGTTGGCTCATAAAAATATATGATTAATTTTAAGTTTGCCAGTTGCATAATGCTAGTCTCGATGTCCCCTAAACTATGGATGCTTATACAATTGTTTATCATCTTTATGAGTCGTTTGATGAGCAAGCTAGATCCGAACGGTTCGGGATCACGGAACTTCTCTTTCACTCAAAGATGCAGGAAGGTTCATCTGCGATGCAATTTGTACTAAAGATGAATGTCTTCATTGAACGGTTGAGATCACTTGGAATTATCATGGATCATGAATTAAGCATTGACTTAATTCTACATAGTTTGTCTGATAGTTATTCGCAGTTTGTGATTAACTATCAGATGAACCATCTTAAATAATTTCAGAACTAATCAGTATGCTTAAGAAAATAGAGTATCTGTTAAGAAAGAATAGAAAGTTGTGATGTTGTTTGACACTTCGAAAAAACGTTTTAAGAAGAGAAAGTTAAAAGATCAAACTAAGAGAAAGAAAAAGATAAAGAAACAAGAACCGATACCAAAGAGGTCGTGCTACCATTGTGATAAGATGGGACAATAGCGAAGAAACTGTAAAATTTATCTTTAGTCCATGAAGAAGGCAAACGATGCCCCATCTCCTTTAGGCACACTCGAAAAAACGATCAATTAACATCTTACACGTGACATTATCTCATTGGTTATATAAGTAAAAAACACATGTCTTTTGAATACATTTGAATTGAATTCCATATAAAATATGAATGAGAAAATGATACTTTTTATACATACCAATGTATGTGAATCTGTACACAAGAAAGTTATAACTATTTCTTTACTTTCATCAATAATCACTCATGATTTGGATATATGTATCTATTGAGATACAGTATGAAATTTTTGAAAAATTCAAATAAGTTAACAATGAAGTAGAGAATAATTTGTTGTAAGACTTAAATAATTATTCATCAAATAATAAAATTTATTAGTTATTAATATTAAGAAAAATATTAATGATATAATGTTTTATGAATATTCAATTTAACTTTGGACAACTTATCTTTTTGAAAACATGTTCATCGTGGTCCTTGCGTATTAAAGATCCATATGCTCATTGAAACCAAAGGAATTTTTTGGGAGCATTGTGTAATAAAATAAAATAAAAATTGGCCGCATAAATGCTTGTGCTTGTGCGTCGTCATATATAACTTCTAGGAACCTCAAAGATAATTTGTTTGTTTTGAAATAACAACAAATTTAAGATAATTAGGAAGAAAAAAGATTGAATCAATTTTGACTTTTGAAATTTTTTTTAAGAAATATTAAATAATTAAGTATTATTTAGGTAAAATTGAATTAATTTGCATACTTAAGGGTCAAAGATAAAAAAGTAATGCATCTACAGTGTTTTATATATATAAAAAATTGATAAATCTCAGTCAATCTCATGGACTCAATCCCTGGAGTGATCGGTCCGGTCCCACGGAAGTTTCCCATCGACCACCAGGGTAAATCAGGAAGCGCGTCGGCCCGGTCCCACGGAAGTTTCCCATCGACCACCAGGATAAATCAGGAAGCACATACGACGGCCAATTTAGATGCCCAACATCCTTTGATTGCGTTCTCCATTTGGAGGAAAATTCCTGCAAATATGTCGTAGCTGAGGATCGAACCGCGGGTCCCTAGATCACAACCCGAATGTCCAACCGTTGCACCATTGCCCCGGGGACTACATTGTTTTATATATAGAAGATATCAATGATTGAATTGGAAATGTGGTTATCAATATTCCAATCCTTCTGTGTCCGAAATGTGGTTAGGCGAGGCGCACAAATCACAATCGCGCCCGCTTTAGACCTCTCGTCCTCTCTATCATTTCTCAATATATGGCACCGGAGAAATGGCCTGAGTCGCGCTCGCTCAGTCGCTCTGCTCTTCGACTCATCCTCCACCAATACCATTGCCCTTTTCAACACAATATTAATCCAAGCCTCGATGGCCGCCGCATCCTTCTCTGCCACCTCTGACGATGGAGCCACTGTCACCGCCACCGCGCCCCTCCGCGTCTTCTTCATACCCTTCTTCGCCACCGGCCACATAATTCCCATCGTTGACCTTGCCTGCCTCTTCGCCGCCCGCCCAGGAGTCGAGTCCACAGTCGTCCTCACACCAGCCAACGCCGCCCTCGTCCGTTCCACCCTCGACCGCTCCGCAGCCGCTGGCCGTTCCGTCCGCCTCCTCCTCTTCCCCTTTCCTTCCGTCGGGCTCCCCGCTGGTGTTGAGAACATCGCTACCGCCCCCGCCTCTGAAACCTGGCGCGTCGAGAAGGCCGTCGAGCTCGCCCAGTCCGTCCACGAGGAACTCATCCGACTCCATCGCCCCGACGCCGTCGTCGCCGACATCCACTACTGGTGGACCACTTCCATCGCCGCTGACCTCGGCATCCCTCGCATTACCTGCCACCCCATCGGCTGCTTCCCCCAGCTTGTCATGAGCAACCTCTTCCGCATCCGGTCGGAGCTAGCCATCAACAATGAGAGTAGTAGTCCTACTCCGATCGTGACCGTCCCGGGTCTGCCAGGGAGGTCTATCTCCATCCCGCGGGCGGAGCTCCCGAACTTTTTAAAGGTGGCCGATAACATGACCGCCGCGTGGGATCGGATCAAGCAGGCGCAGCTGACGTGTCACGGCTCGGTGGTCAACACCTTCAGCGGCCTCGAGGGCGAGTACTGCGAGGAGTACCGCCGGGTTCACGCCCGGCGCGCCTGGTTCGTGGGCCCTGTCTCGCTCGCCGCCAACGCGAGCATCGAGCGTGGAGGTAGCGAAACAGGGGAGGCGACCGGAAAGGAATGCCTGCGGTGGTTGGACGAGCAGGAGGAGGCGTCGGTGGTGTTTGTGTGCTTCGGGAGCTGGTGCTTCTTCACGGACGAGCAGCTGCATGAACTAGCGGCTGGGCTGGAAGCCTCGGGCCGGCCGTTCCTGTGGGCGTTGAGGGCGGCGGAGGACGACGAATGGATGGAGGAGGGATGGGAGGAACGGGTGAAGGGGCGAGGACTGGTGGCCCGGGGCTGGGTGCCGCAGGTGGCCATCCTCGGCCACCGGGCCGTGGGGGCCTTTCTCACCCACTGCGGATGGAACTCTGTTCTGGAAGCCGCCGCCGCGGGGGTGCCGATGCTGACGTGGCCGCTGGTATTCGAGCAGTTCATCAACGAGCGTCTGGTGGTGGAAGTGGTCGGCGCGGGACGGCGGGTGTGGGAGGGGCCGCGCGCCGAAGCCGAAGCGAAGAAGACGGTGGTGCCACGGGAGGCCATCGCCTCGGTGGTCACGCGGTTCATGGAGGCGGGCGGGGGGAGGGAAGTGGCGGCGAAGAAGGCCACAGAACTAGCGGCGGCGGCGAGGGCGGCGGTGGAGGAGGGCGGATCGTCGCGGTGCGATCTGGAGAATCTCATCGACGAACTGGTGGCAGCGAGGCGCGGTGGAACGTTGTAGAGTCAATTCGCTTAATCAATTACGCCAATTTGGTCGCCGTCAATAAATAAATGGGGCGTTACGTATGGATCCACATATACCTAATTCCTTAATGCTTATCTCAATGCCAACTGCAACGGAATAGACGGACAGGTACACAGACGAGGACATCTTTTTAGAGAAGATGTTCGTCTTCGTAATACTAATTACGAAATGCATTTTTCATTTCGTTAAAATTCTTTTTTTTTTGCTGATGACAACAAGATTCTTAAAGAGGTAGTCGAATCTTGGAAAACAAAAGGATAAAAATGAGAATGGCGTCGAATCTGTATGAGGTGTAATTCGATTCGTGACTCAGTCTAACTCGCACAGTTTTGATCGTGTCCTGCATGCTAAAGTTGGCCTGCCCTGTGAGGCTAACTCGGCGATACCAGGCTTAATCTGTGGATTAAACAAGATCGGATCATACAAGCGGAACTAACTGTGTGTGACAACCATTTTTAATTCATTACAACCTTAGATATAAAATACCTTCATGAAAACTATGAAAGATCACTACGTAGGCGTTCGATAATTGAAGTCCAACGAACGGTTTGAAAGGAGCAGCCCAGTCACAACTTGTTCATTTCCATTATTAAACTACATGGCCTCAAGCGTGAAGGAACGCCACCACCTGCGTGGCTTCATGGAAGCGACTATTTATAGTCTCCTGCTCCAACATCCAATTCGCAATCCAACGAGGTGGGATTATTGCTTTCTACAATCTTCCTCACACCTCCTCTCCTCTCCCATGGCGGCCTCTCTTCCCCTTCGTTGCCCTGTTCACGCTTTCCTCTTTACTCTCCTGCTGATTGTTATCGTACAGTTCCCGGAGTACTCAATTTCTGGTCATGTGGCTCCGCCTGCGCCTCCAATGTCATCATCTGGGGAATCCTCCAATCCGTTCTCTGCTAGGGCCTCCCTCATCCGTTATTGGAACCGCCGAATTCCGAACAACCGCCCCCACCCCAACTTCCTCCTTTCGAAGCTCTCCCCCTTTCTGCCCTCGACTCCGCCACTTTCTCCAACCTGTTGTCCACCTCCGACGTCGCCTCCCTATCCTCCCGCCTCCCCCAATTCTGCTCCACCGCCCGCCTCCTCTGCTCCCCCTCCCTCGCCGTCTTGGACGGAACCGGTGCTCCCTCCGATTTCTCCAACTACGAATCGTCCAACTACACCAACTACGGCACTGACGCTACCTCCGGCTTCGACTCCTTCAAGAACTACTCTGAGTCCCTCAACGTCGCCTTCGACACCTTCCGCCGCTACAGCAGAGACTCCGTCGACCACAATGACTCCTTCAAGGCTTACTCCAACGGCGGAAACATTGCCACCTCCGACTTCACCAGCTACGCCACCGCCGCTACCGGTGGCACCGGGGAGTTCGCCTCCTACGGCGTCGATAGCAACGGGCCTTATCTCAAGTTTACCAACTATGAAGCCAGCGCCAACGGCCGAGTCCAGTCGTTTGGGACGTACTCCGAGGGCGCGAACGCCGCTGACGAGTCCTTCGCCGGATATGGAAAAGGCGGCAATGGCGTCGTCTCTGAATTCAATGGATATGCGACGGAAACCAACGTCCTGGGCTCCACGTTCACCGGATACGGTATGGAGGCCAACGCTGCCAACGATAGCTTCGTTAACTATGGGTTCGACGGCAACGCCCCGGTGAACACCTTCCGCTCCTACGGCGACAACGGCAACTCTGCTTCGGAGAGTTTCGCTAGCTACAGCAACGACGCCAACGTCCGCGAAGACACCTTCACCTCCTACGCCAAGAAAGGCAACACTGCCACCGCGGGGTTCGATTTATACGGCCACTCCAACTCCGGCAGCGACACCTTCAAGGGGTACGGGGAGGGGTCCGAAACTCACGAGATCAATTTCAGAAGCTACGAGGGCGACAATAACACGTTCAAAGCCTACTCCAAGTCCGGCATCGACTTCAAAGACTACCGCAACCACTCAGATGGCCAACTGCCGGCGGCAGCGGCTCGGCATTGGCAGGTCGAACCCGGTAAGTTCTTCCGGGAGCGCGACCTGCGGAGTGGCAATGAGATGCCGATGCCTGACATCCGAGACCGGCTGCCGGCGCGGTCGTTCCTGCCGCGGTCGATCGCGAAGCGGATCCCTTTTTCCGCCGCCGAGGTTAGGCGGGTCTTCGGGATCGCGGAGGACACCGCGCTGGGGAAGGCGGTGGCCGACACGTTAGCGGACTGCGACAGGCGGCCGAGCCGCGGGGAGACGAAGCAGTGCGCGACGTCGGCTGAGGACATGATCGATTTCGTGGTGGAAGTGTTGGGGAGCAACGCGGTGGCGCGGAGCACCGAGAGCACGGCGGGGTCGAACAGCAGCATCCTCATCGGGAGAGTGAAAGGGGTGAACGGCGGTAAGGTCACCGAGTCGGTGTCGTGCCACCAGAGCCTGTTCCCGTATCTGGTCTATTACTGCCATTCGGTGCCACGTGTGCGAGTCTACGTGGCGGAGATCCTGGGCGTCGAATCCAAGCACAAGATCAATCGTGGGGTCGCCATCTGTCACCTCGACACGTCGGATTGGAGTGCGAACCACGGAGCCTTCCTGGCGCTGGGGTCCTCCCCCGGAAAGATCGAGGTGTGCCATTGGATCTTCGAGGGAGACATGACGTGGACGGTTGCTGATTGAGGAATATTTAACAATGCTTTTCTTCGACTAATTATCCATTTGAAATAAATTATCATCGAGTTGTCATCCTTTCAACTCTATCGCATGTCCTAGTAATTTAATCGAATTGATCTTTGCAAGGTTCATGCGAATCGTTGGGATATTGCAAGTGGAAAAGTACGTGCACGCAAACCTGTTGGTATCATGTTTGAGTGATGAGAAGAGATCGATTAGAATTGTTAGAAGATGCTCAAGTTAAATGACTGTTGTCGTATTAATGATCCATCCAATTGAACAATCCATCTGAAATTTAAGATGCTAATGCAAGCATATATGCTATTAGCTAGCACTGTCAGCGGATTTTACTTCATCGACTTTTTTTAAGCTTTATGATAGAGATCTTATAATAACTGAGATATCAAACACTTACATTGATTGTTTCTAGTCATGCATGCCAAAGGAAGCAAAACACTTGCATAAGTGTCAGTGGTAATAGCTTGACGTGCATGAGGGAGGTATCCTCGTTATAATTAATGTGGTGCAAAAGTTCATCCTCTCCAATCATTTTACAAGGGACTGCGTGAGAGGCATGCAAAGTGAAGGTGAGAGTGGAAGGCAAGATAAGTGAAGGAAGCACAAGGGACGACATAATTTCGAGATTCCACTTCTTGTCAGAGAAAAGGGCAATGAGAACCCAAGTCGAGTGGCCAGTCAAGCAGCGGCCAAGATGCTGCTTAAAATGTAGACAATAATCATAATGCAGAAGCAGCCTTTGCAAGTGATCAATCAGATTCTAATGGTTCAAATGTCCTTTAACAGCCATAGCTTTAAGCATCTTGTGAATCTGATTACAAACAAAACAGAGCATAAGCAAAGCCATAGGAATCTGATAACATGACCATTCTAGGCACAAGCATCAAGTCTATGGTCCAGGGTTATGGACTATGTACTCATGGTAAGTGCTTCTCAGAAGCATCCATCTGCATGCCTTGAAGAGTAAGCGTGAAGCATCCCAAAGCATGCTCCACATATCACAATAACCCATGCGTGCTCCATCAATTACTAATTACCTGGACAAAAATATACACGAGGATACTCTCAGCTATAGCAATTAAAAACAGACACCATAAACAAACATACATTGGTTCTTGCATGTGTATCGTCTTCCAGTGCATGTTGAGCTCGGCTTATATCCTGCAGCCTGCAGTAGCTGCAAAATGTATGATCAATTGAACAACCATATATATACTGTGTGGCATACAAGGAAGGAATATTGTGACTGGATTTGTTCAATATGTATGAGAAGGTGGAGATCACCGAGCTCTCCGCGTCTGTCGACTGTCGAACGGTGGCGCCTGCGCCGCGTCCACGTACGGTTGGCCGTGGAAGAGGAAGAACCGAGTGGTCGAGTAACGGAATGAGCTGGTGGAGTTGACAGACAAGTGTCGCGTTCCAGCTTGACTCCGTTGACGTCACGGTGGGCCCGACTAGCAACAAAATCACTCTACTACATGATCGGTCCATAACGTGTCCGGCCGGCCGGCCCGGTTTACTCATCAGGCCGTGATTTTAATAATCAAATTATAAATGTTTTTAAATAATTTGAGCAAAATAAAAAAAATATTATTAACTCTTTAATAGTCAAATGAGTGTGACCTGAGTTGCTCTCGCAAAGAGAGCCAACGAACCGGGTTTATTGGTGAGGTGTAGAACGAACACTAGAACGGGTGGTAGGTCTAGCAATGGATACGGGATTTGACCGGAGTTTTATGCTGCTGTGTAGAACGGGCCGTACGTCTAGCGATGGATGCGGGATGGAAGCAGATGGCGAATAGATGAAGTTCCATTCGAAGGAGAAGAGAGCGCGCATTCGAAGGAGAAGAGAGCCGGCATTCGAAGGAGAGATCATTGATTGAGAGAGATAGAGATGGGGAATTTGATCGACAAGGTGGGGAATTTGATCGCCAAGGAAGAGCCCCCTCCCATGGTGCTGGTTCCTCCCATCTTCGACTTCCCTCCAATCGCTGCTCGGACCAGGTCCGCTTCCTCCTCCCCGGATCTCTTTTTCTTTTCACCTTCACGCGATTTCGTTTCCTTTCTCCTCGCTGGGTCGAGCCATTATGTAACTGAATGAACGCTTTTTTTTGCTGGTTTCAATGTCGTTAATTGAGATAAAATTCTGCTGTCGTAACTGTCAATCCTTGAGACAGAGAATCGATACTGAAGTGTCAGGAATGATTAATTACTGAAAATTTTACTGGTGTTTGTACCTCCTCATTAGATGGTTTAGAAAAGGGAACGCTTAAGTGGTATCCTGTATGTGCATAAGTTGTGCATCGGATTTACAGGATGAATATCCTGTATGTGCATAAGCTGTGTATCGGATTTATCCTATATGTGAATCAGAGGAAGTTCGTTTACTGCTAGGATTAGGCGAAGTCCGGACACCTGTATTATAGAAAAGAAAAATAAAAAGGAACCCGTCGTGTATTTAGTAATACTTGTTACTCTTTTATAGAAAGATATTTTTTCCCTCCCTTCACTGTGGAAGTACCTTTTCCGAGGGGAAATAGCTGTTTATTTCACATATGACTGTGTGAAGCTGCTTGCTTTTTAAAATCTAGATCTAAACTGAATGCTATTTATCAAAGATTAGCCGTCTTCATATTAATTTCTAGGATCTACTCGTTATTGCGAACTGGTGATTTTTTTAGTTAGCTGACATGGTGATTTTGTATTCTACTGAATTTATTTTGATTATAATGTTTCAGGATGCTAGTTCCGGCATATGATTTGATGTTTGGGAAACTTGCATTGCATTGTCTTTTTGAGGATTACTTTGAAAAAGCAAATCGTCTAAATGCATGGATCATGCTAAAACCACTGGAAGATCCTAACGTAGATTTAATTGCAACAGTATCCTCAGAAGTCTTTGCATTTCATGGCTAATGAATACAAAATTTGACATATATATATTATTTTAACTTTGTAGTTGGATCAGCTAAGTTCCTTATTGCAGATAGATAATATAAATGGTAGCTTCATGGTGCTCTTATCTCCTTCACTAAGATTTTTAGGAAGCTATTAATCCAACCTTATGCTCAACAAGCTTTCCCTGAATTTATTGACATTTATATATTATTTAATGGAATCTTCCTACCTACATGCAGGTCAGTCATGCTGAAACTGATATTGTACAGTGACATTCCTAGTAGTTGTCAATAAGCAAATAATAGCAATTGTTTCCACTCAGAATAACTCATCACGTCCTTGAAGGGCTGAACAAACTTATGTGCTATCCTGGGATGAAATGCTATTGCTGGGTTTAGTTTTGGTCATTTTACATTAAGTTTCAGAACTAATCTGTATTTCATGCAGGAAATCTCTTTGCTATTTGTGAGAAAGAACTTTATGTAGTAGAATTGAAAAACTGGATCATCTTCTGCAAGTGGCATGTTACTGGTGGATCTTTTCTACACTTGCATTTGGTGGTCGCCGAGCTTATGTTTAAGTAATAGTTACCAAACTTAGATCTTCTCTACACTTGCATTTGGTGGTTGCCAAGCTTATGTTTTACTATTAGTTACCAAACTTATTCCTCCTGATAGGGTTGTGTGATACTGGTAACCTGTTTTTTTACCTCTTGGATTACTCATATGGAGGGCTGAAAAATTAATTGACTGTTAAATATTAGAAATGTGAACTTTCATAGGCAACGCCACTTTAAAGAAAACTAAGAACAAATTTCAGTAGGGGTAAATATATGTTAATCTCTGTTCCATTGTGTGCTTCATGCACAAGTCTTTTTGTTTATGTTTAGTTAACTCTTACCATTTACATCTTGCAGAAAAAGCACAATACAACTCAAGTTCCTTCTCTTTACATATCAAAATTGATTTATGAGATGGATAATATTGCTAAAGTAGTTAATGAACTGAATTTTATGCAAAATTGAACATTCTTCCTTAAGTAATATAAGGTGACTGACTCACTGGATAAAACTTCTGAGAGGAGCATGGAAGGCCAGGCACTGTTTCGTTGGCAAAGGTTGTAGTTATTATTTTGTTGTTATAACATGTCAAATTGCCAACTTTGATTTCCACAATGGATTTTAGAAGAGTTTCTGCTCATTTCACAGGGACTTGGATAATCCTAATACCTTTATGGATCTTTTGGTGTCCACAAATGATCCGTAAGAATGCCCATCTTTACAGTGTTTCTTCGTGGGTAATTAATAAATTTCTTTAGAGATGCATATCTCATCTTACACCATCTTTTTGTAGCACATTACGCTTGAGGTTGTGCTCTTACTCTTCCAAGTATCAAATTGGAGCTTTTGGAGTATTTCCCTTGCTAAAACGTGAGAGGTACCTTTCATCACCTGTCATGTTAAAAAATCATGATTCTTTGTAATCTCTAAAATTGGTCCATCAATTTTTTTGTTATCATATTCAATTTTGTTTTTAATTTGTGCACATATTCTGCCTAGTGCAATACTTGATTTATCAAACTATTTTCCTTAGGACTTTTTATGTCATGCTTTGGAGGTGTAATTCCTGCACGCCGGAGGTACTCCACTCGATGACAGTATAACAAAAGAAACCTAGGAACTATATAACAGGACAACTACGAAATTCATCAAATTCATTTATTTATATATCTCCACACCTATCCGATGGATTCAGTTAGAACCCAATCCAACTTTAACTCGATTCCCTCATTTCAGATTTAATGATTTGATTCATCTTTTTTTTGTCGATTTTAGGATTTTAATACATTTTAAATTGAATTTTATTTTTTTCTTTATAAAAATTAGTACTTAACATTTTATCTATCAAATTTGACCTTTCTCGCTGAGGACTTGCCTAATCAGAATAATTTTTATTGTATACAGTCTATTTGTTACTAATTCCCTTTGAAAAATGTTTTCTTGATGCAATTTACCTTTGGTCTCTGGCTATCACTGATTTTAATATATTTGCTGGCAGTATTGTTGAAGTCTCTATTTGAAATTGTTGTCTACTTCATAAATCTTCAGCTCTTAGGTTTTGTTTTACATGTGCAGATTACTCCCAGAAGATTATGGTTTTATGGGAATGAGATATGGTTCAGAAAGGCTATCCATTGGCAGCATATTTATGCCATTTCCATGTAAGTACCAGTTGTTAATATGTATTCTGAATTTTCTGTTATCCAAAATTGGTGATTTACCAATGAAAATGTGCCTGTAAAATTTGATATTTCTAGGCCATTAGTTCATCACCTAATAGAAACATTATTACCTAATAGAAACCTCCTATCCACTGGGTTTGATGTGCTAGTTAGTTTAGATGATGATCAAACATATATGTATAATACAGAGTGACAATCCCATTTGAACAAACATAGCTTGATGATGTATAATACATGGTACCATGCCTAGAATATGGTGCAAAAACAATACTGTCAACTTTTGCTTCCAAATTATCCATAAAGGCCAGCACCAATAAACAATACCTAGTAACGTCAATGGATAAACCTTGTGTATCTGCAATTATGTTTTTTTTTTGAAAAATCTTCTTTCACTTTATGGTTATTTACTAGGTGTAAGTACTCAAGCATCATACTTCAAGAAGGTAACTTTGTTACTTAATGTGTTACTATGCTGTTTGTGTAATATTTCTAATGTGCTTGCATGACTGTGTAGACTGAGATATCTTTGCATATGGCTTTCACAAGGCATGGTACCAGAGATTTCATTAACCTTTACAACTGAATTTGAGAATTTTTCTTAACATTGCAACAGTGTCTATCAGTGAAATAATTGCTTCATGATGTATGCTTAATGCAGATGTGCTTCTTTGTCATACTCCTATTCATTTGTGAACATTTTCCTTGTTCATTTTCTTTTTCCTATGGCTATTGGGCTAACTCCTGTTGTCTTTCATTTGTTTATTTTTGTTAATCTTTTTTCAAACTTTTTCTACTCTTACATAATTCTGATTATGTAGTACTACTGATACGTTGTTCTAGTGTCCAGTGAAACTCCATTCAACACATGGCTTATAGGAAGGGCAGGGAGATTAAGTGCTGGAGTGCTATTCAAGTCAGTTTGTAAGTTGATTTTAATCTGAATTTTATTCCTTTATTTTTTAGATATGAATACTTCATACTAAAATGAAAATATGTTTCCTCATTCTCCATGACATATACCGCAAGTATGATGAATTATTTTGTAATACCTTATTTGATTTACTTGATGTGGAGTAAAGTCAGTCTATAGTATTTTTCATGCTGCCAGCATAAATTGGATGCTTACTGTCATCCAGCTGTAAGGAATAGGAAAGGAAAAAATAGCAAAAAAAAGGAAGGAAAGAAGAAATTGCCAACAAACTCTCATCTGCAAATGTCTGTCACATAAGATACAAAATCAAACAGATTGGCGTAACATCCATCAACATGCTTGTGTTTGTTTTATCGCTGGTGACTGGTGAGTATTGGAAGATATGTTGTCAATCTTGCTTTAGCACATAAGCAAATAGTGCTTTCATGAACCTTAGCCAATTCGGTCCATGGTTTATTAGAAGGCTAATTGCACGTCTTTTAGGATGATGAAGAATTATTGACCCTAACTATATAGGAGTTTTGTCCAATGCAGGATGTAACTGTAATGAAAGCATCGAAATCTTTGATATCCCCAAACCACCTGAGAGGCTCAATTCAGCTTATTAGACATTGTGATTGGGGTCTCCAATGCCTCCTATACTTTTGTTGGTTAAATATTTTGGCACTCAGTCACACCAATTTAAAAAATCTAAAAAATTACATCAACAGAGTAAAATTTAGCCTCATGTACTTTCCATTGATTACCTAATCAGATACTCTAGTAAAGATATCAGGAAATTCTTTAATGTTTGGATTATAATTTAATTTGAAAATATTGTCATGTAATGCCATTGAATTTTTTATTTCTTAGGCGAAAATAAAAGGGCAGTGTGCTTCAAGGATCTTAATAACTGGAGTTGTGCAATTGGTTATGATATTGGTTCAAGGAGCCCTCTTTGCCCTTCATACAATTTCAGCGTTGAACTAGCCAGGAACTCACAGGTTTGTTACTTTGTCGTTCATCTTCTTCATCTCTAACAATTATGCATACAGATAAATGCTTCACTGCTAATTAGTTAGCAATGACGGTTGATTCTTGGGGTTCAGGTGTATATTGTGTGATTGAATATATGACTGTCAAAAAACTAGTTAAGTGTTAATATTTTTAAGCATCAATCACGGTGGATATATAAAGGAGCACCTGCCATCTAATGTTCTTTCTTCCTAGTATGAGGATTATGAACTATGAATATTTCGCATCAATTATAGTAGATATATAAAGGAGCATCTACCATCTCTTATGCTACGAGGGCAATGAAAACAGTTTTGCTACCTAAATTACGTTATATGCAAGCTATACATCTAATCTTCATAGTATGAGGTTGACGAAAATAATTTTTTCCTATGATACTTTCCCACATACTTGCACCATTTTCTTGGCATTCACATCAACATTTCTTCTTTGACTATATGTTAGCAGACGTAATTCTTTTGTGACTCAATATATTCCTTAACTATTTGTCTCATTTCTTTTGTGCAGCTAATTGCATCTTTCTATCAGCATCTTGTGGTTCAAAGAAGGGTATGTATTATGTAGTTTTTCATATATCATTGCTGATTATGACAAAATATACAACTTAATATCTCTTGGAGCAGACTGGATTCCTTACACGTGTTAAACAGTCATACTCTTAGTAGCAATTCTTGTATTTGTAATTTTGGCATTTATATTAACTGTAATAGTGTTATGATGACCACATCGTTTTGACTTGAATCATAGGTAGTCATGGATAAGTGATTCTTTACATGAAATTTTGTTCTCTTGTTCTCGAATGAAATTTTAAATCGATAAAATGTGAACTACATATGCATTAAAATATAAATTTAGTGATTAGTGAATGGCTTGCACATGGAAACAAAGATAAATTTTAACTCCTGACTGTGTAGATTGATAAAATTTTCATTTCTTCTCTTCAGAATATTCATTGACTTGCAAAACACCTAACTTTGTCAAGCTCATTATTGCAGAGCTTTATAGGCGTTGCTTTATTTTCTTCTCTTTTCATGGGATTTTCATCACATTAGTGGTTCTAAATTGAGAAGTTCTTGACGAACCTTTGGCTGTATGCTGACAGTTAGACTTAGAAATTTAACTGTAGCTAACTTATGGGGCTTTCCTTACGTTTGCTGAGCTTTGTAACAAAAGGCAATATAAACATGTATTCTCATTTTGTCTTACAACTTACTGTACACCTGCATGCCATTTACAAATTTACAATGTTCATGATCGACTATTACATTGTGGTTCTAACATTCTGGTAGGATTTATCGTGGTTATGTTGCAGGCCTGCTGCCATTGCCTAGCAAAATAGCATCTAATGGATTTGGAATTGTGTTATATTTGAAAAATCAATTTACTCAACCGCATTGTGTCAAGCAGGTGAAGAATCCATTTGAAGAAAGTGAAATAGTTGGCATTACAAATTATATCGACTTTGGCTTTGAGTTGAGGACGAGGTATATCGCAATACTGCACTCATACTTTGCAGTGGTAGGTTTTCATTAAAGTTATCATTTCAATACTAAGAAGCTAACTATGCTTTATCTCAAAGAACCAATGAAGTAAAATCATCCAGCATTGGTGATAGTTCCTCGTTCCAGTTAGCTGCATCGTGGCAAGCTAATAAGAACTTCCTATTGAAGGTGAGTGAGGTGTGGTGCCTTAGTTTCAGGTGATTGTATTTCCCTTGATTGTGAATCTTTTCCTTGGTACAGGGAAAATTGGGTACATTGACCTCTTCAGTAGCTTTAGCATTCAAGTCTTGGTGGAGACCTTCTTTCACATTCAGTATAACAGGTAATTGGTTTTTTCTCTAAAAATCCCTACCTGGAATGGTCATTCTGCTCGACTGTTCAACAATGGAAAAGGAATACATAGGCATTGACTTTCCTGATGAAATTAATTCCTTTGGTTGTTTCTTGTAGCAAACAATGACCATTTGCGCGGAACAACTTCTTATGGATTTGGAATTCGTGTAGAAGATCTAAGAGAACCCAGGTTCTTACCTGTCTTCTTCCATATTCTGTCATATCGCATGGATTATTATAATGATTTTGAGACCCCACCGTTACGTCAATTTCATAGAGAAATTGTATACAAAACATAATGCTGTCTCCACTTCAAATGCCTCTAAAACACTTTCAAGTCAGTGACGCATCATTTGTTTTGACCTGATGTAGTTATCAAAGAGCAGATCCGAACTATGTGATGCTGACGCCGAACATGGAGCACTTGGCAACCGGTGTCCTCCAGAATTTTGGGAAGATGCCTTTGTTCCAGTCAAATATAGACTCTGGAAACTATGATCATTTGCCGAGGGAGTTGAAACCCATAGGAAAAATTTTCTGATACTAGATGTATAAGCCTAAAGGTAACACTTCTTTTTTTAAATTTGACATTTTCTCTATAAAAATATGAGCTATCCTAATTGAATGTTTTGAGTACTCAGAGACTCGCTAGTTTGGACACAAAGCATCTTCAATCCTTTCGATTTCCATGGACCTATCTAATCTAATTCTAGTTGGACTTATTAGAGATGATTTTTGTAACGGCGGCAAGAAATAATTAGAAATTTTTGATGTTTGTTATTTGTGCTGCGAATTACATAGTTATGTAACCTTCTTTCTTTCTGATTCATTTGCTAGTGCCATGGAGCACACTAAATTCTGAGATTTTAGGAGATACATTGTTCTTTACTGTTGTTATATAATCATAAAGTTTACTTTAATTTGGTCCTCCAACCTGGAATCACGTCATTACTGCCTCTAATTAACAAGCCTTAATATGTCGTTTTTTCATTTTACGAGTCAATTGGCAAAACAGTTAGAGAAATAAAGTTACAAATTTGTGTATAATTAAGATTTAAAATATCAAATCAAATAAACCATATAAATTAGAAGGTACTAAAAAAATGCAATTATTTGACAAAAATTATCCAATTTGAAGATCAGCTTGGTGAATTTTGCGTACGTTGATTTAGATCAGAATTATCAATCTATATAATTAAGATCTGAAAATCTCAAAAGAGCCACAATCATAATTTTACACAATTAAGATATTCGATATTCCGAAATGACTATCTTTAATACTTTAACTTTGAATTAAAATTCAGGAGAATTCGTTCCTAAAATTCAAAATTAAAAATGTTATATTCAAAATAAAGGTTAAAATTGAAAGAAATATCTACTCCGAGATGTACTAAGTAATTTTCTCCGGTTGCTATATATAAAAAATCTTCGTTTCTCTGGTAAATCAAAAGACACACGAATGCATGCATTCTGCCACGGTTCTCTTTAGTCCCACATCTTAGGATTGACAACACCATGAGCGGAGAAGCTTCTATAAAAACCTTGGGCCGGCGACCTCCAGAGGCATACCTTTCTCGGCCTTTTGGCTAAGATCAAGTGTAGTATCTGTTCTTATCAGTTTAATATCTGATACGTGGGCCATCGGCCCACTATGATATTAAATTAATTTTTTATGGGGGAGGGCCCATTACAGTAGCTTGCTGCTGGGGTTCTCGGGCGTCGTCCATGCGTTGCACTGCTGCATGGGTCTGGCGCACCCCTACCAAGTCTAATTCAAATGTTAATCTGTACATTGTTTCTATGAAAAAAATTATAATTAGAATAGGAGCACGTTAAAAATATGAAAAATAAAAGCTTACCATTAAGAAAAATAAAAGCTTATCATTAACCTACCCAAAAACAAGAACGTGGAAGCGTCAAAATTGAAGCCGATTTTTCCTTGATACCGGAATGGATTTTATAAATGCCGTTTAAATATCTCCAACTGTTTCCTTGTGTTCTTTGTTATTGAATGTCACTTAATAATCAATTTTAAAAGAAACATAAATTTCAGTGGTCGTGAAGAAAGTTTTAATCGTAAAATAACAGTACGTAAAAGTAGTTTAATGATAATTAAAAATTAAAATTTTTTAATATAGTAGACCACACTAAACACCATCACTTTAATGTCATATGAATGAATCCTAGGATAGCCAGCAGTCAACCGCGACATAGACTTTGCTGAAAAAGCAAGATGAATTATATAATATAATATATAGTGTTCGAGGAACGGAATTCGAAATTAATTGTCAAACATTTTTTTCAGTTAAAAACAAAGCACGTAACATTTATTAGTAGGGGAAAATAAAGAGATAACAGAAGGAAGAAGACCCAGACAAAAGGCCAAGCATGGTGGGTCTCTCACCTCGCATGCAGCATCCACTTCCATTTCTTAGCTCTGACTCTGGGTGAGAGGTTATAGCTAACACAACGCTGCGGACGTCGTCAAAGAACCGTCGACAGAGATTTGCAGGAATCTCCATTGATGAAGCGTTGGATCAGACCGGAGTGCAGGGCGTGGGAGAGAACGGATTTGGTTGAGATTTTTGCAGAAAGTTGAGATTTTTTTATGGAGTTTAGGGATAATCCAGGAGGTGGGAAATGTGGGATTGGGATGATCATCTCTTCTTCCTCTTCTGCACCTTACGATCGATGTTTCTTCTCTGGTTAGATAAGGATCCGCCTTCTGTAAACCAACAATCTCATCAGCAGGAGGAGCAAGATATGGTAGCATCGGCGATGCGTCCACCTCGTCGCCACCGAAGGTGCATTCTCTTAATCAACCAAAGGCGAAGACTTCCCCGGCCACTGCCGTCGCGGAGGCGACGGATGATGTCTCCGCTAAGCACAAAGAATGCCTACTTAACCACGCAGCCGCAGTCGGCGGCCCCACGTCCTCGATGGCTGCTGCGAGTTCATGCCAGAAGGCGACTCGGGCACAGCCGACGCGCTTAAGTGTTCTGCCTGCGGATGCCACCATAGCTTTCCATCGCCGGCTGACGGCGGCAACTCGTACTACCACAGCGGTGCTTCGCCCCTGCCCCGGTTGCTCCCGCCTTCGCTAACACATCAGAAGCTGCCATTTCACATATCGGTGGAGGGTAATGGGTTATCTTCTTGCTCTTCGGCTGTGGTAGTACGAGTAGGAGGCCGCGGCAAGGGAGGGCCCTGCTGAGTAGGAGGGGGGCGGCGCGCAGGGGGGGGCCGCGGGGGGCGGCGCGCAGGGGGGGGCCGCGGGGGGCGGCGCGCAGGGGGGGGGGGCCGCGGGGGGCGGCGCGCAGGGGGGGGGCCGCGGGGGCGGCGCGCGGGGGGGGGCCGCGGGGGGCGGCGCGCAGGGGGGGGGGGGCCGCGGGGGGCGGCGCGCAGGGGGGGGGGGGCCGCGGGGGCGGCGCGCAGGGGGGGGGGGGGGGGGGGGGGGGGGGGGGGGGGCTGTGGGCCGCGGGAGGCGCTGCTTGGGGGGGGGGGGGGGGCGGCCGGGAGAGGGGGGGGGCCCTGTTGAGCGGGAGGGGCGGGGGTGGGGAGGCCGCGGCAAAGGAGGGCCCTGCTGAGCGGGAGGCGGGAGGCGGGAGGGGGGCCCATATATGGCTCTTTAACAAATTCATCAGATTAACACATTAGCGAGAACCTTCAAAATGATTGGGAATGAAAGAAATCTAAATTCTCTCATGATTCCTGTGGTGATTCATCACTTTTTATCTTTAATGCATGATATCATCATTTTAGTATGAACAACCACTCCCATGCCACTGTAGAGCTTCATAAACTTGCCTTCTATGCAACCAACCACAGTCCCAAAAACTTATCAATAACCTGCTTACCTCACCTTAATTTCTTCCTTAATTATCCTCTGCTTTTGCCGGAGCCTTTAACCTCGACCATACAACGACATCTGCTAGCACTACAAAGATCGGATCTTTAAATAGTAGTAGTTCTTATTTTGCTATTTTTTTGCTTTATTTTTTTATATCGAAAAATTTTATTTGGTTTATGTTTTGCTTGCTAAAATCATGCTCACAATAAAATAAAATCCATCGAGACAAACAAGGAGCATAAGAAAGAGAGTAAATAAATTACAAACTTGCATTCCTCCACACTAATTCTTAAATAAATGTAGTAGTACACGAGAGTTCACAGTTTGGGCTCGAACATTTCGTTGCTCATTTGCCAGGAACGAAGTTGGTGGCGTAGGCCCAGGCGTTGTTGTTCACCGGATCGGCTAGGTGGTCGGCCAGGTTCTCCAGAGGCCCCTTTCCGGTGACGATGGCCTGCACGAAGAATCCAAACATCGAAAACATCGCCAGCCTACCGTTCTTGACCTCCTTCACCTTCAACTCCGCGAAGGCATCGGGGTCGTCGGCGAGCCCCAGCGGGTCGAAGCTGCCGCCGGGGTACAGCGGGTCAGTCACCTCCCCGAGCGGCCCTCCGGCAATCCGGTATCCCTCGACGGCGCCCATCAGCACCACCTGGAACGCCCATATGGCCAGGATGCTCTGCGCGTGGACTAGGCTGGGGTTGCCGAGGTAGTCGAGACCGCCCTCGGAAAAGATCTGCGATCCGGCCTTGAACCACACCGCCTCCCCGAACTTGACGCCGTTGCGGGCGAGGAGCTCCGGGAAGACGCAGCCCAGCGCGCCTAGCATGGCCCACCGGCAGTGGATCACTTCCAATTCCCTGTTTTTGGCGAAGGTCTCGGGGTCGGCGGAGAGGCCGGCGGTGTCCCACCCGTAGTCGCCGGGGAACTCGCCTGTTAGATAGGATGGGGGTTCGCCGGAGAATGGACCGAGGTACTTGACGCGGTCGGGGCCGTACCAGGGGCTGCCGCTGGGGGCGGGCTTGGGCCTGCTGCCCGTCTTGCGCATGGTGATCCGGCCGCCACCGCCGAGGGCGTCAGAGAGCGAGGGGGAGAGCTTGACGGCCTTGCCGACGAAAGATGGGGAGGAGAGCGCCATGGTGGAAGCCATTAACTTGAGCAAGAGCAGAGGAGAGTGAGTGATGAAGGAAAGGTGTTCGATGAAAGGCTTCTGCCGCGTCGCGGGGCAATTAAAGGCCCAGGAGCGAGTACGAACTGGTGGTGAGCTTATCCTTCGCAATCTCTATCTAGCGTCTCATTGGCTGGAGGTTGGAAACGCATGGTTTTTGGTCGAAAACGTGGCGGGTTCTGATCCACGACTGCCATTAGATATTTGGCTCGTGGCTTTGAAATCCAAGTGGGTGTGATCGTGGAGCACGTTTAACACACGTGTCGACGGATGATTGGAGGCTGTAGATTTTTTTGGGTCACAATCAAGATTCGTGGCTAAATCCATGTTAAGTAAATCAAAATCCATTTCATTATATATTTAAATTCTTTCTCTATTATTTTTTTTATTTACACAAAATGAATATGAGAATAAAAATTGTAAACTATCTTTTATTTGGGGATAATTAACGAGAGAACCAGAATATAAAAATTCAATCTCATGATGGACCATGATACAAATAGAATAGAGTAAATTGTCAGCTCTAATCCATCCACTTTATATATCACTAGAAAATAATATGAGAAGAAACCAGCATTTATTTCCTTGACAAATCTGAAGTAAACAAATGTTTCTAAGGGAAGAATATACAGCTGAAAAAGCAGTAGAATGGACAAATTAGGAACAATTTTTGTTTGTAATGAACCGTGAAAATTAGAAAAAATCCAAGAAACAATTTGGATAAATCAGAAATCTATATTCAAAGTAGTCGATGGAGCGGGAGCCAGTATGTTGATATAATAAATTCAAGGAGTTAGTGACATCCCTAGCCAAGATCTCCTACACTTCATTACCAAACTTGTTGGCAATAATTGGGCGAACATCCTCAGCATCAACCAGGGTCTCTAGAAAAGGGAGTAACTGAACCAAAGCGCAATCTGATGGATCGTCAAACCAGCTTTTAATTGGTATGCCATTATTAACTTGCAACTGGAAAACCTGAAGTTTTTTGGAAACAAAATAATGTGTCAGAGACAATACTATGCAAGCTTTATCAAAAGACCTCCAATAAATGTCGTTTGACTACTATACTATTAGCTGATTGTTGATATGAAGCGAAGGAATAGTACCTGTGGAGTATTGTCTATTATCGCGACTTTGGCTAGGTCAACTCCCAAAATGTTAAGGTCCTTTGTATAACAACCATCTGAGAATAAACAGGATTCACGGAATATGCGCCTAGAAATTATTTTCTGCTCAGGGTCCAGTATGTCGAGTAACTGTGTAGCATAGATGCTTAGGCTAGCTGTGAAAATAACAATTTCGAACATTTGTGCTACTCTCTCAAGGAAGATCTGTAGGAAAGGCCTCCGTCTTACATACACAGTTTGCTCCTCCATGTTAGAGAAAACTGAAAAAGTGAAATCTGCATCATGGCATTCCTCTAGTGTAGAATGAACCAGAGTTTCTGCAGACAAAATATCAGTTATTATTAACATTGAGAAAAAGAAGCGATATAAAATATCAAATTCACAGAAATATTTGGAATTATGAAACAATACGATACACGAGCAAGAATGAACATGAGTTTACAGCTAGAAATATCTGAGAAAAGGTACAAAATGGTTGGTGCCATACCATCTAAATCAAGCACAAGGGTTATTGGCTTCCTTTCCCGTGTTTCATCCTTTGGAAGTAGAGTAGGACAACTAGATGGAACAGCCCAAATATCATGAAAAGATCTGAAATCTAACTGTCGATTGAAGCAATCTATTTTGCCAAAATCACCAGAAAAACAATTCAAGTCAAATTCTTGATGAGTTGCTAAAAATAAGCAGGTGTCATCAGAGTTCATGATTTCTCGGGTTGATTCATCATCGTGAATACCACTGGATTCTACTGCCTTATCAAGGAATGGAAGCGTCACATATTTCTCTACCACATCGATTAGTCTGCCAGAATTAATAAGCTCGTAATTTTGGAAAGAGACATCAGCAAATTCCATGCTACTATCAACTGGTAAAGAAGGAAATGTGTCTAAGCAAAGCTCCAATAAACTGCAAGCTTGATAATCAGATAACCCATTGTTCGCATCATCTTCATCAGCAACCAGATTAGGCAATTCATGGTTACCATATTTAACTGCAGAAGAAAATATAGTAAACTTAAGACAATTCAAACTACTGAAATGTTTAAAAATTTTCCAAACAAGGAGGACGCATCAGAGAAATTTTAGACGAGACTATTTGAACTGAAATTTTATTTGCAGGTTTGCATAAGAAAAATCAAACAATGCAGTTCAAAGATTGAAGGAACACCACTTCCAGCATTATTTGAAACCAGAGCCATTTGGGGTGGCAAAAAAGGGAGAAGGGCTTCTCACCTCCATTACAATGATTAGTTAGCTTTAGCTGAGAACCGCCATCCTCAAAATTGGGTGAGAAAGTCATTTCTTGTTCAGGCAGTAACATTGTTGATGGTGAACCCTGCAGGCGTGAGGAAATAATTACCACACATAAAAACAAAGAACATGAGGTTAATCTGAAATAATGCAAATAACTTGGCCAATAAACAAACAAGGAAACACAAAGGCTCAGTGGACAGTGATAAAGGAAAGTTAAATGGCTAGTTGTTGATAATATGACCATGTGCAAAACCTTGCCTATGATACAGTGAATTCAACCGACAATAGTGACTCAATAAGCTGAAAGAACTTGCAGTTAGCAATAGATGGGCCCATACAATTTACCACTCTCTAGGACCACATCAAATTCACCCCTATGAATAAAAGGTAAGCTTGCATCCCTAGTCCAAGTAACAATAACAACCAATTCTTGTCCAAGCATGTCATAGCCACATACCATAGAGGACTGTAGATAAATTGATATCACATCAATGCCAATGGGGAAAAAGTGAAAGTGAGCAGTGAGTCAATGAGAACCATAGAGCACCCAATAAGAGGCTAAGCCAGATGGTGAACTGTTTAAGCAACTGCTCTGACAGAGAAATTTCAAGCATTAGGATGAAGCAGGGAGGTAAAAGGATGGGGATGGTAACACCACTGTTCTCTTATAGAGTTTCTCCTCACCACGATCTAAGAAATTGGATGAGCTCTGCTGTGCTCCAAGTCATATGGCTGTTAGTCATCATTTATTCGAGCACGTCTACTTCCAAAATATACATTTAGAAAATTCCATAAACACATTCTGAATAGGAATGCCCACAGTGCACCATGATCCCAGCTTATCTTTAATTCCTAGATGAATACCTTGAACTTTTCCATCAAAATAACTAAACAGGAGAGTTCTATCTATATTATCTGAAGCAGATTTCTAGGCAATTGCATTTATGGCCCAAAATTTTCAGACTTTTAGACTAACCTGTACCATAAATTACCATACATAGCCTTTTAAGGAATATGGGAAGAACCATAGAGTAGTCATCTTTAAAGGTTGTCTATGATATATAATTTTCCAGAAAAAGGACAAGCCAGCAGACAATAAGTTGCTAAAAAAAAGTTTTGGTTGAAAAAGAAACTCAGATTAGAGCCATCAGATGCTTGAAAACGAAAATTAGAAAATGAAAGAGAAAATAATTCTAATAAGGATTGAATACATACTGAAGTTTCAGAACAGCAAATAGATGCCATTGTTTCAATGGGCAAAAGATCAGGTGACAATGAAGACAAATTCCCAAATATAGTGGATGCTCCATCAGAATCTGTTATCCTAGAGTCACATAATGAGTTCTCAGTGCTGGTAGCAGTTTCTTTTGAAAGCTTTCCTGTAGCATTAAAATTAAACTAAAATAAACTTTATATCAAATAAATATTTATAATATTAATAGTTTTATGGACGGAAAATGATTGGAAGAAATGTAAGCAAGAAACTTGATGCATGTTGCATGTATGTGCTTATCAAACAACCAACAAGCACTAAAAAGTTGATGAATAATGGTGAACACTATAACTAGATGTTTTCTTTCCCCATAAGAAGAATATTGTTAAGGAAAACAAGCATACGATTATGGGAATACTATAGCAAATATTCCAATACAAGCATATCAGTAGGTGGTCCTACACCTTTGAATACATTATCAAGTATAACCTATAATATCTCTGGAAGTCTCAGGGTTCTCAGAAGAGATCAAATAGTACTACCTTGCAAAACAAACAGGCATGTTTTGTTTCTTTGTGGACATGTGTGTGAAATATGGTATCTCGGCCTCTCAATTTGAGTTACGAATAGAGAGAACTCTCTGCTAGTTCATTCAGGAGAGAGGGATTGATTCAAAAAAAAAAATTTTAAAAAAGGAAAAAGATATAGAAGGAAGAAGAAAATATATCCCAACAAAAATGTACTATAGCTCACCAACAACATTTTGGTAACTCTGATCATTGGGGTCCACCTCTGTATTATTTTGAGATGATAAGTTTTTTGATCTTTTGATTGACTTTTGAGGAACATGAAAATTGTGCAATTCTACAACTCTCTTTCTTAATATTCTGTTCATCCTCAATGCTGGCATTTGAGCTGCTACAATATGCGGTGGAGTTCAACTTGATAGACATAAACTGCAAGAAGAAAAAAAATGTAACATCAGAAAAAAAAAGATAGCACAGAAAAAATGCAGAATGACATGTATATTAGTACATAAATAGGATAAACCATCAAAACTAGGATAAATCCGTAACATCAGAAAAAAAAAGATAGCACAGAAAAAATGCAGAATGACATGTATATTAGTACATAAATAGGATAAACCATCAAAACTAGGATAAATCCCTTGATGTACTTATTACCATTGAGACATGACTTCAACTAAGCATTTATTAGTAATGCTCTAATTAGATAAGTGTTGTTTTCTAATGACATCAACATCTGGACGTGCTTCCTGTATCACTGGGCATTTCCATCAGATTTATGACCTTTATTTTCCTTTCTGTCAGCTAGAAGAGGTGTTGAACATACAAATATTAGAGGGTCATGGTTCAAATTATATAAGCATTCAGAAATAAGCTTGACAAAATACTAATAGTTCATTTCTGAAAAATAGTTTCTGAGCATTCGGCAAAAAGTTTGGATAGGTGACTAAATAATTCATTTATTGTGTCAACTTGGTGAGTATAATTGCCCTTGTGATGCCAAAGTGACACAATGACTATCATGAACTTGTCACTCAATAGTTACTTGAAAAACAAACCTCGTAGCATCTTATTGAGGATCATTCAAAAAGCAACTAATGCAAGAAAAGAAACTAATCATAATACGATTTAAAAAATTCAAGAAGCAATGTAATCACTAAGAACTAAAAGATGAATGAATAGAGATCACATGAAAACATGAACACATCATACCTAAGTAGCTTATATCATATGACTAGGGAACACATGAACACATAATAACTAAGTAGTTCATATCACTGAGCAGGTACTTTTATATCCGTACAGTTTCTTTTAGTCATCGCATCTTTATCCTACTTTTATCTTTAGCCATTGCCAGTTATCTAATCCAGATTTTATCATAATATATATATTTTAAAACAAACATTGCTAAAAAGGAAATGTGTGTATTTGGAAACATAGTAGATCTTGTATATAGCTGAAACTACACATAAGGACATTGTGGTTTGCAAGTTGCAACTATAATGAGTATAATTTGTAAATCTATATTATTCACGAGAGAAAAACATCTCAAAATCACACAATTTGGATGTGGGTGTTTCTACTGACGTTGAATTTGTTCTCAGGTATGTATATTCACAAATCTAGAATTATGAAATTTTGTTCCCTCTCTAAAAGATATTAAACACAATTAGAAAAAAAAATTAAAATTGGACAACAGTAAAAATCAGTAGTACAGTAGAAATTTCTCAACGACTTCCTAAAGAATTCATCATTGACTAGTTAAACCAAAGCATATTAAGATCATCTAGACATCCCGCTCAAAAGAGATTAAGTTGACCCATTAAACCGATCAACTGAAATAATCATTGTAAGTAAATTCTTGAAAAAAAAAAAAAAAAAGAGGCCAAAACGTCAGGTAAAACCTAACGACCGAGTTACCATCAACTAGCACAGCCAAGACACTAACTCTGATCACCTGGAAGAAATCCAATAAAAAGTGAAAAGACCAGTAGCATAAGGCCTATACAAGAAAGATACAACTTTAGCGTCGAGAAAATAGAACTTTTTTCTCTGCGACAAGATTCCAAAAATCAACAAACTGAGCTACTCTAAATAAGACAAGAGCCGGAGTCCGAACCGCAAAATCAGAATTGAATTCAGCCTGAGGTACTAGAAAAAGCCAACATGCGTTGTAAAAACCTATTAAAAAATGAATAACGATCCGACACCATCAAAACCAACATCGCGAATCAATTAGCAACAGGGAGAGGGAAAATACAAACAAAGACTAAAGAGCAAGGGAGAAAAAACACGTACCGAAACCCTAGCTCGTCGCCTGCTCTTTCGCTCTCTCTCTATATATCTCTATCTAAAAGGACGCCGGAATCGGGGAGAGGGCGGAGGCACGGACGACGGAAGGAGCAACGAATTGGGGTTGGCCGTCTCTGTCGATATATAAGACGACGGCGCCTCCAATTAAGGGACCACAAATGGATGGTTTTGATGCGGGGCACGTCATTCTGATCGGCCTCTATATATTTGACGCGTGGGATCGCTGCGGAATGGGCCCGCCTCTTAGCAGCAGGCGGCTGCGAGATATTTGAGGACTCCGCCGCAACGCGCTCACGATCCTGGGAGTGATTTAAAATGCCGAACTGTGTCTGCAGTTACGTGTCGAATACTGAATCGCCCTCGAAGACGGATGCTGTTTGTAGCAGCGGAGCTATTTATGAATGATAAATTCACTCTTATGGTACTTGCTTAGTTTAATCATTGAAAAAGAGCGAGATCAAAGATCGAGTTTGGTCTTTGGTGGAAGGGAAATTGGGATGGCATATAAAAAAGATCGAGTTTGACGGCGCATGGCGTGCACGTGTTGTAAAGGCGAAGACAAAAGAAAATTTTTCCCATGATTTTGGTAATGTCATATGCTTAACCACTGTTAACACTTTCTGTTTATGCACTTGACAAAAAAGAAACATGTCTTATTTGTTGGGAGATGCTTAGCGACTGCTTTTGACCCAATAGAGTCGTATATAAAATATATTGATATCTTTTTTGCTAAAGGTCTTAACACGATCGGTCCCACGACTATTTATAAAGTGGTAAATCGAGAAATTGTAGTTGGTCACGACGCAGACGGGTATTGCCTGACTTCGCTAAGATTCGAACCCAAAAGATATAAGCAATGCAATCCATCACATCATGATATACAATTGGTTTTAATAACTCAGCATACTTCTAATAGATCAGTCCCAAGCAGTACAACTCAACCAAAGTCAAAGTGTATGGAATGGTCAATATGACTAAATGGTGGATTGGCAAAATCACAAGCAACAAATCTCCTATAACTCTGACTTTCAAGAGCATCCATTTTTTTAATAAATGAAAGCATGATAGATTTGTGCATGCACTTTGAGTTTGAGTAGGTATATTTTGACAATCTCGTGATCTTGTCTCTAAAAAAAAAATCTACAAATATTGATTACGCACAATAGTGGACCCTACGAATAAAGTCTTAATGCAATGACTTTGTATTAGTCTTACTGAAATGACTTTGTAGATTTTGACGGCCTCGAAGAGCTTCTCAACGGAGACGAGGATGTCAAAATTACGATAGACATAAAAACAGAACAGTGTTATTTTTTTTATTTGATAAAACAAATTAAGCTCCTGTGTCGATTGATAGTCCTCGATCGACGTGGTGTTTGCTTATTAATTAATTGATACCTGAAACGGATGATAAGCATGAGAATCCGATAGACTCACAGCCTGCGCAGCCTGATCGGAGCACCATGTTGAGGCTTCAGAGTGAGAATTGTGTGCGGCGCATGAGTGTACGACGGCGACAGCTCAAACGAGAAGCGTTGAAGGATCAGGCACAGCACCAACTTGGCTTCCACCAGCGCAAAGTTCTGGCCGATGCAGATCCGGTGGCCGGCGCCGAAGGGGAAGTACGCGTTCTTCGCCGACGCCTTGGACACACCCTGCGCGAACCTCTCCGGCTTGAACTCGTCCGCGTCTATGCCCCAGAAGTCCGGGTCGTGGTGCATCTGGATGAAGGACAAGAAGAGCAGTGCGCCGGGCGGATAGACTACGTTCCCAATTTTGATGGTCTTCTTGACCTGCCGCTGGATGCCGATCGCCGGCGGGTACAGCCTCAGAACCTCGTACAGAATCATCGTCATCTGCATGCCGATGCCACATTCAATTGATTTTAGACATTTTGAGGTAAAATTAAGTGGTTCGCGAAGAAAATTAATGTTGCTTACGGTCTTCAACTGGCTCAATCCATCAAAAGTCGGCTTCTCTTTTCCGAAAACTTGCAGAACCTCTTGCCGTGCTCGTTCTTGCCAATCTTGATGCATGCTCAGCGCCACCATCGTCCATGTCAGCAACAGCGACGTCGTCTCTTGACCTGCGAAGTAAAACAGCTTGCATTCTTCCACGACCTCTTCGGTGGTCATCCCGGCCTTCCCGTGCTCCCGGAGGTGTTCCAGATTGGACTCCATCAACAAGCCAAGAAGGTCACCGTTGTTTGCTTTGCCCGATTTCATACTCTCCTCTCTCTTCTTGATTATGCCCAGTAAAATTTGTCGCACCTCTTTGTCGATCGCTTCCAATCTCTTGTTGTTTCGGGTGGGCAGAAACCTTCACGGAAGGTATCAATTACATATGAATTTTATGCAGAGACTGAATTCTTAGGCCATGTTATGTTAGTTCCAGTTATAAGTGCTCACCTGTAACCTGGGATATGCGCATATGGCAGAGTAGTGGCGACGAGCAGAGCTTGCTCATCCTGGAGCCGGAAAACTTTCCTTCCTTCCTCGAAATTAGTACCAAAAGCAGTCCGAGAAATTACATCTCCGGTGTAGCTCTGGAGCTCAACGCAAACATCTACCTCTTTCCCTGTCGCCGCCATCTTCTCCCACTGGTCGACCAGGTCCTCGCTGCAAGCAGCGAAGGCCGGCATCATGCGCTGCATGCATAATTAAGGAAAAACAAAAATCACTGACAGAATTTCAACAAACAGGTAGATAATCAAGGCGATTCAATTCTCGGACAAGGATCCCTGGTACGCGAATGGTCACCTTTAGCTTCTCCATGTGGAAAGCGGGGTTCATAATCTTGCGGTGTTTGGCCCATTTGTCGCCTTCGTGACCAACCAAGCCTCGAATGAAGTACCTCACAAGGTAGGTGGCCCTCGCCTTCCCGATCTCGCCGGTCTTGTTGGCCATAACCTCCCTCGCTTGATCAGGATCCACGATCAGCGCTCTGGGAAGCGGTCCCATCCAGTGGAACGTCACTTTGTTGTCATTCCCTGCATCAAATCCGTCATCAAATTAGTTTTCGACTTCAAGCGAACTGAAACATATATGTCAGGGCAAAGTCGTCGGCGTTCCGCTCACCGTAGGTCTCGATGACGCGCTGGAACAGGGGCATGACGCGGGGGAAGATAGCGTGGGAGAAGGCAGGCATGGGCTTGGCGCGGGCCTCCTCGGCCAGCCGCGCCATGTCCTTGAGGTCGCCGCTGAGGGGCCGGTAGGTGGAGCCCTTGAGCCCCTGCGCCCGGAGCGACTGTTCCATCCGCCGCGGCCGCCACAGCGCCCAGTCCAGCATCCTCACCGCCCATGCCGCCGCCAGTAGCAGCGCAGCCAGGATGCCGGACACCGCCAGACACGCCATGTCGGCAAATTAAACAGTCGAATCGAAGACGGCACTGCCTTCCTCACCCTTAACCGGTGGATTCATTTATACAAATTGGCGGGGCAGTTCTAGATGTTGGAGCGGTAGATTGGTCGGGAGACTTTGACTTATGGGCAACGGCTCCTCCCCGGCGTCGATGGCTGCTAACTACTATAATTTCAACGCAGACTGAGAGCGCCGTTACTAGTCAACCGCATCTCCGACATTTTCGTTAACAAAAAAAAAAAAAAACTTAACATATATCACATCTTGCAGTAATCTTTGTTACGTAAGACTGGAAGAGGTAGATTTAGTCGAGTTTTTGCAATATTTAAGCTATAATTTTAAGTCCCAATTATGATTTACTACATCGATTAAATTTAAAATGGACTGATCCAATCTTACAAAGGCATTTTTATGAATCATCAAAATAAATCGACAAGGGTTCAGAGCGGATGACACATCAATTCAGTGTTCTTAAATCAATTGTCCATTATAAATAAAAAATTTATTCGTTAATTCATCGAAATTGAAATTGATATTCGATTCATAGATGTAAAAGATAATGAGAAAGCGTCCTGCCGCAGTTTTTTGATTTACCTCCTCACATATGGTCGTAGAGCCGACCGTGTGGGACCGCTAAGGTGGTGGATTCCACTTTTTTTGCATAAGAGAAAGCATCCTGCCATATTAGGGCCGGGGATAGTTTTAAGTTTTTATGGTCTTGTATTTTTCTCTTTTCCCATTTTTCTACGCTGGTCATGGAATCACACGTAATCTCGTGTTTGCTACGTTGGTGGAGAGTCTGGAGTCGAAAGTTGAGTGCCAAGTGGTTAAGGCTATCAGAGTTAAATATCGAATAGTTGAGACAATAGAATTTGAATGTCGAGTGATTGAGATTCTTTTTTTGTTTTAAGATGAAATCCGTCATTTCAATGGTTCTACATGATCGGACTCATGACCATATGTGAGGAGTTAAATCAAAAAATTACAGTTGATCATGAAGGACGGTATTACTCAATTTCGTCAAAATTCGAATCCTTATCATCTTCTATAATTTATTCCGTCGTAATCAATTCAATTATGCCCGAAGGCGATTGAGACTCCCCAACTTGAGTCAGATATCATCCCAAATTGGAGCGAATTTAACGTAGCTGGACCCCAATTCCACGTTGATGGAGCTTGGCTGGATATGACTTTTAATTTCCCGATCACTTGACTGTGACTCTACTTTGTCACAGGGACGTGTGCTTATCTTCTCCACATCAAATGTATAAAAAATATTATTTATTTATATTATTAGTCAATTACAATATATATATATATATATATAATTAATTAATTGAGAAATAGTGATGTCCAGTATACGATGGCGGATAAAGTCCGCCAGTATGCATGTAGTAGTCTATATATAATTAATTGAGGAATAGTGATTTCGATTTTTTAAGTATATGATGGCGGATAAAGTCCGCCAGTATGTATGTAGTATTCTGCAAGTTTACTCAGAGAATTATTCAAAGGATTATGAGCAAAAAAAAAAAAATATATATATATATATATATATAATCGTAAAACAGATGTCTTCTTTCTTAAATTTATCGATTAAAATCGAATGAACCTCCACTAACTATCTAGAATTTTAATTTGATTAAAATTATTACTACATCTATAATTTTATTTTAAAAACAAAAATAAAAAGTAAAGATATAAATTATATCATAAATTTGTTTTAAAAATAACTATATTAATTATAAATTTAAAAATAAATTATATATATAGAGAGACGACAGATCCTTTTTCTTTTTTTTTCCCTTTTCTTTTCTTCTCTAATTTTTATTTTAATTCATATTTCAGTTCTTCGATGCAGCATTTAGCACGAGTAATGCTAAGTAGATGTTGTCCAATCTGCTTCATTCGATCCGTTACTAGTCCCAAAATATCATTTGTCCAGACTGTTTCATTAAATCCATTACTACACACAACTTCAGCTGAACAGTCAAATTAAATATATAGAAGTCATATTAGCGTTTATTTTTTAAGATTTTAAATTTTTTATTATACTAAAACCTGGTAGGTTTCAGATTATTGGCATGATCAAATGATTGCCCAGTTTTATTTTTTTAATTATACTATAGATATCTAGCTTATGCCGATTAATTAATCATATGAATGACCTCATGATTTATAAAAATTTTCATTGATCATCAAAGTAAATCGAAGCGCTCGTAACGAGCGGTTCATCAACCTAACATTCCTAAGTCATTCCATCACCTCAGTCTTGTTGCTCCTAATAAATTGACCAATCCGTACTCATACTGTTTCTAATCCATTTTGATGCATGGTTTGCTAAAATTATATATAGGGCTATGGTCCCGTAGGATCAAGTGTATTTGTTTTGATCCCAGATTGTTTCAGCGACTACAAAAAATATGGTGATGACTGTAGCTAGATTCATATTCGATTTACAATTTTCATAATTTTTTATTTTATTAACATGCTATCCGTACGCATGAATGTTAGATCCCGTTTTCGAATTGTTTGAATCTTTTCGGATTCATACAATATTCCTAATTTAGAAATCTTTCAATTTGTATCAGACAATAGCTAGCTAGGATTATCGTTGATGTTTGCTTATAGCGTACGTACGTAAGGGGTAAAAGTTCTCGATAATATATTTCCATTAATCCGCATGTGTGTTATGATTGATTTCAATCTAACACGTTGAACAATGCATATTCGTTGAATTTTTGTAATAGGACATCTTATTTTGGCATGTTTTCACGAAGAACAACAGTGAAATTTGATAATTAACCATCATCGATTTTCACAAAATCGTCACATTTGATCCAAAAAAAAAAACACACATAGGGTTATACTTGATTGATTGATGGACTCAACTACTGTACATGAACAGTGCACAATATAATTAGCAGCTGATTACATCACTCTTCTGCAAAAGGTAGAATCCGCGATTCAAATCCTTATCCTCTGCAAAAAGGTGCAACTCTGCTGCGTCGTAATCAACTTAGTTATGCCTCGGGGGCATGATTATATCACTCGACTCTTGTGCAAAGGGCGACCATAATAGATTTTATAGTTGATTGTAACACCCAACTGTTGTGTAAAGGGTAGGGAACAAAGAGTTTATCAATTAACTAACAAACTTAATTATTCCACTTGACTTGAGCATAGAAGGCTTAACAATTGACTGTTGTATAAATATCAATTGACTCTTTATATATCAATCCACTTATTAAATTGGAATACAATATATTGAGCAATTGATCGTGGATTAAAATGTAGTCGACTAATGGATGTATCACTTAACTAATATTATATATTTTGATATCTTACATTTCTTGGTGTATCTATTTACACAAATACTACCAAGTTAAACTAATATAATCATAAAAATGTGGATATTTAGGTAGATTTAATATATTTTATGTGAATATATATATATATATATATATGATAAAAATAATTAACTAAAGGAAAAATATTTTTAAGCTAAATATACATTTAGATAATTCATATAAAGTGAACTTTTTATAAATCATACATAGTCCAAAAAAATTGTATTATATAATTTGATTAAAGGTTTTGAGCTATGTTTAGAGAGTAACATCAATAAATTAAATTGTACTTTAGTTTAAAGATTAAATGTAATATTGATATTGTATTTACTATCTCATTTCAAATATTATTTTATTTTTTAAAAAAGTTTTCTATCCTTTTTTTAATAGCTAATTATAAATAAAATTTTAAAAAAGTAAAAATTAAAAACTTATTTTAGTGCTGCTTTCGTCAAAGCATACTATCGATAAAAAAAAATTAAAAACTTAATAATTTTATAAAGAGACAAAAGATATTAATGACCATAAAGAATTTAATTTTGTTAAAAAAAAAATAAGTTATTAAACTCATGAATAATCCCCTATAATTTATCCATATTTTTAATTTTGAACTTTTAATTAAATAATAAAAAAATACAAAAGAAAATTATTTTTTTATAAAAAAATTAAAAAAATCTTTAAAAACATTTTTTTATTTTAGTGCTACCATCATCATATGCATTATAATTAATGTATTTACATAATTGTATACCATATTTATAATTATTGTAATTATATACCATATTTATAATCATTATATTTTATAAATATTCATAATTACATAACATATTTAGAATTATTTTTTAGACCTTTTAATTAATTTATACAAATATGATTAAGGATTCAATGATAAAATTAATGAAAGTAATTATTTTTTAAGTAATGATGGCTGATAAAGTCCGCCACTGTACATGTAGTAGTCTATATATATATAATTAATTGAGAAATAGTGATATCGATTTTTTAAGTATATGATGGCGGATAAAGCCCGCCAGTATGTATGTAGTATTCTACAAGTTTGATCAGAGAATTAGTCAAAGGATTATGAGCAAAAATCAAAACCATACTTTTTTTTTATATATAGAATCGTAAAACAGATGTTTTTTTTAATTATCTAAAAAACACTCTCCGATGCTATACTCAATCTTCTTTCTTAAATTTATTGTTTAAAAGCGAATGAACCTCCACTAACTATCTAGAATTTTCATTAAAATTACTACATCTATAATTTTATTTTTTTTAAAAAATCAAAAATAAAAAGTAAAGATATAAATTATATCATAAAAAATTTTAAAATAACTATATTAATTATAAATTTAAAAATAAATTATATATATATATATATATATATATATATGACAGATCTTTTCTTTTTTTTCCCTTTTCTTTTCTTCTCTAATTTTTATTTTAATTCAGATACCAGTTCTTCAATGCAGCATTAATTTAGCACGAATAATGCTAAGTAACGTAGATGTTGTCCAATCTGCCTAATTATATCCGTTACTAGTCCCAAAAGAACAGTCAAATATATAGAAGTGATATTAGTGTTTATTTATTATATTAAAATCTGGTATGTAATTTCAGATTATTGGCATGATCAAATGATTGGCCGGTTTTATTTTTTTAATTATATTAGGTATCCAATTTACATTGATTAATGTTGTAAATGACTAACCTAATTCTACGGAAGTTTTTCATTGACCACCAAGATAAATTAAGAAGCACTCATAATGGATAGTCTATCAACCCAACAATATTCCTATGTCAATCCATTAGCTCAGTCTTGTTGCTCCTAGTAAATTGACCAATCCGTACTGACTACTAAGCCTATTGCTAATCCATTTCGATGGGTTGCTAAAATTATATATATATATATGGCTATGGTCCCGTGGGATCAAAGATTCAAAGTGTCAGATTTATTTCTCATCCCATCAGAAAGGAGATTACGACGGTCATCACTCTCTAATTCCTATGAAAGATCAACTTGCCAGTAAAGGAATTTGTTTTGATCCTAGATTGTTTCAGCGACTACAAAAAGATGACGACGACTCTAGATTCATATTAGATTTACAATTTTCATCATTTTTTATTTTATTAACATGCTATACGCACGCATCAATGTTAGATCCCGTTTTCCAATTGTTTGAATCTTTCCGGATTCATACAATTCCTAATTTAGAAATCTTTCAATTTGTATCAGACAATAGCTAGGATTATCGTTGATGTTTGTTTATAGCTAGCGTAAGGGGTAAAAGTTTTCGATAATTTCCATTAATCCGCATGTGTGTTAGGTTGGATTTCAATCTAACACGTTGAACAATGCATATTAATTCCTTGAATTTTTGTAATATGACATCTTAGTTTAGCATGCTTTCACCAAGAACAACGAATAACAACAGTGAAATTTGATAACCATCATCGATATCGTTAATTTTTCACAAAATCGTCACATTTGATTAAAAAAAACACATAGGGTCATGCTTGATTGATCGATGGACTCGACTACTGTACATGAACAGTGCACACTCTTGTGAAAGGGGCGATCATAGTAGATTTTATAGTTGGTTGGAATTTGTAAAGGATAGGCAACAAAGAGTTTACCAATTGACTAACAAATTTAATTGTTCTATTTGACTCAGACATAGAAGGTTTAACAATTGACTATTGTACAAATATCAATTGACTCTTTATATATCAATCCACTTATTCAAGTAGAACACGATATATTGAGCAATTTTGTTGATTAGGATGCAGTCAACTAATTAATATATCACTTAATTAATAGCGTATTTTGATATCTCATATTTTCTCGTATGATCTATTTACACAAATGCTACTGAGTTAAACTAATATAATCACAAAAATAAGATATTTAGGTAGATTTAAGATATTTTATATGAATATATATATATGATAAAAATAATTTATCTAAAGGGAAAATATTTTTAAGCCAAATATATATTTAGATAACTTATATAAAGTGAAATTTTTATAAATCATACATGTAATATAATATGTTAGTCCAAAAGAAATCATATTATATGGTTTGATTAAAGATTTTGAATTATGTTTAGAGAGTAGCATCAATAAATTGTACTTTAGTTTAAAGATTAAATGAAATATTGATATTGTATTTATTATCTCATTTTAAATATTAGTTTATTTTTTAAAAATTTCCTATTTTTTAATAGCTAATTACAAAAAAAATTAAAAAAAAAAAAAATTAAAAACTGATTTTAGTGCTGCTTTGGTCAAAGCATACTATCGATAAAAGAATATAAAAAAATAAAAAACTAGATTATTTTATAAATAGACAAAAGATATTAATGACCATAAAGAATTTAATTTTGTTAAAAAATTTAAGTTATTAAACTCATGAGTAATCCCCTAAAATTTATCCATATTTTTAATTTTGAAATTTTAATTAAATAATAAAAAATACAAAAGAAAATTAACAAAAAATTTTAAAAAAATTAAAAAATCTTAAAAAATACTTTTTTATTTTAGTGCTACCATCACCATATGCATTATAATTAATGTATTTACATAATTGTATACCATATTTATAATTATTGTAATTATATACCATATTTATAATCATTATATTTTATAAATATTCATAATTACATGACATATTTAGAATTATTTTTTAGACCTTTTAATTAATTTATACAAATATGATTAAGGATTCAATGATAAAATGAAAGTAATTATTTTATCTCTAAATTTCACTCTTAATTAAGCAGTCTAATTATTGTAATTATATAATTGTATACCATATTTATAAAATCATTATATTTTGTATTTTTTTCATAATTACATGCCATATTTAGAATTATTTTCTAGACCTTTTAAATAATTTATACAAATAAACTGAAAGTAATAATTTTATCTCTATATATATTTCACTCTTCTGATGTTTAAAAATTAATATTCTATATATTCACCGCCATCGATCCATCGTTCACAACTCCAATCCACTCGATCGATCCTTTGAAAATTTGTCACAGTTAACTGCTGCCGCTGCCTGTACACATGGCCAGCTGGTTGGTGTTTTACGGTGGCCTCGCTGCGCTGCTGCTGGCGGCAGCATGGGCCGTTCGGACGCTGAACTGGGCGTTGTGGCAGCCTCGGCGGCTAGAGCGTATTCTCCGATCGCAGGGCCTCAAGGGCTCCGCTTACCGCTCCATTAGAGGCGACGTCAAGGAGATCGAGCGGCTCAATGAGGAGGCATGGTCCAAGCCCATGCCTTCCTTCTCCCACGCTGTCTTCCCCCGCGTTATCAACTACTTTAGCCGCGCTGCAGAGACCCACGGTTAGCAGAGAGCTAGTCCAGTTATGTTACGTTGGTGTAAAAACTGGAATTTCAATTTCATGCAAAAGTTGGGATTTTTTTTTTAATGATGCAGGAAAGGAGAACAAGGTGACTTTCCACTGGATGGGATCGCTTCCCAGAGTCCTGATAGCGGATCCTGATCAAACGAGGGAGATTTTGGCCAACAAGAACGGCGAGATCGGGAAGGGGAAACCCAACTACTTGATAAGACATTTTCTTATAGGCGTGGCGGAACATGAAGGCGAGAAATGGGCCAAACACCGAAAGATCTTAAACCCAGCTTTCCATTTAGAGAAGTTGAAGGTCATTAATTACGTACTGATGATCCATGGTTTCAATCCAGTCAATTTGTTCCCCCTTTTAATCGAGTTTATAGTGTCTCTGTCGTTTACACGTTTGCAGAGGATGTTGCCTGCTTTCATTTCTTGTTGTGATGAGCTGGTTGACCGATGGGAGATGATGGCGGCGACAGGAAAAGAGGTAGATGTTTGGGTCGACCTAAAGAGCTTCACCGGAGATGTCATTTCGCGGACTGCTTTTGGTTGCAACTTTGAGGAAGGAAGGAAAATTTTCCAGCTTCATGATGAGCAAGCTCTACTCGTCTCCTGTTCTCTGTCAAAATCACATATCCCCGGTTACAAGTGAGCACCGATTACAGTAACAACGTGATTCATAATCAATAAAATTAATCATGGATTTGCTGATTGTTATATATATCGACCATTAATGGTATATATATAGGTATCTGCCCACTAGAATAAACACTAGAGTGGAAGCGATCTATAAAGAGGTGCGAGATATTCTACTGAGCATCATCCGCAAGAGAGAGGAGAGCATGAAATCGGGGAACGCAAAGAACGACGACATTCTCGGCTTGTTGTTGGAGTCTAATCTGCAACACCGCCGAGAACACGGCAACGCCGGGTTGACCACCGACGAGGTGGTGGAAGAATGCAAGCTGTTGTACTTTGCAGGCCAAGATACGACGTCGCTGTTGCTGACATGGACGATGGTGGTGCTGAGCATGCATCAAGATTGGCAAGAACGAGCACGGCAGGAGGTTCTGCGAGTTTTCGGAAAAGAGAAGCCAACTTTTGATGGATTGAGCCACTTGAAGACCGTAAGCATTCAATAATTTTATTCAACCTTCATTGCAAAATCAATGACTGAAATCAAGTTAACATGCATATGGAAGGTGACTATGATTCTGTACGAGGTGCTGCGGCTGTACCCGCCGGCGTTAGGGTTTGAGCGGATGGTGTTCAAGACAGTGAAGATTGGGGATGTGGTCTACCCTCCCGGAGTCCTGTTCTTCTTGTCCGTGATGCAGATGCACCACGACCCCGACTACTGGGGCAAAGACGTGGAGGAGTTCAATCCGGAGAGATTTGCAGAAGGCGTGTCCAAGGCGTCGGAGAAGAATGCGTTCTTCCCCTTCGGCAACGGCCACCGGGTCTGCATCGGTAAGAACTTCGCTTTGCTGGAGGCCAAGTTGGCGTTGTGCTTGATCCTTCAACACTTCTCGTTCGACCTCTCGCCCACGTACATTCACGCACCGCACACTGTTCTAACCTTGAAGCCTCAGCATGGCGCTCCGATCAGGTTGCGCAGCCTTTGAGTACATCTTTTCCATATATATATATATATATATATATATATATATATGAAGGGTTTCTAAATCATAAATTATATATTGCACATGAATCCGATCGAAAAGATTCAAATAATTTTAAAACAAAATCTAGTATTTGTGTAGACATATATTAGACAAAGAATTAGTTGGGGGACTTTTTAGAATATATATGACGGCGGCCACTCTATCAACCAGCATCTTAGTAATTCCCGTAGCAAATCACACATTGAGAATATCTCCATCCTCTTACTTTGAAAAAATCCCCTAGAAGATCACATTTTGATCATTTTTCTAACGAGAGACAATCCTCACAACAATACATTCACTTTGAAAAATAGATTACACCGAAAATATTCCTAATCAGAAATATCTCCACTAAAACTACAAATGAATTGATCCTATCCGTGAGCTTTTAAAGGTGGCTCAAAAAAATTGTTAATCAAAAGTAGTACATTTTTTTTCTTCAAAATATCTGTTCTCCAATCGATTTGTTACTAGTCCCAAACTATGGTTTGTCCAATTACGGTTTCATTGAATCCATTGCTACCCAAAACATCAGCTGATGGATCGCATTTATTTTTGAAGATTTTTAAATTCTTTATCGTTTTAAAACCTGAAGATTTCAGATATTATTTTCGTGATCAATTAATTGCCTGCTGTTATTGCTCGTAGTAAAATGATCAATCCATTAATATTTATTTTTTTGAGTTAGGTGATCTTCTTCTTAATTAATTTGTTTATCGAATAACTTTCAAAATATTCATTAAACATTTAAGAATCAATCCTCTGATATTATTTCTAAAACAGATGCCCAACAATTTGATAAATTTTATTGCACAGTGCTCAACAATCAATTTGGCTGAAAAAGAAAGTAATTTTAATTTGAGCAGTCATAAATATAATACCTAATCAAAGAAAAAGAGCATGATGTGATCTACTCAAAGCCTGCGCAACCTGATCGGAGCGCCATGCTGAGGTTTCAAGGTTAGAACAGTGTGCGGTGCGTGAATGTACGCCGGCGAGAGATCGAACGAGAAGCGTTGAAGGATCAAACACAACGCCAACTTGGCCTCCAGCAAAGCGAAGTTCTGACCGATGCAGACCCGGTGGCCGCCGCTGAAGGGGAAGAACGCCTTCTTCTCTGACGCCTTGTACACGCCTTCCGCGAATCTATCCGGCTTGAACTCCTCCACGTCTTGGCCCCAGTAGTCAGGGTCGTGGTGCATCCGGATCACGGACAAGAAGAGCAGGACGCCAGGTGGGTAGACCACGTTCCCAATCTTCACGCTCTTCAACACCTGCCGCGGAATCCCTAGCGCCGGCGGGTACAGCCGCAGAACCTCGTAGAGAATCATAGTCAACTGCCATGTTAACTTGATTTCAGTCATTGATTTTGTAAGTAAGGTTGAAGAAAATTAATGTCGCTCACGGTCTTCAAGTGGCTTAATCCATCAAAAGTTGGTTTCTCTTTTCCGAAAGTTTGCAGAACCTCCTGCCGTGCTCGTTCTTGCCACTCTTGATGCATGCTCAGCACCACCATCGTCCATGTCAGCAACAGCGACGTCGTCTCTTGGCCTGCGAAGTAGAACAGCTTGCATTCTTCCACCATCTCGTCGGTGGTCAACCCGGCGTTGCCGTGCTCTCGGCGGTGTTGCAGATTAGACTCCAACAACAAGCCGAGAATGTCGTCGTTCTTTGCGTTACCCGATTTCATGCTCTCCTCTCTCTTGCGGATGATGCTCAGTAGAATATCTCGCACCTCTTTATCGATCGTTTCCACTCTAGTGTTTGTTCTAGTGGGCAGATACCTATATATACCAGTGGAGGATTGCAATCAGTAAATATTCCATGATTAAATTAATTGATTCTGAATCAAAAGAAATCACGTTGTTACTGTAATCGGTGCTCACTTGTAACCTGGGATATGTGATTTTGACAGAGCACCGGCGACGATCAGAGCTTGCTCATCATGAAGCTGGAAAATTTTCCTTCCTTCCTCAAAGTTGCTACCAAAAGCAGTCCGCGAAATGACATCTCCGGTGAAGCTCTGGAGGTCGACCCAAACATCTACCTCTTTCCCTCTCGCCGCCATCATCTCCCATCGGTCAACCAGCTCATCACAACAAGAAGAGAAAGCAGGCAACATCCTCTGCAAACGAGTAGACGACGGGCACACTATAAACTCGATCGATTAAAAGGGGAAAAAAATTGACTGGATCGAAGCCATGGACCATCAGTAATGACCTTCAACTTCTCTATATGGAAAGCTGGGTTTAAGATCTTGCGGTGTTTGGCCCATTTCTCGCCATCATGTTGCACCACGCCCCGAAGAAAATATCTTATCATGTAGTTGACGTACCCCTTCCCGATCTCGCCGGTCTTGTTGGCCAAAATCTCCCTCGTTTGATCAGGATCCGCGATCAGCACTCTCGGAAGCGGTCCCATCCAGTGGAAAGTCACCTTGTTCTCCTTTCCTGCATCAAAAATCCCAACTTTTGCATAAAAAATTCCAGTTTTTATATACACCAACTGGAAGAGGGAAGAAGGGTTCTCTGCTAACCGTAGGTCTGTACGTCGCGGCTTAAGAAGTTGGCAGCGCGGGGGAGGATAGCGTGGGAGAAGGAAGGCATGGGCTTGGACCAGGCCTCCTCATTGAGCCGCACGATGTCCTTCACGTCGCCTCTAATGGGGCGGTAGGTGGAGCCCTTGAGGCCCTGCGATCGAAGAATGCGCTCAAGGCGCCGCGGCTGCCACAGCGCCCAGTTCAGCATCCGAACGGCCCATGCCGCCGCCAGCAGCAGCGCAGCGAGGCCACCATAAAACTCCAGCCAGGCCATTTAATTTGGCAGGCAGCAGCAGTTAACCGTGACAAATTTTCAAGGGATCGAATAGATTGGAGTTGTGAACTACGGATCGATCGATGGCAGTGGATATATAGATTTTTAAACCTGCTCGATATATCACTTGCTATGCTAGAGAAGAAGAAGAGTGAAATATAGAGACAAAATAATTACTTTCATTTTATCTTTGGATCCGTAGTCATCATATTTGTATAAATTGTTTAAAAGGTCTAGAAAATAATTCTAAATAGGGCATGTAATTATAGAATATAATGATTATAGATATGGTATATAATTGCAATAATAATTATAGATATGGTATGCAATTGTATAATTATAATGCTTATGATGGTAGCACTCAATGCTATTTCAACTATCTAAATTTGCAGTGGGCCACTTCGCCTTCCTAGAAGTGGCTCTTTGCCTTCTAGAAGCAATGGATAAGGCAAAGGATATGCGGTGGGGCCTCTTTGCCTTCTAGAAGCAATGGATGTGCGGATCTCTTGTGGAACCAATAGATTTTGTTTTCTTAACGTTCAATACCTGAAATTTATCGCATGTTAAATGCACCTATTTCTTTTATAATCGGTGGCGGTCATGATATATTGAACGCCGTCAATCACAAAAGTTATTATCCAAGTCAACAAGTGTCGGCACAATACGAGCAGCGCTGAGTGCAGCGCCATCGCCTTCATCCGAAGACAGCGCCGCCATGTCCGCCGAGTTTCTTATCTCGCTGCTTCGGGCTCTGATGATTTACCCGGTCGCCGTCAAGATTGGAAGCATGACGACGACACTTATGGGACAGATTTTGGCGTCATGGGCAGAAGCTTTCAGAAGCTCATTGCTTTTGTCGCATTGCGTGGAGATAAATCCGAGGCGACTTTAATTTCTCAGTTTTTGTTATTTTATTTTCCTTATCTCAACAAGGACAACATCTTAACAGCAGAAATTCTTAATCTATTCTTCGACAAAGTAGACATATTCAAAGCCTACGCAGCATTATTTGAGCACCATGTTGTGGTTGCAGAGTGATGAGAGTCTTGGGCGCATGAACATACGCTGGCGAGAGCTCAAAAGTGAAGCGTTGTAGGATCATAGACAGTGCCAACTTGGCTTCCAGCATCGCAAAGTTTTGTCCGATGCAGATTCGAGGGCCACCGCCGAAGGCAAGGAAGGCATACTTGTCATTCGATGCTTTTGAAATGCCATCTTTGAATCGATCCGGGTTGAACTCTTTGGAGTCGTTGCCCCAGATGTCTGGGTCGTGCTGAGCGAAGACGATTAGCAGTGCGATAAGTACGCCCGGGGGGCACGTTATATCTCCGAGTTTTGTTGCCTTGGTAGTCTGCCTGTGCACGAATATAGCAGCCGGGTAGAGCCTGAGAACCTCATAGAGAATCATTGTCACCTGTAGCGTAAATTTCAGCAGACATTATATAATTTGAAGGGCTCCTGACCAATATCATTTGCTAAGTGCGCAAATTTAGGATACTCACAATTTTAAGTTGACCCAATCCATCAAAATCTGGTGTCTTCTCACCAAATGCAGCAAGGACTTCTTCTCTAGCTCGAACCTGCCAGCTAGGATACATGCTCAGCACAACCATTGTCCATGTCAGTAAAACAGAGGTCGTCTCCTGCCCTGCGAAGTAGAATAACTTGCACTCTTCCATCACTTCATCCTTGGTCATCCCAGCATTCTTGTTCCCTTGTTCTTGATAGTACTTCATGTTGGATTCCATCAACAATCCCAGCATGTCACCGTTGTGTGGTTTACCCAGTTTCATTTCTTCTTCTCTCTTCTTTATTATGCCTCCCAGAATTTCGCGGATCTCTCTATCAATTGCTATTATTCTATTCTTCTTTCTAGTTGGAAGAAATCTGCACACGAGAAGGTAGACATTAGTCAGTCACTTAAGAAAAGTTAGTTGCTTTATATCGACGCTAAATGACAGTAGTAAATTGACCATATTTGCTCTTATCTGGCATCATTGTATGTCCTAACCACATTGGGTGACTAAACAACTGGACCAGTTGCAAAATGTTCTAGATTTTGCCATTTGGTTTCACGGAATTTCATTTCATCTGATGACTGGAGTCTTTAGGGCTGTTGAATCATCAAGTGTCCAATCTTGCTTTGTTATGTAGGAGGTGGTGGATTTGGCTAACTACACACCTTGCATTGGGTTTGGATGTTAAGTGTTTACTTACCTAAATCACAGTGACTGGATGGTGGCTGTGGTAGATAAACAGATAGTCACACCTACAGAGAGAGAGAGGACATCTGAAAGCAAGAGACTTATGCTATTCTAGCATTACATTCTGGAGTTGTTTTGGTTTATGAGGTGGCCTGATGGGTTTGTGATATGTAATCAGTTGCAGAATATGTTTGCTTCATGTGGCTCGAGGATGACCCCAGTTAGGAGAATTCAAACCTCAGAGCCATTGTGAGAATTATCTTCAGTGAAGGAACATGACTTTATGGTGCTAGCAAATAAGAGGAGTTGGATAGCAGAATCATTCTGGATCATCTTTTACAAGACCAATGAAGGAAGATAACTTTATGGTGCTAGCAAAAAGAGTCTTACATCAACTGATTTTCATTTCAGGCTTGGGGTCTTTTTCATCCACACTAGTTGAAAGCACATACATATTCATATTCCTTGAATAAAATGTAACTCCCATGCTAATATAAGAAACTAAATTTATGAATCAGATATTTATGGGATTAACACCTCAACTTAAATAATGTACTATCAATACTTAAAACATAAAATCAGCGACAATTTACCGAATGATGTACCTAAAATTTTAAAATAACAAACAGAAGCACAATACTTTGAAATTTATCAAAGGGGACACTTATTTCCCCAAATGTTACTCCATCTAACTTGCTTCGTTGGACTTATTATTTAAAAGTGTTTGACGACCTATAAGGTTAAAAATATAGGGAAAATAACATGAACAAAGGGTCATCAAATTTTTTTTTACCAAAAGTGTTTGGACGACAACCAGTCAACTGGAATCATTTCCAATTGACTAACATAGTTGTCTAGTACCCTTGGCAAAAACTGTTTGACAACCTTATAAGTCTCAAAATTAAGAAAAAAATATAAGCAAACTCAAGGACCCCAAGAATGTAAATGTTCATTTGACACATATTCGAGACTTCTAGTAGTGTCAAAAAAACTAGCAAAAAGTGTTTGATGATCATAAAACACTCAAAATCTTTAAAAAATGAACAAGAACAAACTTAAAGGACCCAAGAGTGAAACAATAAACATTTGACAGAATTATAAGGTTTAAAATTTGGAAAAAAAAAATAAACATAGATAGACTCAGGGAATCTCAAGAGTGCAAAAGTTCTCATTTGATACGAATTTGAGGGTCTCAAGAACCATCAAGAACTTTTGACCAAAATGTTTGATGCCAACTAATCGCCTAGAATCACATCTAGTCAACTAGAGTCACTTCCAATCATCTGAGCTCACTTCTCAGTTAATTGATGGATTGAGAGATAATTAGTACAATGAAATGGATTGGATGGAGGTTACAAAATAAGTGAGCTCTTTGGTAAATTCAAAAGTAATGATGCACCCCTTTGGTATGAGTAGGATATTTGCTAAATTACCATAAAACAATAAAGCATTAACTTATAAAGGGCAAATTAATATCTATAAAAAAAAGGGCAAACATGAGATTACTAAGAACCCCACCACAGGTCATTTATTTGACTTTAAAAATCTCATCATTAGGAAATTACATTCACATGAGTTCAGAGATCTAAGCATTGATTGAGAGTTTTCTTTTGTGAGCATTACTTAGTCTTATAGTTGATTAGAGGTGATCATATACTTATAATTTGGAATTTGAGCCTTAGCTATAAATGGAGTAAATTGTGACCCTTTAATTTAGTATCACATTATAAGTAATAGACTAGCAAATGAAGTTTACAGACTGAGATGTCTATTACTATTAACTTAAGCTAAAGGATCTTGTCTAAATGTTCGAGCTGAAGGGGATAATAAGTCAATTACCCATTTAGGCAAGTTGTGACATGTTATATACAATGATAACCAACATGATGACAATCAAGGACAATAGATGGCCGTATGGAGAACTACTTTTTTTTTTTCTAGGTGGAGGCTGAGGCTAAGGCAAGCAAGGCTGCATATTAGGAAAAACAAAATCTATGATCGTGGTTAGAAATTATTGATGATGCTAAACAGTCAATATGACCATGGGAAAACTGTAAGATAACTCATGTGAATGTGATTCATTTCTCATGGCTAAGATAGCATCTAGCGAAAGCTTAGTCAATGAAGAGGTGATGAGGAGATCTATAATCACACCTAATAATTTCTCATAGTGATGGGTTGTGCTTGAACCAATCCAATACATCAGACGCCACATTATTTCAGATAAATAAACTCAGTTGAAAGTGAATTCGAAAAAGAGGAAAATTGACCTGTATCCTGGGATGAACAGATTTTGAGAAACCTGAATTAGGAGTTCACTCTGCTCTGTTTGCAACTGGTGAATCCGTCTTCCCAGTTCATAGCTGCTACCAAAAGCTGCTCGAGAAATGGCATCCACAGTGAGGCTGTGGAACTCAGGCCAAACATCTATCTCACACCATCCCTCTGAACCCACCTTTCTCACCCATCTGCTGACCATTTCATTGGCACACGCGAAAAATGCCGGCAACATACCCTGCAATCAACAAGGAAAAGATGCACATAAAAACGTCATCTTCCATAGGAAGCAAGCAAGTGAGAATCAAGCAAATATGATGACCTTCAACTTCTCCAAGTTGAAAGCAGGGTTTAGAATTTTTCTGTGCTTGAACCACTTATCCCCGTCGTAGGAAGCAAGTCCTTTGATGAAATACTTCCCAAATGGGTTCGTGCTCGGCCTTTCGAATTCACGAAACTTGGAAGAAAGCACCTCCTTGATCAGATCGGGGTCCATAATGTTCACTCGGGGCATAGGTCCAACCCAATTAAATGACAATTTACCTGTGTAATCGCATGAACAACACTAAACCCATCCATCAAGATTCAATTTTTGAGCAAGCACAACGTTGTAATAAAAGAAAGACGCGGAGCTTGCCGTATTGGCGATAGTGGCGGTGGAAGAGGGGAAGGATGCGAGGGATGATGTCGTGGGAGTCCAAGGGCATGGGCTTGGCGCGCGCCTCCTGGAGGAGCCGGTTGTTTTCCTTGATGTTGCCGAAGGGGAAGCGGTAGGGGCTACCGTCGAGGCCCTGCGCCCGGAGCGCGCGCTCAAGACGCCGGGGCTCCCACCACACCCAGTTCAACATCCGGACGATCCAAACGACGAGCAGCATCGTGGCCGCGCCCCATGCCAAGCTCCACACAACCGCCATCCCCAACGCCGTAAATCTGGTCCCTTCCGAACCAAGAAGTCTAAGGCTAGATGCTTTATAACTGCGAAGGGCTGATGGTCTTCTGGGGTGACCTCAGTGATTACGTCACACATTTTGGAGTTACACGATAAGCGTGTAGCAAAATAAGATAAACATCGGCGCTGGCCTTCTAGAAGAAGATTCAAGACCTTAATTTGATTTAGAAACATTTTGTAGCGGGCTGCTTCAGGCCCAATACGGGCCAGTAGCTGCAAAATTCTTCATTTCTTTCCCTTTCAATCATCGTGTCAGTACTACTGTTCTAACACTAGTATTGACAAGAGCTGATTGTTAAGTTTTACCCGACATATCATATACTAACAAATAATAAATTGAAGGAGTTGAACACACACACATCCACGGTATAATTTTGATCGAATTAGAAATACTAGTGATATTGTTTCAACCAGTAAAGGTCAAAAATCATTGCAGAGTAGATATAATTAATCATGGTCTTATGCTAAAACATCGATCGATCTCAAAATATTACAAGGATTGGAGATGCAATGTACAACAAAATTAGAGAGTTAAACCTATCCAACTAGCTAAAAATAAGAAATTCTATCTATATGCCATATGTTGAGTATTGCCATGGAAGAAGGAATCAGGAAGTATATCTTGGAGTAGACCGTAGTCAGTGTACTGCAGAGAAGGTGGCAGGTTTGCCAGATACAAACTAGGGTTTGTGCTCGTAGCCTGCAGCACTGGCGACTGACTGTCGAGCTGAGACATTTGGTGCATCGTCAAGAAGCTTGTCGTCGCCGCCGGCGTGGGCACAAGAGAATGAGCAAACAGGTGTGCGCCCCGGCCTCTGAGGGTTGCTGGGCACTGATGAGTGTGTTTCCCCTCATAAGTAGTTATCACAATTGTGGGATCTTGATGGCTCCTCTCCACCCTCTTCTTCACTGGGCACTTCTGGCTCGTGCAACGATAGTAGTTCCTGCATAATGTAACGTACGGATGATTATTTTGTTAGTTTATCCTCCTATAATAAAGTGATTAAGAATTGATCTATATATGCATGTAAGCAGCGATGATATTTATGTTTGCAGCAGATTGGATAGCTAATTTATTACCTCGGGAAAGGGCTGTTCTTGACTGCTTTCTGGCCATATTTCCTCCAACGATAGCCGTCTTCTAAATGATCAACCTCACTTTTTGTGACAAATGCATAACGAGGTTCCCTTTGCCTCTTCTCTCCTTTCTTCTTGCCTTTGTTCCTGTGTTAATTAAGAGTAATATATCTTAATACATATATGCGTGTAAAATAAAATTGAAGGCATGATGAACAACTCACGTGTTCTTCGACATGTCACTCTCTTTATCTGCTTGCCCTGGACTCACTAGTAACTTCTCCACCTCCCCTTCCTCTTCCTTCCCAGTTTCCTGCTGCTGCTTGCATCGCTCTCCGTCTTCCTCTCCAGCCGCCTCGATTGAAGAAGAAGAAGTCGACGAGTACGGCGTCATCACACCTCCGCTTCCGCCGGAAACGATGACCGGCGCAGAGTTATATATATAGTCACCAGCATTTTCAGCACCAGAGTCTCTGAAATTGCTACCATAATATGCAAAGCTGGCGAGAGGAGATGAGAAACTATGATCCAGATTGGCGGGGCCGCCGTGAGCTGGATTCTGGTAGATGAGCGCCGACAGCTCGTCGTGGAACAGGAAGGGGCAGTTCTCCCACTCTCGACGATCCCCTCCGGCCATAGCGATCTGAGAAAAATTAGTGCAATTTGTGCACGGAGATCGACAGATCGAGTGTGGCTGCTAATCTCTACGCTGGTGCAAAGATAGGGAGATGGATTGAAAGAGAAGATAAAGGACTCTAGTCTTCTCCGTGTGTAACTAACCTCTTTATGCTTTTTTTTTGGTCACCTTCTCCTTCTCCTTTTAATTTTTTAAAAGAAATTACTAAGAACGTAACCGAGTGTGGAAGTAATCCGCCGCGTTCTAAGCGTGAGCAACCGGCCGTCTCCGGTCGCTGGGAGAGAACAAGTGAACCGATTATTGGCAGGTCGACAGACGCGTGCCAGCGTGGGAAAGCACCGGCGTTTGACCGCTGAGCGGCACGTGACTGCGGCGCTGACCCGTTGCAGCATGGTCCCTGCGGTGAGGAGACGACGTAGCCGTCATTCGAAGGTATTGGCGCTTTTGACCGTCGGATCTGACAAAAGCGTAGATGGGGTGTGATCGAACGGCGGTGTGAACGGCAGCGGTTCGAGATGCGAGACCGCGTTAAATGTCGATAATGGAACGGCATGTGATTCGCCTAGCAGAATATAGGTCGTTGCCGGTCTCCGTTCACATTGAAAAAAATTGATAAATCCTAATCAGTCGCATTTACTTAATCCCTAAAAGTGACATCCCACAAAAATTTTTCATTGATCATCAGAGTAAATCAGAAAGTGTACGCAGCGATTAACCCAGAAGAAAAATTTCTACAAATACGTCGTAGTTGGAGATCGAACCGCGAATATCTGAGTGATAACCTAAATGTCTTACCGCGGTACCATGACCCGGGAACCTCTGTTCACATTGAGCGTGCATGAAAAGGGTGGCATGTTAATTAAGATCTTAGAAACTTTAAGGAAGTATTTGTAAATTGGATGTATAATTTAACTATGATTTCTTGTCGATAGAACTTCGTCATATGTATTAATACGAATGCTGAAAAAAATTTGGAGTTGAGTGATTGATTAATTAATTCAGAAGGGCTCCATGTATTGTATAGAATAGGCTTAAATATTAAAATTAGTGGTTGCTGCCTAAGCAATCTTTGACTTGTTACATGCTCTACATGAATTCAAATGCAATAAGTATTTCATCATCGATTTGCCAACTTTATAGCTATATATAGCTCCTTGATAGAGATGAAAGAGTATAGTGCATTTAGCTTCGGTTGACAAAGTTTAACTATGTACAACATTAATAATTTTTATTACAAAGTAATGCATCACAATTCTATTCTTCACAATATTTAGGTGCCACAATTATATTGTTCATTTTTTACTATTATGTCGAGCAAATATCACGGTCCTATTTTAACAGGTGTAATGATTCTATTAGAGAATGAACGGACAGCATCATAATTAAGTCAGTATGGACTAAGCTAAACATTGGCCATTATGACATAAAGAACCTAATCTCAACTAACCTTTTGGCCTTGGCATATTCCTCATCATCAGATAATGGATCATGATAAATTAATGACGACTAGATTAATATTTAATCACCAAAACTAATAATAGGGAGGATTGATTGCGGCTTCCGTATATCTTTAAGCTTCTTTAATAAGGCGATGATAAATTAAAAGAGTACATATTCGCCTAACTTTACTGTTGAAGGCTCGCTTAATGCATATGTTCATTAGTTAATTAGTTAGGCACACCTACGAATCATCATATAATTTATTTAGAGATAGATAGATATCTCATGCAACAAGCAACTGGCTTATAATTTGAGAATGTCTGCACTGGTAATTTTCAATGGCTTATGATGATTTGAGAATGTTTGCAACAAGCAACAAGCAACTGGCTTATGATGATTTGAGAATGTTTGCAACAAGCAACTGGCTTTATGATGATTTGAGAATGTTTGCAACAAGACATACCAAGGGGACTAATTGCCAAGTTCTCAACCCGTAAAGCCACAACCTACCAACCCAACATAGAAAAACATTAAGAACGCACGGCATGAATGAGGAACAAGTGAGTGATGCCCTTTACCAAAGCCACAAGAAAACAGTCATTGAGCACCCAAAGGTATTGAGGCTTTTCCCTGCAAGTGTAGATTCACAATCCATCTCACTCAATGAGGGAGGAGCTTATTCAACATAAAGGAAGCTACCTAAATCCTAGGCAAGAAGAACAACTTTGTGATAAGTTTGAAAGAGACATGCTATGAGATCATGCAGCTATCATTGCTTCCTCACATCTACAACTAAAGTGTGGTCATTACTAACTTGGACTACCCAGAAGAAGTAGGGGAAACCACCCAACAACTCTTCCTATTCTTGCAAGGGTTTAGGACATTTAACTATAGTATCTAGCTAATACATTAAGTTTAGCCAACATTAGCGACAATTGGATGAACAAAATTTCATCCAAAGGTGTGATATTAATTCTGCATGTGCAAGAGGTGAACAGTGACAATGGTATATACATAATGCCACAAGCTTGTGATCCTAAGTTGAATGAGACCAAGTTTTATTTCAAGTAAAACAATCATCCCTTTGTCTACAGTAATAAAGGATGCAACACGGAATACATTACAAAATTATATACCCCTAAAACACAATGGTACTTTGAGATATAATATATAAGAGATAGGTTTAAAATAGAAGATCAATAATCCACAATCCTGACATTAAATTAACCAAAACAAAGTAACATTATGACCACAACTAGTGCATTATTGCTTAGCAACTCTATTGATATACAGGAGATTAAAAGATACATGTCCGATGGCATACTATTGATATATGTCTGAAATACCATTGATTTTAGAAAGTTACATGCGGTTATTTTGACAACAAAGTTTGTTGCGGCTTGTTTAACTTTAAGAAAAGATAATTCATTAATGCTTAAATACGCGAGACAAACAAACTCCTACTTGCATATAAATTGAAGAAGACTAAAAAGAACAAACCTGTAACTAAGCCCCGGAGTAATCCCAAAGCCAATTCTTTTATGGATACTGATCACTTCCTCTTTCTAAATATGTAGACATCCGTCTCCTCGTAGGCGTAATCTGGATGAAGATCCTCATGCGGTACTTTTTCAATCACCGGGAAGGTCCGGTGACACAATTCCCAGAAAACCTGGTGCGCCTCCGGTGACCTCAGCTGGTACCCCAGCAGAATGGCTCCATCATCCGCAACGAGCGCCTCCATGGCGGAGACTAGCTGAGCGGCCGAGTCTTCCATGTACACAACGTCGGCAGCGATCACAAGGTCAAACGGTGGACGGAGGGTTCTGATCTGTTCCGAGTTGTTCCAATAGAGTTGGGCGTGCTTAGGAGCCCGTGGGAGAGCGGAACGGTTGCGCTTGAGGTTACGACGGAGGGCGGGCATGACGGGTGCGATGTCGGTGAGGACAACGTCGAGGCCGAGAAGGAACAGGCCAAGGCCGGCGGGGCCACATCCTGCTCCGAGCTCGACAGCGCGCTTTCCTGGGAAGCGGAGGAGGTCCGCGTAGGGGTTGGGATCGGGGGCGACGGAGGGGCGTGGGAGCCAGCGGTCGACGAACTTGACGAGGACGAGGGAGCAAGGCCAGACGGAGGTGCCTACGTGCATAGATCCGTTGTCCTGCTCGAAGGTGAGGACGGCGCCGCCGACGGGGAGCTCCACGACCGGCGAATCGGTGAACCGCATCGGATTCTGATACGCTGTCGGGGAGGCAACGGTTTAGGGGTTTGTCGCCGCGAAAATACCCTCGGCGCGAGCCAACCGGATAAATCTATCCCTAAATTCGAAGGGATATGGGCCAGACTAAAGCTAAAAGCCCATATCACCGGCCCATCTTGCTACTTCAAAAATTATAAAATTGATAATATGACCTTGATCTCATCTTGGACTTGGTATATCCAATCAATAGCAAGAAATTGAAAGGAAGAAGTCGATTCCAACTACATGATCGAATTGTCCTGTCTGTTCTCAGTGATCTCAATCGTCAACTTAGTTGCGTTAAGACAGGAACAGAGCTATCCTAGGCCTAGGCAGCACCAATACGCCTCATCGTCTTCGTATCCACCACCCCTTTCCCTTTGTTTCTTGTTGCGTTCCTCTCGTAGTGTCCGAACTGATGCAGCGGCTTGGAATTCGTATCCAGAAAGTACAGTATCACCACCATGAACACCGAGGACGCAAACATGGGAATCGGCCCAAAGATCCACAGCAACAGCGTGGTGGAGACGTACAGCGCCCGCAGCCCGAGCGACCAGAAGTTGCCGCCCCGTATCACCGCGTCCTGCACGTAGTACACCGGGATGTCGGACTCCAGCGTGCTCATCATGAAGCTGGTCTGCACCAAGTACCCCGCCGAGTGGATGAAGCAGGTGAAGGCCGCCAGGAAGCAGACGAGCAGGGAGACGTACTTGACGGTGGACGTTGTTTGGCTGATGTCGCCGTAGATCACTTGGGTCATCAGCACCTTGCTGCTGCCGCCGATCCATGTGCCGATGAGGGAGCTGAGGGCGATGGAGAGGGAAGCTAGGTTGCTGGACGCCGTAATGCTGCTCGATATCACCTGCAGAGCTACCCCTGTTTCCTCCGGACTCCTCTGCACGCACACAATTATGGCCGTCAGCTAAAGATGAAGAATTCTACTTGGGATTTGTGTTTATTACCTGCATCAATCTTTCGACCCATGCACGCTTATTGTGGTTCTCCAATCCAATGACAGTGGTTTCTGGTAGTCTGATGATTCTGTAGAGAAGGAAGAGATGGTAGCCTAACATTACAGCCAAACCAGCAGGGACTAATACCAAATCTATGGTGTTTCTATCCAGCAGCATCTCTGATCTCTCTGTTCTGCTTCTCTTGCAAAGCTTTCTTCTTCCTCACATATGTCTGACGAGGCAACGCAGATTTATTGGAAAACTAGCATGCTTTGCTTAGCTTGTTAATTTTGCTTTCGGATGTATGAATCTGTTCAGAATTCAGATTAATTTCAGGGAACGGCATGGAGTAGGAAGCTGAAACAAGTTTCTTTTAAGCTGATGGGTTTGCTTGCACTCTATCAATTGGCAAACGGGGTCATGTTATATTGAGTGTTTATTTTTTCCTTCTGCCTATTTGATTTGGGTTTTGTGTCGTGAAACCCTCGTTTTCTGTTTACTTATGGAGTTTAATGCATTGATTTGTCAGCAGAGGATCGGATATGCCGGGAGTATTTGGATGTCTTCTGAAGTACACACAGAATCTCCAATCACGGATGGCAACCACGAAGTGAAGGCCGATTACTGGACTGAAGGGGCTGGCTCCCTATTTACAAGACTCATTCCGCCGGCGGAATTGCAGGGGTTAATCACGTTCCAGCAGACCATTCTGACGTATTCGTCTTGTACCGGCGTTCCACAGCCTTCCTCGTAGCTGTAGCCGTGGCCGTGGGTGGGCGGCGGCATGAGCTGATCGATGGCGACCTTGGCGTTCTGGATGAGCCAGTCAACGGCCTTGCTGGGGCGGTCGTAGCCGAGGCGGTCCTGCACGTCTAAGAACTGGATGGCGGTGTGATCCGAGAAGCGCAGGCGGCGGTCGCGCAGGCCCTTGACCGTTACCATCTTGCTGTGCCTGTCCTTCCTCCCCGTGGACCGATCAATGCCGCCGCCGTTTACCTCCAAGGCTTCGCCGGTCCACGGCCGCCGGCATTTTTGCCGCTTGAACCGGCGGTTGCCTTCTTCCATGAAATGACAAGGCCAACAGAGATCATTCAATACTGTAGAATCAGAACAGAACTTGGACGACGGGTGGCGGCGGCGGCGGCGGCTGCATCGACTGTACAATAGGAGAAAAAGGACCATTTAGTGATGAGGCAGAGCAAGATCCCAAAATTTTGAACCGCCCCAACTTCTTACTGGAAGTATCTATCTCATTCTCAGCAAGAATCCGTTCAATAAAAATATTTCAACAATAATAATATTAATCAACGGATTGTTCTTAATACACCACAGAAAAAGCTCATTCATCTCTAGTGTACACTTGCCTCCACCACTTTATATTTATATGATATATTAACATGGAACCTATCCAACCTGTAACATTTTTCCTTTTTATTTTTATTTTGAGAAAGTCTGCCGGTTGATCCTTTCTAATAACACAAAACAGTTAAAGATGGATTTGATTCGTATATATTGATAATACATCTTCCAAATCTAACTTCCAAATCTAATTTTTTTTTAAATAAAGTTTCTGATCATCAAGATCTCAGAGATTTTGAAAAGGTAAAAGGTAAATTTTATTTTTCCTCTCTTGGTTTCTCTTGTGCAAGTGTAAATATATATAGCTTTAATGGAGCCAAAATTCTGCAACTACAAGCCAGGCTTGCACCAGCATCCAAACAACTAGTCAATAGTTGTTGGTTCTATCATTGTGGTGGATAAGGAAGCATCATTAACTTCCATCTCCTGATGTTCAAATGACTGCAAAAAGACACTTGAGCCAATTAAATGATCGATATTCCTGCAGTGATTGTGTACCTGGCAGGCCAAGAGAATAAATACTGTTTTGATATTTTGATCCTCGATATAAAGCGCATCCGAAGTGTACAGAATAAAATATAGATACCTGTTTCAATCGATTAGCAAGACTAAAAGTTGGTCTATTATTTCCTGCCTCACAGCCTTCATCCACACCCTGTCTTTTAGCGTCGGTTGGGACGTAGAAAATCACAATTAAAGCAACAGGAAGATCAGTTTGTGCCAATTTAATTTTAGAGGTCCCTTCGTACGTCCTGATTCCACATCAAAATCAAACCACCTTCTGAGAGGAGATGTTGGAAGGCAAGGCGATGATCCAAGACACAGACATGCCATTGGAGATGCAGCTCCAAGCCATGTCCTCCGCCTGCGAAGCTCTCGACCTCTTCGACGTCTTGGACTGCAGAAGCATCGCCGGCCACATTAAGAAGGTTCTTCTTTTCTTATAAAAAACAAGAAAGTGGGTTCCAAGTGGAAGCTAGTTTTCGTATATACTCAAAAAATCGGGTTTCAGGAATTTGATGTTGTGTATGGACCTGGATGGCAGTGCGTTGTGGGATCAAAATTTGGATGTTTTTTCACACACTCGAAGGGGACCTTCATCTACTTCTGCTTGGAGTCTCTCAAGTTCCTCGTTTTTAAAGGAGCTGCTGCATAGTTTGGATTGCACACTGGAGTATTGAATATACTGTAGTTTGTTAATATTTGGATAATAAGCAGTTTTATCCCTCTTCTTCCAAACACAGTCTTCAGACTTTCAACAATCTAACTTGGAATCGTTTCGACTTCTGAGCTATCATAAAGCTGCTATATAGTTATTCTTACAGAATTACACAAGGTTTCCAAACCAAACAAAGTAGACGCAGCGGCTTCCAACTCGGCAACTGCTTGCTTCCATGACTTGAGCAGCAGAGTGAGGTGATGATTTTTTTTTTATTTTTTGAAACAAAAATGATATCAAGTGACTACTGATATTACTTTAATCATCAAAACATTGAGTCACTTGGATGAGAAGTATTTGGGATGATATACAATTCCAATTTGATTTATTATAACTATGCTTTCTCCAACAACACTTGCAAACAACAACAAGAGGAAAGCAGATGATCGTGGTTTGTATTAAACGTCAAACAATATGCACATACGCTGTCAGAATAAATAGAAGTGTAGTTTGCTCATCGCTGTACCTAATCTATTTCTGGCTTTCCTGCCTACAACTCGGTGTTCTCTGCTTTGGGTTTGATCTCTCCAATCCTTGTGACTGACCGTCCTACTTGTTGGTCATCGTTACTGAAATTTACAAGGTTTGGTTTTGATGTTTGAGGTAGCGCTGCCGCAGGTGTCGGAGCTCTAGCAAAACCAGGTGCAGGTGATCCATGGAAATCTGATGTTTCAGGTTTTCCACCCATGGATTTGAATCTCTCTTCTGTAACATGTAAGAATCGCAAATTTCAGGGAAAAAAAAACATAAACCAAGACATATATTTGAAAGAAAATGCCCATAATATGTCACCTTCTACATATTGGGGGAAAAAATTCTAGTAAATGACTATCCCGTTTATTGTCAGTACGTTTGCATAAAGACTAACTACCTTTGAATCTTCCCAAATTCACAATTTGACGAAGGCAGTCCCGGAACTCTGACAACACACACCTTTCTTGCTCTACAAAGATCTCTGATGTTCCCTGATTGCTGTGAGATGTTAGAGAAGTTCTAGGGTATTGAGACGTCATGAACATTGTGCCTTGCTCGTCGCACATTAGGGCCAGTGTTCCTGGAGACATTGGTCTCTGCCCTTGCTGTGTGCCCTCACGGACAGGGTCAGTCTCTTCTGCCTTGATTTTGTATGCAGGAATATTTTCTGAATTGTGATCTGCTGACCCAGGCCGAACACTTGGATCATCTTGTCGTTGATCATCTTCATCTTGGTTTGAGGAAGCAATGCGACTTCCAACATACTCATCCTTCTCAACTGAGGAGTTTGCTTTTCCATCTGAAATTTTTTATTCACACAAAAGCAATAAAAAAATGTAGCACAAAGGAGTACAAAAACCATGAAGATGATGCTTCACCAAGACTACATGACCAGAGCATAGAATAAAAGTCGGAATAAGCAAATCAGTCAATTGTAACAACTGAGGCAATTTCATCATTTTATCCCTTAACTTTGATCGGCAAATTTATGACAACTATTTTTTTTTTTTTTTTTCAGAAAACGAGTAATCTGGAAAGTCTGGTTTATGAATGCACATATATACAAGTCATACCGAACAACATAGCAGATAAAATAGTCAATATTTTGACAGAGAAACAATCAAACTTATTATTTTCTTTACTCGGTATTTTGGTAGAGAGAGGACAGCATTCTAGTCGAGTTTGCTGGCAATTCATCATCATAGTGGATAAATTGTAAGACTCAATAGAAAACTGCAACAAAACTACAAAGTTGCACGGTTGTCTAGTTATCAGCCTTAAATGATCTTATCAGTGTTTTAAGCAGAAACCTGATGGTTTTTATGAGAATGAATGAAGCATATACAAGCACTTCAGAGTTTAGAAATCAATTTGCTCACTGCAGAGAAAAACAGACTTGTAACTCGTCAGCTAGAGCCTAGATATGCCCAAGCTGCCTCAACTATCTAATTGGGAATTAGCCATACCAGGAAATGTTTTGGCTACATGCTCAGATACAACCACCAGAAGCTTGCAGAGGTCAGTAATGTGCTCCGCTTGAACTACATCCGCTAGAAGAGACCTTTATGATGACCAACAGAATTTTAAACACGGTTACATACAAGTACAACTAAAGGCTCCAAATCCAAACTACAAAGGAACAAGACCAGTTAAGGATAATATCTCTACCCGTAAGTGACTTTCGTAGTAGCTGTTGTAGTAGGAATAGTAGAATGTGTCACAGGAAGACAATTAAAAGAAGAAGCTAGAACTGAAGCCTTCGCTTGACTAGCCTGATATCATTAAAAATTGAAAAACGGATAATGAATGGAAGGTTTAATATGCATTATTAATGCATGGTGATCAAAGACCAAAAAAGTGAATAATTTATGTTGACTTTCTAGTTCTTTACTAATTGAGGTCAGTAAAGGAAAAAAAATAATTCTTTAGAAATTAAGGTCAATAAAAATGGCCAACTCAGGAAAACATTTGAAACAAAAAAATATAGCTATTTGAATGGAACTCACACAAAAGCATGGAGTATATCAATGGGAAAGACATCTTTGTTGGTAGCTAATAAAAAAACCTTCAGAAAACCTAGGATATCACAGACTAAGATTGTTAAAGTTCAGAAGCTCACCTGTGGGAGTTGTGACAGCCTGTGAAAAGATTGATCTTTTATGGTTGTACAGGTAAAGAGGCTCTGATTTCTCCTCCTCTTAGAAGATGGAAAGCTGAACCCTGAGGGTCCAATAGCTCCGTTTAAGGCTGCATTAGCCTGTTGCATGTAAAGCATGCTTCCATGATTACTGTGAAAGAGAGCTTTCCTCTCTTCACTGCCTTCAAAATTCTTACAATCCATGCATTTGCAATTATCAGAGCACAGAATACCGGCTTGGAAGCACTCGCAGTACTTCTTGAGGCATCCAGACTTCTTGCAATGGCATCCCTTGTTGTGTTTTCCCACCAAAGGCAGCTCACCAGCCTCATCCTAGCATCCGATAGCACATTGGTGTATCAGATTAAATATGGATGATCTATCAAGTTGAGTGAATAAAATGTGTTTTTAGGAAATAGTGAAAACAGACCTTATTATCCCTAGTTGCATGAGGGCTACTACCAATCTTTGGCCTGAAGGCATTAGGATTGCGTTCTAGAATAGCTTCAATAGCTTCATGCCTAGTAGCTCCATTTTCAGCATTGTTACAGCAGTTTGTGCAGTTGCAACCATCACAGTATACTCCAGATGCAAAACATTCACAATACCTATAAAACACAATGAGGTTGGCATAGAGATAATAATCAAACTTGATATAAAAAAATTGATTATTACGACTGTCAAAGTCAGCCACATTAATAGAATATCGAATTGCAATGCCACAGAAAATGCAGCTAGGAAGCTAAAGGTATACAAGTTTCATGTAAACAGGGTTTAATCAATGCCGCTGTTATAGTTTATTAATGTCATAATATTCCCTGCAATTTGTTCTGTCTAATTAAAAGTTTGGATAAATTTGCAATTGAATTTGGTAGTATTATACTATGAAATTAGATATCTTTTAATTTGGTTAGAATTGATGGAAATCTTTTAGCTGAGAGTCCGTTTAATTTGGTTAGAGTTTATAAGAGTCCTTTTGATTTGTTGAGTTTTAAGTATTTGGGCTATTTTTCAACTTTAGTAAGATCTTATATTTCCAAGTCATAATCAATTTATTGCTTAAGTTGTCAAGTCCTTTTGGATAAGTATATATATTTTTATATTGTTTGCTTAGTTGTATTTTCCAATTGTAGTTGAGTTGGACCCTTTATAGAATTGCAATTGAATTTGGTAGTATTATACTATGAAATTAGATATATTTTAATTTGGTTAGAATTTGATGGAAATCTTTTAGCTAAGAGTCCGTTTAATTTGGTTAGAGTTTATAAGAGTCCTTTTGATTTGTTAAGAGTTTTAAGTATTTGGGTTATTTTTCAACTTTAGTAAGATCTTATATTTCCAAGTCATAATCAATTTATTGCTTAAGTTGTCAAGTCCTTTTGGATAAGTATATATATATTTTTATATTGTTTGCTTAATTGTATTTTCCAATTGTAGTTGAGTTGGACCCTTTAAAATGATCTAACTCCCCTTGTAATGCATCTTTCAATTAATAAAATTTTCTATTTGATGAAATTCATCATTGTGAAAGTCTAGTGCTTTGTGTTTGTCTCCCTGCTACCTAGTGCAATATCAATTGGTATCAAAGTCAAACTCTTAATTTGATGTTTGATATTTCACGCTCCACCACTGACTATTCCTCCTTGAGCATCCACCATCCATCTTCACTACTTATCTATCCACAATCCTCTTCCATAGCCAGTAGCGTTTTCTACCTCTGTAACAGCCCACAACCTCATCTTCCTTTTCCGCCATGTCTCACCAATTGTTGAACCAAATGCAGCCTTTAGGCACTAATTCATCACACAAAGAACCGCCACAGACAAGAATGTAAGTAAAAATGAATATTTTGTTGCTTGTATATGGAGAAACAGTAGATTATTGTTGTTTCATTGTAGTCTCAGTTGACGTTTTTATTCTTGATTTGTAAATGGAAGATGAACACTAGCAGCATTTAGAATACAATTTCTAGATGTGAGTAGATGCAAATGTTTCCCTAAAAGAGGCAATCAGAAGTCTGCAATAAATCATATGCTTCATATAACCAGTAGTGAATCCTCTTCGTGCAAGGAAGTGAATATGACAATCTGTTCCCTTATAAACGATATCCAAAAACATATCATGAGTCTGAATATTAACATCAGAAAATATTTTCTTAGCAGAAAATTCTCAATTAATATTTTTGGAATGAGTAATACCTCACAAGACCAACATGGATAGATAAACTACAAGGAAACAACATTTGTTTACCTTGAAAAAGGATATAGCACTTCTTAACTACCAGAATACACTCTCAATCTGTAATCAAGACAATGTAGCTTTATGATACTTCACCTCTAAGTATTGCATAATATAAAGCTCTTTTAGCACACCAAAAAATGGCATTACTTTGATCAATTAACCAAGATATTAAATAATCACCTGACCAAATAAAGCATAATATTTATAAGTAGGACAAGTATTATCAACAAAATAACATTACCTTATAACTGAAATATTGAATATGAATACAGATCTTATTCCATTGACTTACAACTTCAAGCATCTTGAATGTTTGCAGTTGCAATTCTTCTTTCTAGGAGTGCCTTCTTTGGTTGCATATCCTGGTTGTGATCGTTGCCTTGGAGATTCTGAGCTGCTGAAAAGAAAGAGGACAGCTAATGACTTAACATCAAACGCAAGCATCAATTAACTACAATATCTTCAGAGGTTACCATGACAACCTTGCCAATATACTAGTTTCTTATGTGATAGTATTTGCACATTTCCTAATGAAAACTATCAAGCATGAAATAGAGGCTTTAACTGGAGAAAATAATCATGGATAACCATTTCTAAGTTAAAAACTTAGTCTTCCTGATGCTGCATTGAGATTCAAAATATGATCTACTACAAAATACACAAATCTTCGTGATGCTGCATGTAGATTCAAAATAAGATCTTTTAAAGTTCCCTAGTGAACTATCAATCCCATCCTTCAATGCAACAAACAATCAACTTTGCATATTCTAACAATTTTTTTCCTTAAATCTAATACATTTCATTTATGACATTTGTTGAATAAAGAAGATATTCTCAAAAAGGAAGGACACCCTGGCCTATTTAAAAGTTGAAACTTGATTCGAAATGGAAATTTGGGGATCACAGTATAAGAGCAATAACAAATTGTAAAAGGAGAAATACTCCTGAAACTAGAAGTGCACATCCTAAAACCACCAGTAAAGGTGTCTAGTAGAAAATCGACAAAGAAGTGGCGTGATCACCGCGAAAAAAAAAATAGCCAACGAGAGGGAAATGAAGCAGAGGAACTACGAAAGGTTAAGGCGTTAAGCAACAACTACGACTTAATATATGTATACGAACTTACACGGGAAAAGGAACCAAGGGGCGGGAGGCCAGAACCGGAGGCAACATCGGCATCGGAACAGGCAGCTGTTGCTGCTGGTGTTGAGGCGGCGGAGGCGGCAGCTGTTGTTGCGGTTGATGTGGCGGCTGCTCAGGATGCACCGAAGCCGTTAGAGGAGGAAGAGAACTCGGATATTCAGGGGTGGTGAAATCCAGCTGACGGATGGGTTTCTTCGGAGGGAAATCAGACGAGGCCGATGCGTGAGCAGGTGGATTTCCTGGCTCCATCGAAGCCGTTGAAGCAGAGGCCGAAGATTCCGACAAGGAAATACGGAAAAGAAGCCGCGAACTGGCCTAGGATGCCAGCGGCCAGAACCGAGCCCCTGGTAGCGTCCAGGATTCCAATCAATTCGCCTCCGCAGATCGAGAGACGAAGGCGGGGAGATCGAGGGAGGGAAGTGTCCGTCGGAGTGGTGGCGCCGGAGGAGACAAACGGAGAGGCGGCGGCGCAGGGAGAGCGCGAGGTTTTTCAATCGGATGCTGGAAAGTTTGGAGTGGAAAAAGGGAGGAGGTTAAGCCAAGACGACGAAGCAAATAGCTCGCTTTCTCTCTCTTTCGCTTTCTCTCTCTCCTCTCCGCTTGAAATCAAATTCAGACATTGTACGGCCAGGATGGGAGAAATCGATACATCGGACAGTCGATCGAAGACAAAAGATTAACGGTTCAAATTCATAGGTCTTGGTACGGTGGATTATCCACCGTCGGATTAGATGATGCTTTTTATTTGATTATAGACCGCTAACTTCCGCATAAAATTTGAGTAAAATAATAGATGCTTGAAACTGATCTTGCCGTCCAAATAGGAGATCCGACGGTGGTTGAAGCTTCGAGCAATTTGAAAATCCACTTCTCTTCTTTTTCTGCATGTATGCTATGAAATTTCAATTTGTTATTTTCTATTTCCTTGATTGGCCATTTGTAATGGCAACTTCCTTTCCCAACTCTAACAGCTTTATCCTCACCCTCAATTGTATACTAAAACAAAGGCAATGCCTCCTTTCCTTTCCTTTCCTTTCCTAAAGATAATCTAGTATCATACCTTTGTGCAACAACTTCTACCTCAACTTACAGCTTTAGGCTTTGCAACTGCTCCCTTCACCACCATACCTAGAGATAGTGATTAGGATTCATGGTTTGTGATCAACATACTAGGCCTAATTCATGGTCTATCTAAGAACAAATCAAATTCTAGGAACGAAGAGCCTAAGGAACTACTTTCTACGCTTGGAAGATGATAGCATAGCTTGCTCTATCAATTATCTAGAATTTTTTAGGGTTGGTATTGATGGAGCCATTTTTGATACTTCATTACCTTATTTAAGACCTTTTTTTTTGGAAGAAAGAATTGTTGTTTCTAGCTCCATGTCTTATGGTGTACTGTACCTTAAGATTTCTATAGATGTATCTGAAAGAGCTGTTAGATTTCTTCAATTTAAAATTTTTTCTAGCATCCAAACCATAACAGATCTATAACAGATCTATTACAAGGAATATAGCCATAATTGATCTGATAAAGCTTGTTTCATGTATAGTTTAAGCATCGATGACTCCTCCTCCTCCTCCTCCTCCTCCTCCTCCTCGAGGCTCCATCCAAATATCATCGAAGAACCCACTGGGATATGCAACAACAGATAGATTTTTTGGTTCAGATCCGAATCTCTAGCTTTCCTCGAGGGGACCACTTTTCTTACGCAATCAGGTGAGACCAGCTGGATGTGTTCCCCCGTGGGTACCTTTCTTTCACTGCACAGCAAATGCTGAGTATGGTGTGCGGGGCTCGCACTATTAACTGTCTATTATTATATTACGCATGGTGGATATAAGTTTCGCTCACCGGTTTCTCAATCGGATCCCAAATCCAATTTGTTCAGATTTCATTACACCGACGGCGGCCGACGCAATGAGTCGGAGTAGCCACCAAACGAAGCTGAAGACTCCGCCTCGCGGCCTCTTCTCCTGCGGGATGTTCCGGAACTGCACGCAGTCCATCCTCAGCCCGACCGCCTCTCCCGCCTCCCCCACTGCCTTCGTCCCCTCCGCCTCCTCGCCTCCTCCATCTGACAATCCTCCGCCTCCGACCGCCTCTCCGCCGCCTCATCCCCAGCCGTTCGGGAGCGCCAACCCACCGCGGCGTACTGAACCGGAACGCCCTCCCGGTTCCTCCTCGTCCTCTTCCTCCTCGTCCACTTCCCAGAGTTTCACCCAGTGGAGATTCCCACTCCAGCACCATCACCAACAGCAGGCGGCACCGGAGCCGGAGCGGATCTCGCCGGCCCTGGACCCATCCGCCGTCGCGTCCTTCAACCTCGCCGAGGCATTCCGCGCCGCGGAGCTCCAGTTCGCCTCCGGCGCCCGCCTACCAGCTCTGCGCCTGCTGGAGAAGTTCCTGGCGCCGGACGCTTCGCCGACGCCGATAGCCTGCCCTCCTGCAGTAATGGCCGGCGTGGTAACTGCCCTGCAGGATCAGACCTCCGCGCGGCCTGCGGCCAAGGTGCTTCTCGCGCTGCTTCTGTCGGAGCACAACCGGAGGGCCGCGGTGGACGCCGGGGCGTCGTCCGCGGCAGTGAAGGCCGTGGCAGCGTCGGGACCAGCGGGTGTGACCGCGGAGCGAGCGCTGGCGGCGCTGGAGCTCCTTTGCACGGTCCCAGATGGCGCCGAGGAGGTGCGAGGGCACTCGGCGGCCGCTGCAGCGCTAGCAGGAGCAGTGGAGGGAATGTCCGGGAGGGGGAGGGAGTGCGCCATCGGGGTGATGGCTGCGATCTACGGCGGGGCAGATCCGAGGGAGGTGCCTCCAGAGGTGGGGAGAGCGGTGATGGCGGCCATGCAGGGGGAATGCAGCGCGCGGGGGAGGCGAAAGGGGGCCCAATTGCTGCGCGCGCTACAGGAAAACGGCCGGCTGAATCTCCCCACCGGCACAGCCATCGGGTGGCCGTAAAAGAACAGCCTCCCAAGCAAAAGGAGCATAGAAAGGTTGTTGGTAGGGTAGTGGTGGGGCGAAGAAGATGATGGGGCCGTGTCAGAAAGTACGCCACTCGGCGAGAAGAATCGGACGGAGTAATGGTGTGTCAGTGAGACAGCTAAAATAAGAGAAACTATATATTTATATATATATAAAATGTGCGTCAGTGCGTGTCGAACTCTGGTGTTTGTTCTGGTTTCTTTTCTTAATCTCGTCGTTTTCTCTCTCTCTTTACTGTTTATTTGATTCTTACTGTGTTTACGCTTCGTTGTCGGATTCTTGGTGCAACAGCGGTAAATCGTAAATGTCAGTATGATTCAGACTCGTCAATCGTGCATTGTAAAGGATCCCAGCTTGCTAAGCTGCAGCAATGCCATCTCAGCTTAAATCCATTTTGGCTAACACAGACAAAACTCAGATTGAACTAATGCATCTTTTCTGACTAAATTTCACATAATCAAGTCATCAATTAACGAACGATTAGACTAATATGAGATTTTACTTCCGCTGATAAAAGGACTCTAGAGTAGATTGAACAAAAAGATTAGACTAATGTTGGGGAGTTCTGATAGATGCTCTACTCTGACACTCAAATTAGTATCAATGGCAGGAGATGAAAATATAGAAGAAGATGATGACAAGTATATATAGTTGTTAAAATTATCGAGTCTTTCTCATATCCGTTAAAGAGCTTATATACTTGGTGACTCCACATCGACTCAAGGGAGACCGTCTGTCGGGGCTTGAAGAGATCGATTATGATAATTGTTGACATGAGGTACTGAGGAATCAACACTTAACCATCCTGTAACGCGGTAATCGTTGATAATTCTTACTTTTTGATTTTATGCACAGATACGAGGGTATTTAGCCTGATAATCTTGTAACTGCCCTGACCCTTTTGTAGGTACCGTACACTTTAGCAGTTTTTGATAAGATGGAGGGTGGCAACCGAGATGGATCATGGAGAGATCAAGGGGGCCAAGGGCCACTAGACTAAGAGACTTGGAGAGGAGGAGCAGTTAAGGAACTAAGTTATTCAAGAGTCAGATTGTCAAGTGGTCAAGTTGTTGAGTGGCCAAATGATTGAGGGGTCAAGCGGTCGAGAGTTAAAGTGACCGAGTGGTCAAAAGGTCGAGAAGTCGAGAGGTCAAGTGGTCGAGAAATCATGGTCGAGAAATCGGGAAGCCGAGAGGCTGAGTGGCCAAGAAGTCGGGAAGTCGAAAAGCTAAGTGGCCGAGAGGTCAAAAGCTGAGAAACCGAATGACCGAGGGTCAAGTCTTAAGGTGACAATATATTCTGTGTTGACTATTGACTTTTGATTCGACATATCAATTTATTCTTGACTACAAATGTCACATAGAAGCAATAAAATTCCGTCACATCAGCATTCTTATTTTTTAGATAAGTGTCTAAAGTTAGAACAATAACCTATGGCAGTACGTTGAAAGGAAGCATAATTAGTTCAATCTGGGTAAACCCTAAACCCTATACAACTTGTAATAGAAGACTTGCCTTTGACATGCCTATCTGGCTTGAAAAGAAACAAGATCATGGATCAGTAACTCCGTGACGAAAACAAAGCAGGAACGCACATTTGAGCTTCCACAAACAAGTTAAATGATCAAATACATTAAAGTGCAGATCAGTTAAATGGTTGAACGAGACGAAAATTAATGAAGAGAATCATTGCAAACCTATAGGCGAGCTGTGTTAAAGCTGAAGCAGCAGTTGGTTCATAATGAAGACAAGAGTACGGATCCGGGGACCATCGTCTGCTCCCTTTGGCTTTTATCTCGAGAATGCGTTGAGCAGGTCAGTGTCACATGCAGGGTCTGAAGCTTAAGGCCGCAGTGGGTACGTATGTGGATTAGAGACGAGCAGGAAAGGCCAGTACAGATACCGTTTCATTTTCCCTGTTAACTATGACCCTTTAACTCCTATATTGTCTTAGTTTGCCTCTGTATATTTTCTGATCATTGTTTCCCAGTTTATTCAATTTCTTCTCTTTCTAAGCTTTTAATATAAGTTTTTCATTTCTTACGATGAATTTAGATGGCAGATAAAATTCTATTGTTGGTGTTGGAGATTGAGATGCAAAAGATAATCGATGAAGAATGAGCTATTTGGATGCAAAATATTATACATGACTCCCACCATCTTGCATGAAAGGTGTTTAAAAGTTGTTAAAGATTAGTAAAATTAATTGAACAAAAAAGTATGCCGATTCAAACGATTGTATCACCTGCATTAAATGTAATATATGATAATAAAATGACGAAAATCTAGCTATTCAGTGTGTGCTGTTTTATCTTAGCTTGCCTTTAATCAACCAACAATTATCAATTTAATTATCACAATGTTGAGTCCATTAACATTAACTAAATGATAAATTCCGCACATCTTGACTAATCATCTTGGTAATACAATGATACACCGAATAAGTAAATCTTAATTGGATAAAACTTTTGGATATACATATTTTTAGTTATGAAATAAATTAATTTTATTGATGCGGAATAGAACAACTGCATATGGATTCAAAAATGAATAGCCACGTCTCAATTACATGAAATATTTTGAAAGAGCAAATTTACTTGTTCCCATTACATAATTACTTTAATCAGCTCAAAAAATCATCCTCTAGCATTTCTATCAGCAAGGAATATTTAACCTGAAGAAAGATCTTTCCACCCTCTACGCATAACTTAGCACCAGTGACGACCCAGTACCCTGGCAGATCATCTGGGCCTCTCGACACCTCAGCAATGTCCACGTACCGTGCCATCCTTGGCTTTCTGATAGGCACCGGTGGGCCTTTTGGATAGATTGCAGAATTCACTTCTACCTTGCCCTTTGATTCCGGTATCAAACCTGTGCTGAAGCGCGAGCTGATCAAGCCTGAGATGGAGCCTGACTTTTGAGAGATGGTGGTCGGTGCATCCCACTCCGACCGCCGAATTTTCATCGAAGGGACGTTGGAGAATGCGAGCCGGAGAAACAACACCTTCCTCATGCCAAACTCTTTTACTTCCAACCAAGCCTTGGTCACTATGTAGGCAGAATCGCCGAAAGAGGTCACGTTGTATTGCACTGGAGCTGTGCAGATGTGTGAGAACAGTGCCCACTTAACGGGTTCAAAGTAGTCGCGTTGGGACGAGCTGTCGTCTCCAGCACAAACAGTGGCATCAGAGAGATTGATTGTGTTTGGTTGTGAAGAGAGGTGTTGAAGATGAATTGCTAAGCGGTCGTTCTTCTTGCCTTCCAGGTACAATCGAATACCCGTCACAGGACGTTTCTGAGAATCAACCTGGAGAGCATGAGCACAGTGTCATAGCAAGTAATGAAGATTGGTGCGTAATGAGCAATTAAGTTAATTAAAAAGTGAACAGACTTAAATGAAATAGACAAGCTGACAAAACTACAAATAAGTTGCCATGGGTGATCTGATGATCTTCAGTGAATGAGCTTTCATCTTCACACTATCTATCAATGAAAAGAAGACAAATGTCCAAACACTTCCTGTATGAACCATTACATCGTATTAAAAATATTTAATTTCCTGCATCCTATATGTCGAGTTGCATAGGTTACTTATATTAATAGAAAATAAAGATTATAAAACAACTGTTGGTTACCTGAATGTTGTTAACATAAAGCCTGGGACCCATCAGTGTAAACTGGAGCCACTGTAAACTCCGTTTTTTTCGTTGCGGACCAAGAGGCAGTTCACCAAATGCTGGAGCCCATTGACGAGGTATTTGGAACTCCAGAAAATGGCACAGTTCTTCAATCGGCGGCTTATCTAAGTCATCAGCTAGACGCGGTCAGCAGCTTCACCAAGTCACTAAGCAATATTACTAAGTCCGTGTATACTAAGCATAAATTGTACTGTCAGAATCAGATGGCATATATTGTCCAAGTGAATAGGTAGTTTTTGCAGTTTTTCAATCATTAACGTTTATGAATTGAATGACAAGTAAATCATGGGAGACCAATATTTGCTTTTACAGAATATCAGACTAGGATCTTCATGTGATGAAACCACAAGACATCTAAAGCAAACTTTGACAACTGTTAAAGACTATTGCACAACTTGTCTTCTAAAATATAGGAAGAGGTTTGACATTCGGCTGATTCGTAACCTGCACAGAGTATCAATGTGGAACCTTTGAACTTTGATAGCTAATCATAGATTACTGCATGACTAGGTGCATGAGAAGGAAAGGGTATTAATTTGAAATGTTTAAATTAATGAATTCCCATACACCCTCTTGTTTCTCTTGAGAAGAGGAGCAGAAGGGAGGGGCTTGTAGCAGGGGAGAGATTACTTTTTGGGTTGAAAGGGGAGAGATTACTTACATCGACAATAAAGATTCACCGCATGACTTAGGAACCCACTTCCTTTAACACCATTTAACAGAGAAGTTATAGGCACTAAAAACAATGTCACCAAATTCGGGGCTTGTGCTATAGTTACAAGCCATTCTTTGTGGCTTTGCCCTTTGTCAAATCCTCCTCTTCGCACAAAATTACTTGTAATATCCTACATAACGAAACATGGATAACTGTCATACATCAACATTTCGTATATAGTAACACCCTTCAAGAATTAAAGAAGCTTACACCATTCTCTGTCTGTGATACCATAGTTGATTGAACAGACACCGACGTCTGTATATAATGCTTCTCAAAGTTATTGACCTAAAAGACACAAGGCGCAGTGAAAAGCTTGAAATACTATCAACATAATTTAAGCAAACAGTCCATACAGATGCAAAATAAAGATGAAAGCGTGCCACGGATTGCCTTGCTATAAAATTGGAACATAGTGCATTGTAAGAATAAATCCAGCGACCATGAATAAGTATGCCAGTCCATACTATTCTCTCTTTCAAGAGTTTTATATTTCTTTCACTCAAATATATATCAATATTTTCAAGAATTCCCATGAAATTTAGCATCTATGAGTAAATCTAAGACAATAACATGAGTCTAGGCAAGGAGCGGATTGTAATCATAATTGATAGGTCAGTAATATATTATCCTCCTATTGTGCCTTTTAGGGAACGAAAATATATTTATTTATTCTTTAATACAGTAAATGGCAACTCAAATATCTCTTGCAAGGGTAGGAGATAGCATATGTAGATTGTGGAAGGTGATCTTGTCCAATAGCCAGGAGGAAAGATTGAAGTGTAACCATGGTACAATAATTTAGTTCAGCTCTTACTCTTTTATTATCTAAATTACCAGGAGAAAAATAGTGTTTAGGGAATTTATGAAGTTATCAATTATGATCAATAACAAATCAAAATCTCAAATAGTGATTAAAGCAGAAAATTGAACAGAAACTCTATAATTGCAACAAAAAAAAAAAAATCCCGTCAATATCCAGCCAAAATAATGTAAAAACTTCTTGTATGTTGCCTGACAACGGACATGAACAAGTACCCAGTGGCCAGTGTCATATATCACCAAAATGATTTCGAGGATACTGACAGTGCCGCTTTCTGAGTTGCCACTGCCAGATTCATTATGTAAATCTTGTTAACTTTAAATGCCATATTGAATGATTCTTATAATTACCTTCGTCCTTCTAGAAGATTCATCATTAACCAAGATATTATCTTCTTTTGAAGTTTCGGAAAATCTCTCGTCTACTAATTTCTTTAGCAAACTTTGCACCTCACTTTCCTGAAGAAGCGAATCCTTCTGCTGCTTCAGGTAGATCACATCTTTACCGCCCACTGTCAAACCAACAATTATGTGTGTGCCATATTTTTGAATAAACCTAGAAGACAGAAACAACTGTAAGGTTCAGGAGATGATACAAAGGCTAAATCAGGCTAAATCCAATATCATCGTTTTTCAACCTTGCTGCAATTGTTAAACACTTGGTGAAGCTAAAACAAATATCAGCAAAAACAAAAACAAAATAACCCAAGAAAATGTCAGATGTATCTGAGTTGCCATAAGGTGATCGCCACAGGCAAAAAAAAAAAAAATTGAAAAAAGGATTTATAGATGTGAACTATTAAATCATAGAAAGAACTAGAAAGAATGAAGATCGTGACTAAAATTGGATTCATGGCAACGAATCAGATCCTATTAAAGATTATAGTGAAATATAAGAACTGAAGACAACCACAAACAAAACGAGGAGTTTTCTAGTTGGTCTATGACGCTAAGTAATTGCAGCGAAGATGTATGCTGTTTTTTTTTTTTCCTTTTCTTATAAAAAATATTCATGTTATGGATACTAAACAATGAAAATAATTTGCTGAGATCAACTTTCACCAGTCGTTTGACAAAACGTTGTGCTAGTCATTCTACTTTCTAATCTTTCCTTGTTTAGGCTGATGCTAAGATTGATTGTTGATAAAGCAAAAAATCAAACATGAAATTGAATTGCCGCTATCCTTAATTTTAACTAAAAATGAAGCTCAGAGCTTCAGACAGCCCTAGAAAATGGAATTTCACAAATGAAAATTCAGACAGTTTTGCCTGAAAGTTGTAGCAGCCCCAAATAGACTGTCGAATGTTGGTCATGATCGAAACAGAGGATTAGCGAAGAGAACTGTAATAGCCAGTTACACACAATTTCAGATGTCTGATTATATTTGAAAATGTAAGATGAAATAATTACCATTTAGGCATTTAGTTTTACCATCAGAAGTTACTTACTCTGCCAGTGCAGCAGGATCCCATGAGGAAGGAACTTCCTGCTTGATTCTATCAAGCAACACGATATGAGAGCTCACAAGCTCAACACTGTATAGTACTATGTACCAGCCGTCGAAGGCAAGACTCTTGGTAGTTGATGCGTCCTTCTGCCAGCACCCTCTGAAACCAAACATGGAATTGAACAAACCAGAGGGAATTTTTCCCGGAGTAGAAAGAATCTGGTTGAATTGCTCTGCCATCTGATCAAAATCCAAAAATCAGTGCCAAGCCCAGAGCAATCGGATGATAAGAAGCATCTTTATCCGCCGAAATGATAAAATTTGGTGCAGGAAAAAAAACGATCTAACTAGGCATGCCAAGGAAGGAAAACACATATTTCAGAGATAATCACACGACCGGAAATACCAAAAAGGAGTAATAAAGAGTTGTGAATTGAGAACCTGGTTAAACGAGATGACATCGCTCCGGTACCTCGTCCTCCCCCCTCTATCGCACTTGATGGCCTTGGGAACATTGGGGACGACGACACCGCCCGGCATAACGAGATCTTGAACGAGGGTTTGGTCCAGTTCGATCAAGCGGGAGCCATCCAGACCGGGCTTCACGTAGGAGAAGGAGAAATCGCAGCATAGATCGTACCCACATCCGATCGCCGCGACGGCCTTCTCCGCCGCCACCTCCTGTGTCAAATCGCTCCGACTTGGAACCACCATCATCGTTCGTCTCTCTAGCCGCCCTCAAAGTGTCTCAGACGCGGGCAACGGACTACAGCAAAGTAGCAGTAGAAGAAGCGACCATGGACGAGGCCTCCATCTTCCATTTTTTATTTTTTAATCTGCTTTCCCAGCGCTGAAGCTTCTTCCTATTTGCCCCGAAAGCAACCGCTGGGGTCCATCGCGGCGGCACATGAATCACCAAGGCCGTTGAAGTAGTCCACCTCCGCCATGGAACACCCAACCCCCAAGTAACCAACCGTGATGTACAATTGAAAATTAATAATAATAATAATCCTGAATTAAAATTTAATTTTACCCATTAAGTTTGATTTTTTTTAAAAAAATTTATAGTCACTTCGATATGTTTGACTGTGAAATGTTATATTTTATTATTTTTCGCATGCTTATATCCTTTTATATTTTAAGACGTCATTATTTTATGACTTGGTCGTTTCCATGTCCACGTCCTTGTGGATTTTATAATTTTGAAGTTTGTATGGAATATTGTACAGTCAACTGGTGAGATGAGATCTATCCAACAGATATTTAGAAACTGCCGTCCCTAAAAAATATTTTATAATTGTGACCAATACATATGTCTAATTTCGTCAATAGAATTCTCATTCAAAAAATTCAAGATCCATTTATTAAAAACTATTTTTTTCATTTACAAATAATATAGCATGACAAACTATTAGACAGTAAATTACCATTTCAAAGGGTATCACCATTTGATAGCTAGCTGCAGGCTAACTATCACTTGCCACATAATCACAATATATTGTTGCAAACTTATTAAATCCAAGATTTGAATTTAAGTATTAAACAATTGTTAATAAATAAAACTACTATAAAATATATTTTGATACTAAATTATTGATCCATTTTCTGGCCAAAATATTATTTAATACTAAAATAGAAAAAAAATATTATAATAGTAAATATCACTAAAAAAATTATTTGACAGGTTTAATTTGTATAATCTTCTTGATTTGATCTAACAATCTTCCCTCTTAGCTAGGCCAGTTTTGGATGGCCTTGTGACTTGTTAAACATGCTTCATTCTATTCATCTAATTGGTCCACCCATCCAACTCAATTTATTTGCCTCTCCTCAGTCTAACCAAATCAAACACAGTTTGCCCACTCAATCTAAGACTAACTAATAGGTCAAGAAGGTCTTCTCTCTTGGTTAGACCAACCTCTACCATTGATTTGAATCAATGCACTCACTTAACTCCAACAACCTATGGTCACTTGACCAGTTTAATTCGCTGGATTTATTTGACTTGCATTTCGGTTGAATTGTCTGACCTATTAATTAGGGCTTATTAGGTGTGACTACCGGTGTGTTTTTAATAGACTAAAACTATTCCAAATTCAATAAGAATTAAAATGAGCATTTCTAGTATAATAAATGATACTAGTATCTTAAATCCATTTTCTTGGGCTGATGTCAAATTCATTTTTACAGCCAAATGAAGAACATTCGTTCACTAAAAAATTCACAGCTGTTTTTATAAATCAAACGCATTAGAAGTAATTAATTTTCTTAGTTCCTTGAAAAGCTAAAAAGGAAAATATAAGTAATTGAGATAGCATAACAAAAAAAAAAAATCGATAATAGTGACTTGTTCACTAGAGACGTTCATTTCAAGTAAACTCAAATTTATGATACAATGGAAGAAGACAAGTGGGTGAGTGAGCAAATCATCTTTCACGGGTGGACGCCACCGCTTGCAGCGCGGGCCCAACTGCTAGCCAGCCAGCAGACTGTAGATAATCCACAAACATGATGTTTTGGATGCAATCAAAATGTTCACAAATATTGAATACTGTATCAGTAGTATTTTTGTCGTCTGAATACGGCGATCCTCCGGCGAGTGGAGAATCATCGTACGTAGGCATCTTCACTCCTGTTCTGGCGTTAAGGTGGCGATCCTCCGGCGAGTGGAGAATACATTTGATCTCTATATAATCCATCAACTGTAACATCATGCATTAGAATACATTTGATCTCTATATAATCCATGCTTTATGATATGAAAAACAAGCATGATGCAAAATCATTGCTGATTAATTTGTCCATTTGATTTGGGCTTGTCAAGCGAAGTGCATCCATCTATACATGAAGGGCAGTATAAATACAAAGATTAATCTCTTCATAAAAGTTCGAGCTTTTGAGTTAAATGGGTTAGTCAATTCACTTTGACATTATAAATCATATCTATGTACCCCATGCTTTAGGAGACTTGTTGCCAGTATGGCATTAGACAATGGGATTGGCCATGACAAGAAGAAAAGGCATGATCAAAAAATGTTAGTCATTTTAACAGAAAGACAAACGGAAGGAGCAAGCATGATCCAAAACATACTCATCTCAAGAACAATAAAACTTTGCAAAAAGTTAAAGATTAAGACTTCGATCACAGAATTATACTTAAAAATAAGAAACATTCAATGACTAAATAAACGAGAAGAATAAAAGAACATTTGTTACTACATACCTGGAATCAGGTTCCAAAACCCATCTCCAGTAGGAGTCTGTATCTGCCCACAAGTTTAGACAATCTTTAACTTCCAAATCCTTAACTTTTTCCATTTGAGTTTGTGACCAACATTGACCTACAGTAGGCTTAAACTTAAGTTAATCTGATTTTTTTTCCTTTTTAGATTTATTTTCATGTGCTCGAAATTAATAAAGACTAATTGTTGTTTCTGAGACCAAAGAGGATTCTACAAGTAGTAGTGTATCAAAAAGTAAATAAGCAGAAGGGGAAAAAAATACTAACTTCACTTCAGCAATAAGTTTGAGTTTCTGCTGATTAGCCGTCTGTAATTTCTTCCTCTTTCGTTCTGTTTCCTGCAATAAAATTTGCAGTTCATCAGATGCAGATACATCTACATGATTAATGTCGTTCAAGAAATCTCAGAGATTTCTAGTAGTGATTCTTCATATTCTGTCTAATCTGAAAAATGGACCTGAGGAAAAGCTACATGAGTCATTTTTAGCACTCTCCAATCTCCACTTCTTAAGAAGAAGAGCCTGAAGATCATGGTGCTCTTTTTTGTCAGGATCTTTGTGATCCTGCAGGAGAATCCGGTGTCGGAGCCGCGCCATGGTCGCCTCGCCCGCAAGATCTCGCCTTTTGAGGCAGAATAAGGAAGAAACCCTAGATCGCAGGCACCAGATGGGTCAAGGTTCCCCCTCTTCTCCAGCTTTCATAGCCGAAAGGCCCACTTAAATTGATGGCAGTCAAAGGGCGGGCGGGCTAGGTTTTGCTGCTCGGTGTAGGCTCTTCTGGCCTGCATGGGGAAAATTGTTAGCTAACCATCTTGCCGCCGTCGAGGAGGATCGATTGGTCACACAACCGGAAGAAGAGCTCCCTCTTGGAGGAGAAGTCAGTAGGACGGTCGGCTCTGGCGAGGATGGACACCAGATCGGAGGGAGGAAGCTGTTCCATACAGAGTCGGAAGCCGCGGCGGACCAGAAGGCCAATCTAAGGCCGACGGGAAAAGTGTTAACCGGTTCGACTTCCGTAAAAGTATTTTAATCAATTTAAACTTATTATTTTAATATTTAAAAATTATATATTTTATTTTATAATTTATTACTTTATTAAATAAATATTATAAAATAAAATATCATTTAAAAATAAAAATGAAATTCATATTTTTTTAATATATAAAATTTAAAATGATATTAATAATATATCAATTTCATAATGAATTGATTACATATATTATTTTATAATTAATAATCATCCAAATAATCAATTATGAAGTTAATTAATAAAATTTTATTAGTGATCTCAAGGTGTCTCATATAAATAATAAATTAATAATGGTCGAGCCAATAGTGCCATTGACGATCACACACACCTCCACTTCCGATCGATGGATCTAGTTTGAGGTCAGACACTAAGACTCCGGGCAAATTATAATGTCGTTGTATATATAATTGTGATATCTCGTGCGACATAAGTGCACGATTGTGGGTTACTTTATTTGACTTGCAATTATGTTATTTAAGGATTTATTTTATTAGGGTTTAATAATTAGGTTATAGTATTAATTTAAAAAATAATAAAATTAACAAATTTTAGTTGATTACGGGGTGTGAGGGGTAAAGGAATGCGGAATAACAATCCAATATATCCCGTGAATATTTAAATTTTTTTATTTTAATTTTTTTCAAACCTTATAATATATATTGTTCCTTTATTTTCTTTCTCACTTGATTGTTCTAGCTTAGGTCTCAGAAGCTGCTCCATTGTAACTTGGCGTGGTTGGTTGAATCTGATCTCTGCCCTTTCTTCTCTTTGAATTTTATATAAAGTAGTCTCCTATATATCATAAGATAAGAGAGAGTATATGTATATGCATTTCTCTAGACGACTCTCTTTTCGCTGATATGATCCATTCAACTTTTCGCTTTATCCCTTCGAATGAATCAAACTTAAACTCTTTTTCATTAAAAAAATAGAAAGAAAAAGGAAAAGAAATTTCGCAGATGAGCTCGTACGTGGCTTTCAGGCTTTTACCGATCGAATTAATTTGGATCAGGAGGAAGACCAGTTCAAAAGCTTCTCCACTCGCTGCTCTTGTCGTGGAAGTAATTGGCATTCTCGACGTATATATATTAAACTGCTTTCGGTCTTCAAATCTTACTCATCGTCGTTTAATTAGTCAAAGAACAAACAAAAAAGTAAAAAATAAAATAATAATTGTGTTACTTGTATTAAAACCAATAAGTTTGCGTTTCCACTTAAATGGATGCATGTTTGACAAAGACAACCATTCGCTGAATAAATATACGAGCATAATTAAAATCAGAATCATCGTTTAATGCATGATGAAGCTTGCATCAACTTTTATTTTTGCGAAAATAAATAAAATAATAATCTCATATTATCTGTCTCCCTCATATACTAAGGTTTTTAAATCTTTCATCTTCAAATTTTAGCATCCATTTAATACAAAAATAATCCCATATTTTCGGGATATATCTCTTTGTTATCTATTAAATTTCTTATTATTTTCATCCATAATTAAGAATAATTTACATATTTGTTTTTTTTAAATAAATTTATGATTTTTTTTTTGAAAAAAAGTATGAAAAAGTCTAAAATGACTTTATTTGTAAAATAGAGGAAGTATAATAAAAACTATACCAAGGACTATGCTAATAATAACTAATTTATAGCCAAGTTACCCAATTGAACAAGTATAGTTGTGCAAGCAACGGATTGATCTGATGGATGTTTTTATGGAATTGAAGAGACCGACATCAAAATCGCACGTACCGACAATAAATGACTTCACATGCAATTTTTTTAGGAAATAATGCAACAATTAATTTTAATTTTGAGTAAAATAAGTATTTTTCACCTTAGAATATAATGTTTAATTTTGTCATAAATACTCTTAAATGAATTGTCTAACTCTGCCAACTGGTTTTAAAACATTAACCTTACTATTCCACCATCTAGCACGTAAGTATATATTCCTAATTCTGATCAAAATTACTACATAATTATTTTAAAATTATTTAGTCACGTTGTTACAATTTTTGATGCCTTATAATATATTCATATATTTTTGGATTAAATATCTGAATAGAAAATAACTATATAATAATTTTATATTAACAGTTATAGGACCATTTTAAAATCATTTAATTATTTTTCAGATAATGAGAATTTATTTGTATCACTTTACTCTTTATTATTAATATTTTTATTTTTTAAAATGTATAACTAACTGCATGGGAATTTTAGTTAAAATTATTTTTTAAAAATTGCTTAGGTATATATGCCAAACCAGTTGAACAATCAATTTATTTATTTTTATAAAAATAAAGATCTAACAATTGATTTAAAGTTGATTTATTATAGAATTTAATTTTGCGAGGGGTCCATTTGATATTTTAGAGAAATGAATTACTCTTTTGATATCCTAAAAAAAAGACACTCTTTTAATTTTTAATCATTAATTTCGAAATAAATGAAGGATGAATTAGAGAAAATGGCGTGGAGGAGTGATCCTTGAACGTAACATAATATCTACGATCGAGCACATTCTAATAAAAAGCCTAATATAGTTGAATATACTTCTTCAGAGGAAGCATCTGCGTAATTGTATTTAATTAAAAAAATCCACTAGTCAAACTAATTTACATATTTGCTCTGCATAATATATAATTAAACACCCAGTTCCACAGCTACCTATGAATCTTTACAATTTTAAGTATTATTAAGTATAACCAAATTATACCCAGAAATAGTCAATTGTTGGATTCTCGGAACCCCTAATATTTATTATTATTATTATTATTATTAATTTTTATGTATTTATTTATAAACATAATGTTTGCCTAAAGAGTGCAGCTGGCTGGCCACACCTAGGACTAAGAAAGGTGTGATAGTCATTGAGACATACACTACAACAAAAGAACTGCGAGTGTGATCATGAATTGTCTGTGAACACGCTGGTGAAGACCAAGCATTCGAAGCTTGTGAAAACAGGTTCCTATGCATGGCCATCCACGTTGGACTTGTTATAATTCTGAAACATTCTCATGCAAACTAATCATCAAACTGAAAACAACAACAACAACAACAGCAATAATAATAAAATAATATAAAGTGGAAAGAATGCGTAAAAGGAAAAAGACACGAAACAGTCGCAGCTTGTGTCTATATAAACATACAGTAAAGCCATTTGGCATCCGCAACTCACGCTCATCCACTCCAATTTTATTTCTCTCAGCTTTATCTGCTTTCTCTGATCGATCTGCTCTGCTCTGCTCCTCGGTTTCTGGTCTTCTTCTGTGTGATCTTTAATTAGGTTTGACCTGATTCACTGATGGGGAGGGCGCCGTGCTGCGACAAGGCCAACGTGAAGAGAGGGCCGTGGTCGCTGGAGGAGGACCAACTACTCCGGAGTTACATAGAGGAGCATGGCACCGGCGGCAACTGGATTTCTCTTCCCCGGAAAGCAGGTTTGTAACTTGATTTCGTCTTACCCAAGTTTGTTTTTCATAGGCGTTGCTTTTGTTTGCAATTACCTCAAAACCCGATCTTTGTAGTGGACAGTGAGCATTCACATCGAGACCTTTTTTTTTTTTGGTCTCTACGAGATTGTGGATTTAAACATTGAAATCTGATATAATTCTTCAATTTTTTTGGTTAATTGTTTCAGGTCTCAATCGTTGCGGGAAGAGCTGCCGTTTGAGATGGCTTAACTACCTCAGGCCTGACATCAAACGCGGTGGCTTCACGGAGGAAGAAGCCGATGTCATTTGCAGCCTTTACATTCAACTCGGCAGCAGGTAAATAATTTATCTGTTCACACCGCCATCGCAATCGTTATTTGCTAAATGAGATATCTGATCCTTTTAAAATCATATAATTAGGTGGTCAATTATCGCTTCTCACCTCCGTGGAAGAACAGACAACGATGTGAAGAATTACTGGAACACCAAGCTGAAGAAGAAGCTGATGGCAACTTACCCGATGAATCAAACACCTCCTCCTGCCGTCGACTTCGAAGTTAATTCTATCGGCACGGATTCCATCTTTGCGATGTCAGGGAAGGATAGACATCAGTTGTACTCGCCGTTATCCACCAGCTCAAGCTTGATGATGGAGCAGAGAGATGCGAGGTCCAAAAACAACGAGCAAGAAGGCTCGGCCTCTTCGTCGACAGTAGCCACCGTCTACGAGAGCAGCAGCAGCAGCGCCATGGGTTACTTGAGTTGGCCGGCCGACGAAGATGACATGTTTCTGACGGATTTCGACATGGGATGGATTAGTGAGCTTCTGGCGACGCCACGGGAAGTGGCTCCGCTTCTGGCTCGTTCGATTTAAGCCTCTTCTGCGGTGATGACCCAGAAGGGAAAATTCCACTTTGGCCGTGTCAACTGTTTTGTTTCGCATTCATTTGTTGCTAAATTATATTTTACCAGTCAAACATTTGTAAAGTTGGACCATTTTTTTTTTATCCTGCCAGAGTCAAAACGGTGGTTAATGGTGGAAAAGTCTGCCTTTGACTTTTGCAATAAAGTTTCACACTATCTACAGAGTAAAATCTAAAAGCTACAAAATCACTCGAGAATTTAGTTTTTTATACTAATTTCATATTATATTAGAACAGATAATGGTTTAACGTACCTTTTATTTTATTATAATTATATACTATACAAATGTGCAAATGTTTTATTGTCAAAATAATTAAATGTAGTGATATGAAGTCACCTCTCAAAAAAAAAATAATAATAAATCTCAGTCAGTCTAATGGACTCAATCCCTAAGAGTGGCCGATCCGGTCCCACAGAAGTTTCCCACCGACCACCAGGGTAAATCAGAAAGCGCATACAGCGGCCAATCCAGATGCAATTGCATTCCCCATTTGGAAGAAAATTCTTGTAAATATGCTGTAGCTGGAGATCGAACTGCGGATTCCTGGGTGACACCATTGCCCCAGGGACATAAAGTCACCTCTCAAATGTCTACTCAAAGGGCAAAGAGAATAGTCCATCAAGTTTAAAGTTAGAAACTGAAGGAAAAATCAAATTGAACAGACAGACAAGTCAAAGAAAAATGAATTGCCAAGATGAACAAGCGGGGTAAAATGAATGGAAGATAGACTTAGACATATGAGCAAACTGAACACGTTGAGTGGATAGATGAATTTCAACAAATGGATAAGCCAAGGATTTGCTTCCCTAAATAAAATTCAACAAAGTAGCTACAAGGGAAAAGAAGGCAATTCACCATCACTGTCAAAGCTTCAAGAGTACAATTAGAGTGTTAATGCAAACTCATGTAACACAATGGGAGAACCAACAAATCCTAATGGATTAACGAGTCTGCACATAACTGATTCTAGGAATTAGAGACACGACCCAACTCATTCAATAGATTACACATAACCAGAATTCTGAATCCAGCTCCAAAAAATGAAGGTACTATCAGATTTTCGTTTTCCAGAGCATTATAGAAAGGCAACTCTTCGGAATGTCTGAATGACAACTCTACAAAAACTCATCATGTTGAATCAATTACAACACATGCTTGATATGTCACACGGATCTTAATAAACAGAAATACCAAGCAAACAAGCAATACATCAAAGTTTTCAATGTCTTTAAATAGTAATAATAACAATATTAATACTCAGTCTTCAATAATCAAACGACAAGAACTTAAATATCTGAAAGCCATATTGCAGGCTATCCAACAGAATCATACATTACCTTGCTGATGTAGCAAAATTGACTTCCATTACAAAGGTGCTAGTTGCACTAATGTGGCTTGTTTCAGATGCAGCTTCTGTGTGGTAGTACTGGTTGTTCGTAGGCAGGAAGTGAGATCTAGGCCTGTTGGAAGCCCGCTCCAGCATCAAACTCTCCTTCAGTTCCACCACCACGTCAGTCATACTTGGCCTCTCGTCGCCGGTGCTCTCTGTGCATCTCAATGCCATGATCAGTTGTTTTCCACATGGAATTTAATTATATCATACTCTCCTCGCAATTTTATGTCAACTACATTCTCTTTGATTCCACTTGAAAGCCTTTGCCGTGTCCATTGAGTTACATTCATGCGATTTTGATTGGCATTTACAATTGGAGGTCGGCCTGTGATCAACTCTAAGAGAACCACTCCAAAACTGTAAGTAAGAGCAATTGTGATACCTAAATAAGAGCAAAAACATAGTAAAATTACAAGTAACTGAAACTGAGCCATTAAGGTATATGCGTCTTAACAAGGTTGTGTGCATAACTGCATGTGCTCAAATAAAATTCCTAAACTACTTTATTTGCCAGCATCAAACACTAAATGGCATTTATTGAAGACAATAGGCACACATGAATTGTATGGATCTTATTTTTCCTCCGTGCTCTGTATATGAAAGGCTATATCACTATTATATTCACATCAGTTGGATCGTTTTTGTTAATATTAACTAAAAGTGTCTTTGTTCTCCCTCCATCTCTAACTAGTATTCTTTTTTATCCCTTCTACTAATGAAAATTTTCTATGAAATTCACTCTTAAAATTAATCCATAAAAATTGAATATTTAGATTATTAATTTTTTTATAAAAATTATGCATTCGCGGTTTACAGGCCTAGGCATCTTCTAGACCGTGACGTGTGCCATTCGGTTCAATTTTAGCCCAACAAAATAACTAGAATTCCTGTGCGAGCTTACGGCCCACAATTGATGCCTTATGGATGCCGATGCCGTGGTCATTCGTGTTTGTTCCGCCATCACCTGAGCGCGCCTCCCTCGAGTCCCAGCTTCGTGGCCCTCCTCCCCGCCGCCGCCGCCTCCTCCGACGACATGGCGAGGATTGCTTCGCGAACCCTCCCTATCTCCGTCAGATCTCGTCTGTCTCTTTCTCCTCCGATCTCCACGGCGATCTGGTTGGGGCCGACTGGCGAAGCTTCCTCCTCGCGTTCTCTTCCTTCTCCGCTTCTTCTCTCCGGCACTCCGTATGTTCCCTACAGGAGGGTTTTCCATCTATCCTCTAGCTATTCGCGCTCTATGGTGACTTCCCTCGGGTTCTTGGCGAACCTCCGAGGGTTTCGGAAGGTGAGACGCCGGCAAGCTGCGGTGAAGAAGCATGTGCCGAAGGACAAACAACTGCATCTTGATGTCAACATTAGTCTGGAAAAAGCATTACCCAAGGACCCTGAAGTTTTGGTAAGCGTCCGATGTTTCTTTTTTCTGGTGTGGTTATTTTTACTTTACTTAAATCGCTGTTGATGGCGTATTGGTTACATAGTTACATCATCATTTAAGAAGAATTATGGTCAACTGGTGAAAATTATGGATATGATCTGTGCATCGTATTTCAGTTGCAGTATAGAACATGCAATTCTACTTTATGGAGTACTGGAAACAAAATACTAGTTAAAAGATCTGCACTTGCATAATCTACCATCTCACGGTAAACTTAAAAGCTATAATTTGGAAGGTTGCTAGCTATGTAATTCTCCTGCATAGTAAATGATGTCTTCCACTGATACTATACTGACATGCAGATATATAATACAAGGGATGTCATTTGTAATGCTTGCATATTTCCAATGCCAATTTTTTTTGTCAAGATGATATCTATTTATAAATCAACTTCAGCAATCTTGCAGCTGATATAGTAACTGATTTTGCATGCTTCTTAAGGATACTTGATGCATAAGTGAATAGAGGAGTTAGTTATGGTTGGAAACTTATTTCTTCCCCTTTTTTGCCTTGTTGAAAAATGCCTATATATATATTTTAAAGACTTCTGCTGCATTTCCTTCATTTTTTTTACTTGTTTGATCATTTTCATTTGCTATAGAAACTCGTTGCACATGTTCTTAAGGATAATAGTTTTACTTTGATGTTTATGCAGAACATCGCTGAAATGTTAAAGCTGAATGTTTCGATGGCAATGAAAATTGCATTTGATGGTCTTAAGGATTCAGAGTATAAGACAAGGGACACCTCTATATGTGATGTTGGCAAATTTGATAAGGTTGAACTTTCGGTATTGCTTTGCAATGATGAATTTATCCAAAATCTGAATAAGGAATGGAGGGGTCAGGACCAGGCTACAGATGTTCTATCAATGTCTCAGCATATAGCTGAACTTGATCTACCTGTTGTAAGAAGACTTCTTTTTGTTGAAGTCTTAGTACTAATTTAAGCTTATGATTTTGCTATATTTTCATTTTGTTTTCCCCTGCAGCTAATCCTAGGTGATATAATAATATCTGTTGAGACAGCTTCAAAACAAGCGGAGGAGAGAGGTCATACCCTTCTTGACGAAATACGAATTCTCATGGTATGCTTGTGGAATTTATACTTGTATTTCTCATTCATCATTGTGCTTATCTTTTTGTTACTTGAAAGATTTATCACCTATAAAGCCTCCTGATGACACCATCAGGTTAGCCTTCTATACATCTTTCTAGTTTACTATTAGGCGTCCTTTGTTCTTTGTGAAACTTGCTCCTGCATGGATTAGTTCCAGCTTCCAACTTGAAACGATGATGAAAACCACATTAACCAATTTTTTCTCAGATACTATTTATATACAAACACTTTGCTAACAATTAAAGTAGATTTACTTTATTTTTCCTCGCCTATTCATTCTAACAGTTGCTTTGTTAATAATTTCAATTTTTATTAGTTTTTGGTTGTGGCTAAATGCAACTTTTGGATAGAAATTTGCAGTTAATGGAAGTATCTTGGCAGTGAGAAAAATACTTTGTAACTCTTGCTTAGCATGGGTTAAATGAGTAATCTAGTTGGCAATATTGGCCAAGTAAAATAAAAAATGGACATACTTGCAGTAGTACAAAGCATTTAGCACACTTTGGTTCAACATTAAGGGATCTCTATTTCATATTTATTTAGGTTCATGGTTTGCTGCATCTTCTTGGGTTTGATCATGAACTTAGTGATGAGGCTGAAAAAGAAATGGAAAATGAGGAGAAACTGGTGTTGAAGAGTCTTGGATGGAAAGGAAAAGGCCTAATAAAGAGTGCAACAGATGCCACCCTTCCCAACGACATCTTAGAGGGTTAGGCTTCTTATTGTCTCCTTCATTTTCTAAAACCAATATGTTTCCATGTGAATTCTTTTTGTCTCCTTAGATCTACTGTGAAAGATGACACTGTGAGTCAATACTGGTAGTTTTTTACATTTTTTTTTTTGCGGTAAATGTAGTAAAGGATCCAAAGAAAGCAGGTAGTCTGAGATTCTACAAACCCAAATTCAGTTATATCTTTTGTGATATGGATGGTGAGTTTCAGTTCTTAGCATTTTACTTTATCCAATAGGATTTTCTCTTAATCCTTTATTCTAACAATTGCTTTCTGACAAGGCACACTTCTGAACAGTAAAAGTCAAATTACTGCAACTACTGCAGAGGCTATACGGGAAGCAGTATCCAGAGGAGTAAAAATAGTTATTGCTACTGGAAAGGTAAGTGAAGGTGAAGCTATTATTATTCAGTTTTGAAGTTACTTATTTAGTAGAATTTAGATGCTTGGATTTGTGTATTTGTCTTTATACTTGATGCATCTTGTTGATAGATATTCTGAATTGTAAATTGCTTCTGGCTAAACTTTTACCTTTTCTATTTGCTGTAGCACTTTATAGTAGACAATGTTGTTCAAGGAAGTAGTAGGGATATGCTGATTTAATATTCATATATATGTGAAACAGACTCGCCCTGCTGTCATAAGTGCGCTCAAGATGGTTGATTTGGCTGGGAAAAATGGTGTTATTTCTGAGTTTTCGCCTGGCATATTCTTACAGGTTTCTCTATGTTACTTCACATAAATTTGTTACTTATTAGACACCAACTTATTTTAAGAAACTGCAGCTCATGCACGCTTTAGAACTTAAGAATGCTGAAACTACTAGTTTGATCTAAAATTTGGAAATCTGTCTGTGAGTTTAGGTTGCAGATAACTACACTATTTTGTTTTTTGTTTTTTTGATTAAAATTATCTCTTCTTTAAGAGAACATACGTTACTTTACCAGGTCACATGATATGTTGTCCAATAGATACCCGATCCATTGACTTGAGGACTTGATGCTATATTCATTTTTTTATCAAGCAGATCTGGTAGTCAATCTAATGACTAGGTAAATCTCTCTGAAACATGTTTAAAAAATTGTTAATATAATAACGTTGAAAGATCTAAAGCATAGTATTTGAGACACCCAACACTCATTTTTGTTTGAAAATACACTTGTCAATGGATAATTTGGTTATCTAGTTAGTAGAATAACGTTCTAATTAATTAGTAATGTCAGAAGATACAATGACAACAACAACCAAATCTTATCCCACTAGGTAGGCTTGGCTATATGGATCCTAGTAATGTCAGAAGATAAATCTATAAATTGGTATTTTCCTAACTACTTAAGATTTTTGATAAGTCAGATCTTAGCACCATCCAAACATGTTATTCAAGCATATGTCATGACCCTAAGTCCTAGCTTGCCACCTCCTAAACCCTGTTATGATATCCTTGTTTATTCTCTTACCTTTGGCTCGTTTATACATAGGTCATATCTTTGCCTCTCTTGTAATTTGGTACATGATTCAGACTTAGTCTAGCTTGAATGTGAGCCAATGCCAAATCATTCATTTGTAATCAGGTCCTTTCCTAACACTTGACCTTTTTGAATAAATAAGTTGCTCAAATCTTGGTAATGAATGAATAAAGGATTTCTTCCCAGATCCTTTCATTTTGAAAGTGGCCAATTAATCTAATTTCTCACAGTGATGTAACCTATCATTTTTTTAATTTCAAAATAAATGTTACTATGTAATTTTCGTTACTGTATATTTTATTACTTTTTATGATTTTCTCACGGTAAAGTTTTCTGCATTCAGAAAATTTTTATTAAAATTTATGTTGTATATTGTGGCTATTCATGAAGATTAACTTATACACACATTTGTTGGATATACATTTTTTAAACATTCTTAGCAGACATTTTGACCTTTTTGTTTTATTTGTTACTATTTTCAAATAATTTTGGTGTTATTCCTCAAACTGCACTGTAGCAAACTGTTCCTGCATCATTTGCAAGCTCTGTAAAATTTTGTTGTATTTTAATACTTATCTAATTCATTCTCACTAATCTCATTCCAAAAGACCAAATGCCAACGTTGGTTGTTTTTTTTCCTTCTAATTTTATTGTTTTGTATTACACGAAATAGCCCTAATAAGAATACATTTTGCTAATAATAGTATGCTCTTATCTTACATGTCTGGCATTGACTCATCTTAACTGAAGCAACAATTGCACTTGTAGGGATTGCTCGTTTACGGGAGACAGGGCCGAGAAATTTCTAGAAGTAATCTTGACCAGGATGTTTGCAGAGAGGTATGAGATATATGCAACGCAATGTAATATTTTTAGCTCATTCGAGTTCACACATGCATGCAATTCAAGTAATGGGGCAGCACTGTTATAAGTATGCGAATATAAGTATGATCCAATTAATTTCTCTCTTGAGAGGCAAATGAGAATCCAATTTATTTCTCTCTTGAGAGGCAAAATGGGTCATCATCCTCAATTTAATATAACCCCATCTTCTATTAGTTGGTGATTTGTGCAGTTTTCCTTGACTTTATGTTTATGAGGGTCCTGCAGTTCTGCGGATGTCTTGGTTGTTCATTAGTATGTCACAGCCTAATATTTCGAAGCAATTTAAAAGCTTAATTTTTCTAATATGATCTGGTTATGTTAACAATTTAAAATTGGTGCAGATATTCACTTTAACCTCGTAACTTGCATGCTCGTTGTTTTCCTTTTAAATCACAGGCACTTTCATATTCTCTGGAGCATGAAGTTCCTGTGGTAGCATTTTGTCAGGATCGTTGTCTCACATTGTTTGACCATCATTTGGTTGATTCACTCCATACAGTATATCATGAGCCAAAGGTGGTACAGAAATGGGATTCTCACCGCATTGTCCTTCCATTAAAACTTCTTGTCAACTAATGCAGAATTTTCTTCTGCTACAGGCAGAAATTATGCCTTCAGTTAAGCACCTTCTTGCAGCTGCTGAGATACAGGTAAGCTGTGCTTCGTGTTCAGTTTAACTCTATTGATTTACTTTATAGTCTAAATTTTAACTCTATCTTCTTACTTTGTGAGTCAAATGTCATAGTGTTATTTCTCTTATTCTTTATCATGTAAAAAGTTTTATTTCTAGTGATAGACATAAACAAGATTGAACAATCAGTTTTTTTTTTTGTTTTCGAAACTTAAAATTTGGGTTCAATTATGGGAGCATGTTCCTAGTGCTAGCGTGTACATCTTTTACCAAGAATCGAGATAATAAAGTTGTTATTTAGAGTTTATATTGGGGAGGTCAGATTACAGAAATAATTGCCTCGAGTAATGAGCATGAATTGTTATCTGCAGAAACTTCTTTTCCTTGATACGATCGAGGGTATTTCTTGTACTTTGCGGCCATATTGGGCAGAGGCGACAAATGGCAGAGCAAAGGTTGTCCAAGCTCAACCTGATATGCTCGAGATTGTACCTGCTGGAACCTCAAAGGGTAATGGAGTAAAAATACTGTTGAATCACCTTGGTGTTAGTGAAAAAGAGGCAAGCAATCCTTTTCATCTCTCGTCTCTTGATCATATTGAAACAATTTGCATATAAGGACAAGCTTTTAAGATAAACTATTTTAACTCACTTATAAATTGATTTTCATCCTTGTAATTCACCTACTTCAGATGGTATTCCTCTTCGTAGAAAAAATGTCTCCTGAACCTGAGAAAATAGACCGAACTCATGCATGACCCAATATGTTTACATACTTTCTTGTAATTATACTCTGCTTATAGATAATGGCTATTGGTGATGGCGAAAATGATATCGAGATGCTCCAGTTAGCATCATTGGGTATTGCACTTGCAAATGGATCAGAAAAGACTAAAGCTGTTGCCAATGTGATTGGAGCTAGCAATGATGAAGATGGGGTGGCAAAGGCAATTTACGAATACGCATTCTGATGTTCAATTGAAGAAAAATAAACTAACGCAGAAAGAAGGTTGCTTGGGTTATACAAGTTACTCGTCAAGTTGTAGATCATTGTTTTAAGCTGGTGCTCAACGCCAGTTCAACATTGTATTTTAGGCCATTGTCATTGTTTTCAGATTCTGTATTTAGTCCATTGCAATTTATGAATACGCAATGATGAAGATGAGGTTCATAATCCAACTTGATGTTGCACGATATTGTTGTTGCTGAAGTGTGGGATGGATAACTATTACAAGATTCATGTTAAGCTGGATCAATATTTACTTACAGATATCAAGCTTTGTGCTATTAAGAAAGGGAATCTGAAAAGAATTGCAATTATTTATACCCAAACAGCGGTAACTCAATAAATCATCAATTAATTCAACTGTCTGTTCAGGGCACAGGAATAAAAATGATTCAGAATCTGAATCACAACATCAAGAGCTTGGTGTCCCTTCACCTTGAGGCTGAAATGGCTCGACTACTGAGTCGGCTTGAGCGTCTCAAAGGAGTAGGTGCACTCTGCATCCCCCCTGCTTTGTTTCCAGAGTCCTATCACAAACACTAGAAAACATTAGTCTTCAGCTTCTGGGAGAAAACTTAAATGCATGACAAAGAAGAGAAGAGGAAGAGAATAATTCATGGTTGCCATATTTTTCCATTTGAAGTTTGTAAGTAGTATTTTGATTTCTTTTTCGGATTTTATACATATAAAAATGCTCAAAGTAGCTAAAATAATTTAAATACATCGCAACTAATGTGTTTATGGTTGATATGCAATAAATGCACAAATAGAAAACTAATACAATATGCTTGTTTGGAGTAGAAAAACATACCATGCTCCTTTGAACTATAACGATTGCAACTAGTTCCAAATTAACTCTCTACTTGTTATACTGGTAAACGTGTAACATTGGAGGATTAGCAAATGAAAACTGAAGTTACTTGCCTGCTTTTCCCTTGTTTGCTTCTGTGAGGTAGGACTTGTACTCAGAACCAAAGAAACCGCATTAAAGTTGGATGATGAAGTTGTCATCTTTGTTGACTTCATTTCACATTGAGCTAGTTGTGATCCCTTAGTTGATTCAGCTTCACTTGCTATGTTCTCGTAGCCAAAACCTATTGCCTGCCTGGTTCTTTCAACTATTGGAAATTTACCAAGCAATTGCACCACTGGTGGATGGTTACTTGCTAAAACTCTACTGTTTTTGCTTGGGGAATTCAAAGGCTTACTGGACTGTCCATCACCAACCTTTTCCTTAGTGTGTTCTGTATCTCCAGCAGAGGATATCAACTTATCCTCAACTTCCAGATCTCTACTTATTTTGGGAAGGCAACTTGGAGGGTTACAATTTGCATTTCGATCGCTGATTTTCTTATTACTATGTTCTTTCATTCCAATTGATGATGCAAACTCATCTTGACTTGCAAAACCTTTTGGAGATAAAAATACTGGTAAAAGAAGGGATCTTGGTATTGAAATATTCAGTGAAATCCAAGTAGAGGTACCCAGCAGTAGAGTTAGCAAACACAATGAAACAAGTATCAAAAGGGTAGTTTCTGAAGAAACGTCATTCCATTTAGGTATTTTCTTCCATGCATCAGGAATTGTATTTTCTTCCATCACCGCCGACTCAGTATCCAGGATTGCAGGAACACTGATGCCATTTCCTTGGTCATGCTTTTCTTGGTCAAGGGAGCTTAGAACCTCTTTTTTAATCACCAAATCATCCTCCTTGTTGCGCACCTTTTCAATCAGCAATTCATTAGTTCTTTCTGCTTCCCATGGAATAAGTAGAAATGATTCTGCGTCTTCAAAACTCGATTTATTTTCTTGTTGAACATCTGATACTACCATGCTTTCACCATCGCTTTCAATTGGACAAGTCGATTGTTTTAGAGGCACATTGAAGCAAGTCTCAGACAGGCCCATCAAAGTGATCATAAGTTCTGTTCCAACTTGAGAAGGTCTGCTGTTACCTTGAAGCTTCAGAGAATCCTCCATAGAACCTCCATCAATTGAACAGGTGAGTTCTTTCTGAGGCACATTGAAGCAAATCTCAGAAACGCCCATGAAATTCAGCATAAGTTCTATCCCATGCGAGGGGCTGTGGTTGCCATGAAGCTTCGGAAAATCCTCCATGGAACTTCTATCATCTTTGGGAAAGCGAAATCCTGAGTCCATGGAAGAAAAATAGCAAGAAAAATAAACTAACCATCCAATCAGAAACAACGTCCATGCTCTTTTTGACCACCAAAGAGGCCTCCTTGCTTCCTCTTCATCCTCCATGTCACTCTCCTCAAAATCACAGTTTGAGGCATCTACCAATTCCTCTTCCTCCATCCTCGCCCTCTCTATGCGCATGAGAATCTCACGGCGACTATTAGGATTATAGCGGAGGAACCGAGGCCTTGGGCAGGTATAGTTCGTCAGCGGATCATAAAAACCAGAGCAGGATTCTGCTCCTACTGTCTGCACAACGGGATTCGTATCAGCAGCCGAAACAAGCTCAGGCTTCGCTTGTTCCTTCGATCCAAAGCGGGCAGGACCAGAGGAGGTCAGCGAGGTCGCATCGCCATTCTTCTCGGTCAAGATCTTCTTTTTCATGGTCGGCGATTTATTTTCCTTCATTGTATGGCGCGACTCAAACCCTAATTTCTCGCGAGAAGGCCCGCTTCTGTTCACGTCGCTCTCTCCGGCTCCATCGATTCCTGTGACACGGCTTCGAATTCGGCCATCTAAAACCACATCAACTACTTCACTCATCCAAAGATTAAGCGAACGAAGAATAAAGAAAATCAAAGAATAGAATAAGTGAGATTTGCAAACCAAAACGAAAAGGGCTGAGATTGGTAGATCGCGGAAATGGCGCAGGGTGTTTACTGGAGAAATCCATCAGTTCCTCTCGCTGAATACTTTTTTCTACTCGCAGCTCCAGTTGAAGTCTTGGAGATGGTGTTTGAATTTTGATCACTTTGCAGTATTCGACCGTTAGGTCACCAGGCGTTGCAGTGACTCGCGGATCATGTAACCAAAACGACTCATCATAACATTATCTAATTATACTGCAGAGCGGAACTTTATATCCGGCCCATCAAACTTCTCAGTTTGACCCAATACAGATTCCCTTAAAGCAGGCAGCAGGCGCGCCGGCGCCGGCCCAAAGTGAAGAACATGGCATCCCTCCCTAAGCGACGGAAGCTCGAAGGGGGAAAAGGGTATTGCTCTCCTCTTTCATCCTCTAATTTTCCGCCACTTGCCTCAGGAGAATTATCAATCCTCTTCCTTGTTTGATTCACCTCCTATGCCTTCTCGGTATCTGGATAAATGAATTGGGAACTAGAAAGCTATTTAGGGTTTTTGTTCTGGTTGCAATCGAAGATTTAAGCATGTTTCGCTGTTGCAGTATACTTCAACGATCAAATATCTCAACGACATTAGCGAATATAGCGTCTTAAATTGGACATGAAGTTGTTGGATGTCAAATTTAAAACTTGTTCTGCGTTTTTTTTTTCCCACTTTCAGACTGTTAGGTTGAAGCTTTAATTATGGGCATCTCCTAATCTAAGTTCACATAAAGAGACCTTGAATTGGCTTGTTCTGTTTTCATTTGAGAAACCTTTCATTTAAGTGACTCTAGAGTTTGAGTTTGTTATCGACAACAGAGTTTGTGTGTGAACTTTGAGATTATGTAGTTGTTGTTGAATATTTTTGCCTCCTTGTTATCCAATTCTTCTTTATTGATGCGTCATTTTTTTTCTTTTTGCCATCAGTTCTCTCTGAGGCTTCTGCAACTGCAAAATTGTTAAGTGAAAGATATTTACCATCTCAATAGATAAATTTATAGTTGCCTCCAACTCCTGAAACATCCATTTTCGTCTTAAGTTGTGTGTTTCTACACTGTTGACTAGTAGTGTAGTAGTAACAGAGTTAGATTATATAAACATAGTTCATGTTGACTTTGATAATCTTCCTTTCTTTGACATTATATGTTATTCTTGCTTGTTTTTTTTCATATTGATGTCCTTGTTTTTGTTCTTCGTTACTACCTTAATTCTATCATGTTCATCAAGATAACCTATTTTTATCTTCTTGTTTTTGTTGCAGTAGCAACATACAAAATGTTTCTGTTTCTATTTTGGTTCTATCCACAGTCCAAAAACTGAGTGCTTTATACATGGCCATCGTCATACAGCCACATACCCATTCTTAGATACACTTTATCACATGTCATCTTCTATTATTTGGCGTATTTCTCATTTTCCTCTCTTTATGCAGGAATGTTCCCTCAGTGGCTGTAAACGATAGCACTTCAGCTTCCTCAATTTCTTCCACTGTATTGTTTTTCATTGTTGCTTTCTCTTTCTTTTCAGTTCCTTATTCTGTTCATTGAGATGCATTTAATTCCATGCAGGAACCAACCACATCACTCCAATTGGAGGTCAAAATTCAGATTCAGCAGGCCAAGAAATTTGCAGTCTCGCAGGTTCAACAAGAAAGATGTTTGGGGAATTATAGAAGTTTTGATTCGCCATTTGGAAACTACATAGTTCCTGTAATCCCAACCCGTGCTGATTTATTTGGCTAGTTGCTTACTGGTATGTCATTAACAAATACGGTTTGATGATGAGGACTATTTCATTATCGTTCATTTTTTAAAACCATATTCCTACAATTTTGGTTTATTTGTTGATATTCATTTTATTCATTTGTTGTAATATCTTTTGAATCATTATTTGTTATCATTTGAACCATTGCTGATAGCCATCAACATTGCTCACCTAGGTTAGCAGTTAGACAAGTCGTCTCCCTCAGTTCTGAAGAAGTCATAACTGATGTATGATATGGAACGTAGAAGATTAAAATATTTTCCTTGCTAACATTCTATTCTTTTGGATCCTCTAGTTTGTTGAAAAATCAAACCATTGCTGATACCTTGCGCATGCGCGTGGATCTTCTAGTTTGTTGAAAGATTGAGGCATGAGTTTACATTGATAATTTTCTGTAGTAAATGAACCATAGTTGAGTTGAAGGAGCACAAACTAGAGTATCTTGAACATCTTTTGGTCAGGTAGCTTCATGGACAAAAACATCAGTATAGGCATTACTGTAGCTATGACATCCATTTGGCTTGTTAATTTCATCATTGTATATTTTATTTTAAGTACCATATTTGTGAAGGCAGGTCGGAAAGGATGTTGTGGGTGAACATATTTGTAAAGGCGGGTTGGAAAGGATGTAAGTTACAGCTTTGGTTTGTTCCTTTGTGTTTTACTACCATTACCATTACCATTACCATTACCATTACCATTGATCAGATACGAGTTCGCCATTAATAAACATATTGATGAAACTTTGAAATTAAGTAAGCAGCTAATTTTGAGATGTTCTTGCATCTTATACAGTGTCATAGTTGAACGCAGGTTAATGATACAGTTGGAACACTCGCTGGTGGCATCTATGATGATAATGATGTAGTTGCTGTTATTATACTTGGAACTGGTACAAATACTGTTGGGCGTACTGATGCAATGCAATTAAGAAGTGGCAAAGTTCACTTGCTAGTTCGGGTGGATGGTAAGGGCTACCGTATGTGTGTCAGCACTTCCCAATGTTATCGAAAATATGTCATGCAGCTCCTATTTGATAATTCATTTTTAAGAGGGATATGACAACTCTAAATAGGACTATATTTTTCAACCTCATATAACTCATTAGTTATCTACATCTACACAAAATGACAAGCTATGGATGGACAATTCTCGCTAGAATTATATCATAACTTTAGCTTATGATTTTCTCAGCAAAATATAAACATCGTTATATCCTTTATATTGAATTTATACCTTGAGTTCCTGCAATATAGTTCAAATACTTGCTCGTTTTTTCCTCCTCCAAAAAGGAATTGCATAGTAAGTGAATCATATTACTTTTTCCTACCAAAAGTTTTTTTCACATTCTTTCGTTTCTTCTTGGCGATGCGATTATCATTTCAGGTTAATTCCTTTGAGAATATGAAGCTTTCTACTTTCTTGATGTTCCTGCCACACGAAGCACTTGAATACATGGAGTGGGATGTTTTTAAAGAAGTTATCTAGTGCAGGACTAGTCATTTGTTTGGTGACCATGGCCAATATTTGCACGACATGAATAAGTCCATGGCTTCCTCATTAAGGTTGGTTTTTATTGGATCGATTGAATCAATCTATTAAATCAAAGAATTAACCACTAGCCAGTTTGATAACTGGTTACGGTTCGTTTAAATATGACCTATTTTGATTTGTTTAAACGCGTGACACATTTAAAGGTCCTTTTACCCATTTAAATATGGCACATTACCTTGTATTTTTTTAACCTTTTTTAAATTTTGCCCTCCTAATATTTTTTTTCTAATAAGGCAATCTTATTTAAATATTTTTATTATATTTAATCTGAAAAGGACACCATTCGTCGTCATGTCGCTTGACTTGATATGACATTGCATTGGAATAATAGTATTGCATTAGAAATTAAACATTTTCACTCTTTTTTCAATAATAGAAACTCCTCTCTGGATCCTAGCTAAACTTGTCATGTTGCAAAAAGTCATAAATATTTGTCTTTTGAAAAATAGCTATAAGAAATTTTAGCAATAACTTTCAAACTTTCCTATTGGTAGTTGGATGTCAACATAAGTTTTAAATTTTGAAGTCTACCTTGATGCTAATCTTTTCAGCGAATTGTAGCCATAGAAATGGGTTTGTTGTGCCACCATAAATCTTTTCAATTTTAGAAGTTGATTCATTTAACAATTGATATAAATTGACACCTAAAATTTTGACATTATAAACTATCAAAAGTATTTAACAATTAATTTTCGTAACCATATAAAAATTCAAATTTGTCTTTAAAAAAAATCTCTTGACCCCCTATGAACCCCTATTCTTTCACTTACACTACTTCAAAATTAAATATACTTTGGGAGTTCATTTCGTCTTCTTCTCCTTTATAAGAATTCTAAGATTTTAAAAGTTACTAAAATTTTAACTTTAATTCAAAAATTATTGTATATTAAAATATAATTATGGATAAATTAATAACATTTTCTTTAAAAAATAAACAAATTTATTCAAAAGAGATTGTCAATAATATATTATCATCTTAAAATAAATAAATTTACTCAAAAGAGTTTGTCAATAATACATTATCGTCTTAAAGAAAATAAACAAGATTATTAATATTTAACTAAGATTATAATCCATTCAAAAGTCGCTTAACAATCAAAAAAATATATTAAAAATTAAAAAGAGCATAATTTATATCGTCATATTAATGCTCCACCAATTTAAACTATTAACTTAACCAATAAATAACCTATTGAATCGGAACTAATTAGATTAATTTCAACAAATATTCTTTAATAAAATATATATCAAAATTAATATAAGTTGCCCTCATAGACATGGTGCAATAGTAAATCACTCAAGGAATAATAAAAATAATAGAGTTTAAATATCAAAAGAGATGAATATCTCAAGTCGTCTACCTTGAAAAAGCTCACATAGCTAGATTATAAAAATATATATAAATATATGTATAATAATTAGGTTAGGCTCTGTATTTATCCATTTATAATAATTGGGTTAGGCTGTGTATTTATCCATTTATTAAATGCAACACACTGCTATTAGAAATTTTAACTTTTTTTTATTAAATGAGTCATGTTCAAATTAAAACTAAACGTATGGTGAATCATTGAAACACGACCAGTTCACGCGGATTGCACACTTATTCTTCCTCGTGATGTCAATTGCTCACCAACAATCTTTACATCAACTTAACCTATAAATACTTAATTTAAAATTATCTTATTCCGTGGGGATAGCTCAGTTGAGACTTGGGAGAGCTGATGAGTGTCGTATTTGATCGATCCACGCTCACAATTTTTTTTTTAATTCAACAGTGAATTTCTCTATTTTTTTTACTTTGGTTAAATAATAGAATATAGAATTGACTAGATTTGTTTCCGTTTTAGTAGATTTGCACAGGTCTGCTCCGCTCGATCCACTTCCCTATTTCCAACTCTCGTCTTCCATGCCATGTCGTCGTCGCTTTTCCCCTTCGTCGTCGTCCTCCTCCTCCTCCTCGGTTTCATCTACCCTCTCTCCTCCGCCGTCGACCTCCTCTTCAACGGCTTCAACGACGAAGACCTCCACCTCTTCGCTAACGCCACTCTCGAACCCTTCACATACCACTCCCACCACCAGGTACACCACCATCGCAGCCGCCTGTTTCTCTCCCTCACCCACGACGCCGCCTTCTCCCTCGGCCGTGCCCTCCTCCCCTACCCCATCCCCACCAAATCTTCCTCCCGCCAGGTCCTTCCCTTTGCCGCCTCCTTCCTCTTCTCTGTCGCCACCGTCCTCACCGCCCTCCCCGGCCACGGCCTCGCCTTCCTCTTCGCCCCTGCCCCCGGCATCCTTGGCGCCACCTCCGCTCAGCACCTCGGCCTATTCAACCTCTCCTCCAACGGAGACTCCTCATCACGCGTCCTCGCCGTCGAGTTCGATGTCTTCCGCAACGAGGAGTTCCATGACATCGACAACAATCACGTCGGCGTCGACCTCAACTCACTCACCTCCGTCGAATCAGCCTCCGCCGGATACTGGCCCGACGACGAAGCTGCTTTCGTTGAACTTACACTCAATGACGGATCCAATTACCAGGCTTGGGTCGACTATGCTGCCGAAAGACTCAACGTCACCATCGCCCCTGCAAATCTCGGCCGGAAGCCACGCCGTCCCCTTATCTCCGTCGAATTAGACCTCTCCGACGTCTTCCTCGATGAGATGTACGTCGGATTTTGCGCCTCCACCGGGCGGCTTGTGGAGCGCCACCGCGTCCTGGGTTGGAGCTTCAGCAACTCCAATTCCTCCTTCAGCGCCGGCCTAATCACGACCAATCTTCCTAGTTTCGCGTTGCCGGCGTCCTCCAAGTTGAATAGACGTCTTTCTATCGTCCTCTCTGTCTCTGCCACGGTGATCGCGATCTCTTTCATGGGAGTGCTAGGTTTATGGGTTCGTCGCCGGAGAAACAGGGGAAAGTTGGACGAGGAGATAATAGAGGAATGGGAATCGGAGTATTGGCCGCATCGAATCGACTACCATCAGATCGTTGCCGCCACGGATGGTTTCTCCAGCAGCAACCTCGTTGGCCGAGGGGGCAACGGGACTGTCTACAAGGGGCTTCTTGGAGGCGACCCGGTGGCGGTGAAGGTCTTCTCTCAAACAAACGAGGAGGAGGCGAAGCATTTCGCCGCCGAGATCTCCACCCTCGGCCGGCTGAAGCACCGTAACCTGGTCCGCCTCCGGGGATGGTGCCGGACGCGACGGCCAGGCGCTGGCGTGATGATTATCGTGTACGACTTCATGAAGAACGGAAGCCTTGATCAGTGGATCTATGGCGCCAAGAAGCCGTTGGATTGGGGATCGAGGGCGAGGGTTCTGCGGGAAGTGGCGGCGGCGGTGTTGTACCTGCACGAGGGCTGGGGCGAGGCGGTGGTGCTCCACCGCGACATCAAGGCGAGCAACGTGATGCTGGACGGAGAGATGACCGGACGGCTAGGAGACTTCGGCGTGGCGCGGGCTCAACAGAGAGGGCGGTTGCTGTGGACCACCAGGGTGGTGGGGACGGCGGGGTACCTGGCGCCGGAGGTGATACGGACCGGGCGGGCTACGACGGCCACTGACGTGTACGCCTTCGGGGTGCTGGCGCTGGAGTTGGCGAGCGGGCGGATGGCGGCGGAGGAGGGGCGTCCGCCGCTGGTGGCGTGGGCGCGGGATGCTGTGGCGACGAACGGGGAGCTGGCGGCGGTGGAGGTGAGAACGAGGGGGTCGGAGGGGTTCGACGAGTGGGAGGCGGTGCGGGTGGTGACGGTGGGGTTGGCGTGCACGCGCGAGGAGAGCCCGGCCCGGCCCACGATGAGGCAGGTGGTGCAGATGTTGGAAGCGGAAGAGTGGTACGAGGTGCCCGAGATGGACGGCAGCAGAGCGGAGGCGACGTCGTGGCTGCTGGATGCGAGGCTACGGCAACCGGTGGAGACGGCCAGTGTGGGTCCCATCTCGCTTGCCACGTCGCAGTCTGCGTCCGATATCATTTCGGACGGACTCTAAATAAATTCACCATTACTTCTTTATTTGAAATTGTCATGAATTCCATGCTTGATAGACCTGTGTAGTATAAAAAGAAACGAATGTCTGACCAAGTAATGTTGATAGACCATGTATGGTGAGGACTGTTTCTTCAGTGTCGTCTCATCCTAACCATTCCATACGATGCCATGCAACAAGATATTAATTTTTGCTTATAAAAAATATGATGGCCATTGTATCGCTTTGACTTTCAAAAAGAAGTTTGTTTAATTAGTATAGTAGACTTAAGATGAGAATTAATGTAAGAACCGCATCACTTGACCTCTTCCCAATGTTACGCTTTTAACAGGCCGTCAATAATGAATATTTTCAACTCAATTAGAACCCGCCAAATCTTATCTTGACAGGGAAATCATAATCGATTTCCATGATTTCCACTATTGCACTCGTAAACCTTGTTGAATAATGAATTGCTGTCTAATTAATTAAAGAAACTCTGGTATTGTCCTTACATATATTTGACTTTGTTTGACAATTGATTGTTCAAAACATGCTAATCTCTTGGAAATTAATGAAATTAATGTAACTCGTTTTTAGTTTAATTTACTGGGAAAAAATGTTCGATCCTGTTGTCCGTCAACGGGAAACAAATCAGAGAAAGAGAGCTGGAGTTTTACACAGAGAATAGCATAAGCGGTCTCTGAGTCTCGGCGGCAGGAAAATCCACCAGGGGTCAGTGGTATATGTAGCCATCAAACAGACAACATCCTCGGCCTCGACGTTAGAGCGAAAAGCTGCAGCAGCTTCAGCCTCCCTCGACTATGGATGCAAGTAGAAGCCCTTATCGGCAATGGCACGCTCCTCCACCGCTGCCCTCTAATAGAAGCTAATTAATTATTGTTAATTAAATATTAATTGTAGATTTTGTCCGTTAATCCAGAATTGGTCAATTGACCAATTCTATGTAAACTTCTATATAAGCATCGTTTAGGGATGCAACAAGTATGAAATAAAGTTTAGTTTTTATTATCCCTATGTTCTATTATGGTATCAGAGCGATACCCTAATTCCCGCCGACTCCCTTCCTCCTAAACCCTCCTCTCTCTCTCTCTCAACGCCGCCGCGCACGCCCTTACGGATAATCAGCCTGTGTTATCCCCGCCGACTCCTCGTGAGGAAAGGACTAGAGGTTCACGTGGGAAACCTCAATTTCCGCCGCCACCACCAGCCTTCCACTGGATCTCACCCGCTACCGGCATCGTACTCGCCGAATCATTTGCCCCCGCCTCTGCTAACGCCGGATGCTCCTCTGCAGACGACACAAACAGCCCCGGCTCTCCTTCTTCACGTGCACTCGCACGTCCTCCCAGCTGCCGCGCGACCTCAACGCCGTGGCTGCCGCCCACTGCCTTCGCCGCGATTTCAAGGGATTTGATCCGGTTTTCTCTGTAGATCTCGTTGGGCGTCCTCTTTGAGACCTCCTGTTGCCACAGCCGCCGCCGCCCTTCCGGTTTCTTTTCTCAACCCGGCCGAGCATCCTTCACTCGGCGCGGCGCTGTTGCTCTTGAAGCCGTGCGGACCCACCACTTCGCCTCTGCGTACGCCAAAAGCTCAACGTGTGGAAGCCCATTGCTCTCTCAATTAATTGCTTTTGCTTGGAGGGGAAGGAATCTGTCAAAGCTTCTATTATATGCTGTGGCGTGTTTACAAAGAAATTTCACAGTGCATCACAGATAAGCCACCACCTTCTCTTGGCTTTATTATTCTTCGCACTTTTGCAATGGCAGATAATTCTTCGTCATCATCGACCGCCGATATAAATTTTTCAATGCAATCTTCTGCTTTGCCTCTAAATGCCATGGCGTATTTACCCATCAAACTTACCAATGATAATTATATGCTGTGGAAGATGCAGTTTTTTTCTTTATTACGAGTTCATGACTTACTTGGCATCGTTGATGGTTCTTCTCCCAAGCCACAAGAAGCCGATGCAAATTATGCCATTTGGAGCAAGAAGGATCAAATTATTATGACATGGTTAATTTCGACAATTGATATATCTATACTTCCTATGATTGTAGGACTTGTTACCTCTCAGCAAATATGGGAGGTTCTTGCTCGAACTTTTGCATCAGATTCTCAAGCACGTGTTCTTCAACTGCGCATGCAATTACAATCAACTCATCGAGGAGAAAAATCTATCAATGAATACATGCAATCTATAAAGACAATTGCCAATAATTTAGCTGCGATTGGTCATCCTGTTTCAGATTCAGATTTGGTGGTTCAGGTTCTTACAGGATTGGGGCCTCAATATGACAGCTTTATTCCCAGCATAACTACTCGCATTGATCAAGTGTCTCTTAATACCCTACATGGATTACTATCTTCACATGAGATACTTCTTCAATTGCAATCTCACAGGGTTTCGGATTCTTTTGCTCTTTCGACACAATCGGCTTATAAATCTGACAACACTCATCATCATCAAGAAAGTCCAGGACGACGAAGTAGAGGTCGAGGCCGAGGTCAAGATCAAGGACGAGGTAAAGGACGAGGTAGAGGTCGAGGTCGTTGTCAAATCTGTCTCAAGAATGGTCACCTTGCTCATCAATGTTATAAGAGATTTGATTCAAATTTTAGTGGTGGTTTTGCATCCTCAACTCGAGCGTCATCATCAACTCCATCTTATCCTGGGGCATTCTCTCTTACAAGTAATTCTTATACACCTACAGCGGATTCCTCAGGATCAGGGTGGCATCCAGATTCTGGCGCGACTCATCATGTCACATCAAATTATGACATTCTTACAGAGGCCACCTCCTATCATGGTCCTGACACGGTACAAATAGGCAACGGTTCAGGTTTGCAAATCGCTCACCTTGGAAACACATTTTTTCACTCATCTGGTCGTCTCTTTTACATGCGCAATACTCTTCATGTTCCATCTATTACTAAAAATCTACTATCAGTTCGTCAATTTGCTCTAGATAATAATGTGTTCTTTGAATTTCATCCTCATTTTTGTCTTGTGAAGGATCCCATCACCCAAACCATCCTGCTCAGAGGAGAAATTAAAGATGGCCTTTATCACTTACAACCTACCTCCACCAAAGCACTTATTGGAGAACGCACAAATAAAGCCTCTTGGCATGCACGCCTGGGACATCCATCTTTACGTCTGGTTCAAAACATCATTAGTCGGTTTGATCTACCAACCAATTTATCTTCTTCATCTCATTCTTGTGATGCTTGTCTGAAAGCAAAGAGTCATAAATTACCTTTTGTTTCTTCTTGTCATGTATCCAAATTTCCTTTAGAATTAATTCACTCTGATGTTTGGGGTCCTGCTCCTATTTTGTCAAACCAAGGTTTTCTCTATTATGTGATTTTTATTGATGATTTTAGTAGATTTACCTGGGTTTTTCTCATGAAAAGAAAATCTGACCTGCTTGATATCTTTTGTCAGTTTCAAAAACATGTGGAGCGTTTCTTTAATCGTAAGATCCTTTCTCTCCATTCTGATTGGGGTGGAGAATATCAAGCCCTTCATCGTCATCTAAATTCTTCTGGCATTCTTCATCGAGTTTCATGTCCTCACACTCCCGAACAAAATGGCTCTGCTGAACGGAAACATCGTCATATAATAGAAACTGCATTAGCTCTTCTCAATCATGCATCAGTTCCACTTAAATTTTGGGATGATGCAGTTCAAACTGCAGTCTATCTTATTAATCGTCTACCTACTCCGTTGCTTCAGCATAAAAGTCCCATGGAAAAACTCTACAATCAAACTCCTAACTACACCTTCTTACGTATCTTTGGTTGCGCATGTTATCCTTGGCTCCGACCCTATTCTAAACATAAACTGAATCCACGTTCTCAACAATGTGTTTTTCTTGGTTATAGTAATTTGCACCATGGCTACCGTTGTCTGCATATTCCGACAGGGCGTATATATATATCTCGACATGTTATTTTTGATGAGTCTCTATTTCCTTTTACAGCCTCAACTGCACCTCCATCTTCAGGGAATAATGAAACTTTCTTAATACCACCACCTAATATTTCTTCTGAGTTCTCACAGACTGCTGCTCCGACCAGTCCTGCTACAAATACAATTGGTGATGGCATTCTAGGGCCTGCTCCAGCTTCTGTTGAAAATTCATCTGGGTCGTCTGAATCGCCTCATGTGTCTTCTCCAGTACGAGCTGGACGGACTAATAATTTCAGGGGTGACAAGGCCTTAGAACCTATTCCATGTCCAATTTTGGAGGCATCTCCCCCTACAGGAAACATGGTTCCTCATTCAGAATCATCAAATAACACAACCCCTTCATCAAACTCACCTTCAACATCAACAAGTGGTGATACTCCTTGTCGCATGCGTTCCTTGAGTGACATATATGCACGATGCTCAATGGCTACTCGGCATCCACTTCCTCAAGCTCTAGTGGTTTCCTCAAAAACCATTGAACCAACTTGTTTTACACAAGCAAACAAAGATCCGAATTGGCGTAATGCAATGGCAACGGAATTTGATGCACTTCTTCGCAATGGAACATGGAGCTTAGTTCCACGCACTCCCTCTATGAATATTGTGGGCTCTAAATGGATCTTCCGTCTTAAACATCGCACTGATGGTTCTCTTGAAAGATATAAGGCTCGGTTTGTTGCAAAGGGTTTTAGTCAACAACAAGGTATTGACTTTAATGACACTTTTAGCCCAGTAGTCAAAATTACATCTGTCAGATTATTATTATCAATTGCCATTAGTTCTAATTGGTCTATCCGACAATTGGATGTTTCTAATGCATTTCTTCATGGTAATCTTGAGGAGACGGTGTTTATGCTGCCCTCTCCATGTCCAAGACTGTCGGGCGAAACCCGACGGCGGTGAAAGGGTCAATGAACAGCCGCGTCACTGGGCTAAGAAACAGACCAGGAAAGTCCAGCGAACTTGGAGACTGCTGATTTCGTGGCGGCGACGTCTTGATACAGTCGCAGTGAGCAAGGTCATCTTGAGATTCTTAAGGCCGTCTACCCGATGAACTTAAGCGGCAGTGTCGGCAGTGGCATGTTGGTGCGAGGAACACCAACAGTAGTCCGGTGAGCATCTGGACCACTTGCTTGAAGAGGAGTTGGCATAGACGAAATCTCTAAAAGATAAAAAGGAGAGGAGGTGACACATAGGAAAAAGAAAAATTGAACAAATTTTAGATCCTAAACTCTTTAAATATATAAATACCTAGAAATCAAGAATACAATTAAACCAAAGTTAAATCATTTAATTTAGTTTAGATCAGTCCTAATTTATCTAAACCAGCCCAAATCATTTAATTTGGGTCGATTATAATTTATTCAATTTAATTTTGATTCAGACCAAGTTGAATTCTAAATAAGATTTAATTATAAAATATTTCATAATGTTTGATTTTTTTTTCTAAAGATATAACAGCTTGGATATATATAGCAGATTGACAGCGTCTCCGACATACTCGTTAATTACCATACTTTTACATGAACAACGATCTAGTAAGCATATCGCAGGTATCTATACCTTGTCAAAATAACAATAAGATTTACATCTCTTGCCCGGGAAGAAATTTCTAAACTCCAGTGATTTCAACTAATTCTGCCGGGCCATCTTTGTCAGGTGCTATGCGTGAGTACCACCAAAGATCAATCACCCACTCATAAACTAGATGTTTTGTAAATTGCTCTATTGCTACCTCAACTACAGACGAATTTCGCCTTCCTTCTCCAGTCTGATTTTTGAAGGGGAAACTTAGGCAGTTTCGATCTGTATATTTTGAGGAGAGTTGCTAATAATTGAAATTCTATCCAACATAGGCTTTCTTTGGATATCAAGTTCATGTGATAAGTAAAGAGAGCAGCAGCAGAGGGCAGTTTACCCAGACCGAAGAGCTGGTTACTGATCAAAAGTATGCAAAAGAGTGCTGATACTTAACCATAGCAATTGATGAAAATCACACAGAAAATATCAACGAAGGGAAAGGAAACTAGTAAACAAACTCAAAATGATAAACTATTTTTAAACTTTGCAAATAGTTGCAGTGACACGGAGTGTTAATTGATATTCGTCACAAATACATATATGCATGACCTAATTGCATCCACACTGTAATATCCCCTTTTGTTCACCATTTTACACAGCGAAACTAGTAAAAAATCTACCTAGGCATTTAACTACTAGTAGGTTGTCTAATATCCAAGTTAATACTCACATTCATGTTATTTCATTGACTTGTGAGAGGTTAGTAGCTGATTAGCAGTCCCTAAAGTCGAATAGCTATATATTCTCTCTTTTGGTTCACCAAAAAAACTTCATAAACTACCACATTGACATAGCACGTAGATAATTTGACCGTCCAACACACAATCACAAGGCATAATGATTTGATAATTCAGCACACCCCAGGACAGGTGTTAGATTATGATGCGATTGCATCGTTAGTTTAGGATTAGTTGTCAAAAAACATTACAAATGCATGGAGGGGATAAAATGTCAGGTTCCATTCTGCAGTTCATTATAGATTGGAAGATCTAACAGGATTCATACAGCCAAGACGAACCAGACCGTTTTTTTTTGGAAGACATCGATTTTCCATTTTATTTAATAAATACAATACAATTCCCATGGTGTAAGATTCGATAAACATCGATCTCTAATAATCTCGAGCTATTTATATTGAAATAAATTGGAGAGTATTAGTATTTTAATTTATGGGCTGACCCTGTCCATGGTTTACGAACATAAATGTTCGAGCCGATTGAATAACAAAGCCAACGATGGGCCCATAGGCCCAATAGCATTTGTATAAGTATCATTTGAATCCCAGTGCAAAACCCTAGATCACAATTCTGCACGGCGACTGCGCCTCCTCGTTATCACTTCCACTTCTTCGCCATCGTCATCTCCTCGTTTTGCCATTGTGATGCATTCCCTTTATTTGTTGCGTTTCCTGGGTGATGTCTCAGAGTTGCAATACAAAATTTTGGTTGTGGCGGCATTTGGACCATGCAACGCGATTAAGTAAGTTGTTGATTACTTCTCTTCCTGCAAAAAGGTTGGAATCCGCCAACCTAGCGGCCCCACACGATCGGCCCCCCGACCATCTGTGAAGAGGTAAATCACGGTGAATGCGGGACTGGCCAAGACATGTTGGTCGTGGGTTTTGTACATGGCAGATTTTGATATTATCGCAATTGCTACCAATGACCCTCGAACCGCCGACCTCTTCTTGCAAGCATACATGTCCTGACCAGTTGACCCCGCCCGTGGGGGCTGTTGATTACTTCTCATGATTTTCTTTCGAGAATGCAAACAGATCTAACTAGCAATCGATGATGTGCTTGAGGAAATGGTCATGCCTTTTGAGATTGCTGATGTTTATGTGTGTGTGTGTATAGATATATAGTTTTGATATGAATATATGCCAAATGATGTTGGGAAATTGCGCATGGGCTTTGAGCATCGCATTACATTGCAAATTGCGATGAGATAATCTTAAGATCTCCCTTGCTGATGGCAATCTTTTACCTATGTGCCTGTAGCTATTTTTTTCACTCATGAAAGAGTTTTATGTCTCTTTGTCGGTCATATATGTTTTATATGTGACTGTATTAGCTTATAGTGCTTTTGTTACAGCTTTTTGATTGTTGGTATGTTAAGTAACACTAGATGAAGTATTATTGTATCCATATTTTAGTGCTATTTTTTTTGTTACGAACTATATTGTTTAATTATGTTATTGTTGTGCTTAATTATTGCTAATTGCAATTCATGAGATAACAGTTCCGCACATGATTAATAAAGCTAAAGGGATTTTCATAAAAGCTCAAAAATTAATACGATCTAGATACCAAACAAAAGTTACCTTATTTATTATAATGAATGCATATTACATCAATTGTACAATAACTCTAGAAAGATTTATCCTGATAAATAAATGTGAATTAAATGTTCATTATCATTGCGTGGTCTGTACATTTATTTTAGCCGTCAAATTAAATAAGAAATGTTTTTTAAAAGCAATTCATTTTTTTCAGCTATATACAAACCTCTTCATATAGTCCCATAGACCATCAGAAGCTAGTAACACAAACTCCACATCAGAGCTGAGTTCTATTTGAGTATGTCTGGTGAAGAAGTTACTAGATCTGCTTAGAACTGAATTCTACAAAAGAAAAATCAACTGACTATTGATAATTCTGAATAAGTAAACCAAGAAGAGATAGCCTTAAATAGTCTGCATATTTGACAGTTTCCAATAACCATGAATTCATGAAAGGTCCCACTTTATTGTGTTATGTTAGACGTGGTTTGCATATTTATATTAGAAAAAAAACAAAACAACTAATACCAGGAACTGATTACAGTTTTGTGAACATCAAAATAGAATAGTTTGCAGTATCACGACAAGTCATGTATTGTAGATGATAGGGTGGAAAAAGGGACCTATACCTGATAGGGTCAGGTCAATAGTCAAATTTAAGTGGAGGTCAAAATGGTACACTTGATTCTGGATGACTCAAGTTTCTTGACTCTAGAGGACTCAATCTCCTTGAATCCAAAGGACTCAGGCTCACTTGACTCTAGAGGACTTAAGCTCCTCAACTTCAGAAGGCTCAAACTCTTCAACTCCATCAGCACAGTACCCTTGATTCCACAGAACTTGGGCTCCCCGATTCCGTCTGGCCACTTAGCCTATGCCGTCCTATCTTCAAGACTACTCTCCATCTACATTTCCTTATCCACAGTTGGAACTTACACCCTACACTGGCTCACTAACAACTACTATGAATATTTTCAAACACAATGCCATGGGTGAATGAAGAGGCAATTATAGTTGTCGGACCTGATCTCCTAGATGCTCTCTTATAGACATGTAGCGCTTAGCGATTGGAGAAGCCGCTAACGACTATTGGATCTGGTCTTCTCATTGGTTATGACGTGGAGACTCTCATTGTCTTATCATATAAATCTTGGGGAATGCATGTGCAAAAAATATTGCCATGCACGCACTCACCTTCTTTTCTTCTTCTTCCCTACTTCACTACTATTTTCATCTTCTCCTAGCCCCGGTGCTAACTTGAGCATCAAAGTTGTCGTGTTGAGTTCCACCTCGACAGCCATTTTAACTCTCATTTGAGTGTTGCAGACATCTTAGGCATTTTCTTCTTTATCAAGGCCTTCATCGTGACCTCACAGCAATTGTTTCCGCTGACTCATTAGGCCACGATCTCAGATAGGAACAGTAGAATTAACATATAATTGCCAAAACCGCGTATCACATAAGGAAAAATAGGACAAAAGGCAATTTTAGTCTAGTATGCCTTTTTTGAAAGTGAAATCCATATGAAGAAGATCAGACATTAATTTTGTCTCCTACGATGGTCTGGATATAAATTTTACAGATTTGGTATTTTGCTAAAAAGTCATCATTTGTCGATTGAAATGAAGATGCCTCCATATAGGTTTAAATACAATGGAAATTTTTTGTGCATTCATGGAAAAGAAAAACAATTGTCACAGGAAAGCGTTTAAATGTTTGAGTAGATATATTTTCAAAGCTAAATGTTCCTTTTATATTCTAGTTGCACTAGCTTTATGGTAAATACTATAAATCTAACATAAACAGAGGCTCATGCAATGGGTTAGACTTAAATGGTATTCATAATAAATCAGAAGCTGGGAGAGGCTTAGCTTTACCAGTATTTAAACCTTACTACCCTGCCACAGAACAATTGAAATTAAAGCCAAACCAAACCAAATAAATTAAAGTTCATTTGAAAACATAAAATAAACAACAGCTTTGAACTATACTTTTATAATGTATTTAACTATATGACTAGATATGTTTCTAGCTAAGAAAAATTATTGTGTAAACATCTAGTTGAAATGCTTTAAAGAAATATTCATGTACTACTGCAGGGAGGAACAGATTAAAGTAAAGCAAAACCTATTAGACAATCTCCTAAGGATATTAATACTTTAATGCAACTGTGGCAAATCATCATGCCTATTACTCACATGTTCATGTTCGGTTGTTCATATCACAAGTAAAAAAGAACAAATTATGGGAACCAAGAAGAGTAAAGACGCAGGGATTGTACACATTTTGGAGTTAGCCTCAGGCGCCGCCGGCGCTGCTGCCTTCTTTAAGGTAATCTGTATTGGGCCAAACTGAGAAGTTTGATGGGCCGGATAATGAGTCGTTTTGGTTATAGATCCGCGAGTTCACTGCAATGCCTGGCGACCTAACGGTCGAATGTAATACAATATTCTTATTAATTAATCGTCGGCGAGGCCGCAAAGTGATCAAACACCATCTCCAAGACCTCAGCTGGAGCTGCTAATGGCAGAACAAAGTATTCAGCGAGGAATTGATGGATCTCTAGGAAACACCCCGTGCCATTTCTGCTATCTACCAATCTCAGCCCTTGGTTTGCAAATCTCACTTATTCTACTCTTTTTTGTTTCAAGTATCTCATTTCAATCTCTTTGATTTTCTTTATTCCTCATTCGCTTCTTCTCATGAATCTTTGGTTGAGTGAAGTAGTTGATGTGGTTTTAGATGGCCGAATTCGAAGCCGTGTCATAGGAATCGATGGAGCCAGCGAGAGCGACGAGAACAGAAGCGGGCCTTCTCGCGAGAAATTATGGTTTGGGTCGCGCCATATAAGGATGGAAAATAAATCGCCGACCATGAAAAAAAAAGACCTTGGCCAAGAAGAATGGCGATGCGACCTCGCTGAACTCCTCTAATCATGCCCTTTGGCTCGAAGGAACAAGCGAAGCCTGAGTAGAAATGATGCTGCGCCTTCAAAACTCGATTTATTTTCTCGTTGAACATCTGATACTACCATATGCTTTCACCATCGCTTTCAATTGGACAAGTCGGTTGATTTAGAGGCACATTGAAGCAAGTCTCAGACAGGCCCATCAAAGTGATCATAAGTTCTGTTCCAACTTAAGAAGGCCTGCTGTTATCTTGAAGCTTCAGAGAATCCTCCATAGAACCTCCATCAATTGAACAGATAAGTTCTTTCTGAGGCACATTGAAGCAAATCTCAGAAACGCCCATGAAATTCAGCATAAGTTATATCCCATGTGAGGGACCGTGGTTGTCATGAAGCTTCGGAAAATCCTCCATGGAACTTCCATAATCTATGATCTTTGGGAGAGCGAAATCCTGAGTCCATGGAAGAAAAATAGCAAGAATAAACTAACCATCCAATCAGAAGCAACGTCCATGTTCTTTTTGACCCCCCAAAGAGGCCTCCTTGCTTCCTCTTCATCCTCCGTGTCACTCTCCTCAAAATCACAGTTTGAGGCATCCACCAATTCCCCTTCCTCCATCCTCGCCCTCTATGCGCATGAGAATCTCAAGGCGACTATTAGGATTGTAGCGGAGGAACCGAGGCCTTGGACAGGTATAGTTCGTCAGCGTTCATAAAAACCAGAGCAGGATTCTGCTCCTACTGCACAAGGGAATTCGTATCGGCAGCCGAAACAAGCTCAGGCTTCGCTTGTTCCTTCGATCCAAAGCGGGCATGACCGGAGGAGGTCAGCGAGGTCGGCCAAGATCTTTTTCATGGTCGGCGATTTATTTTCCCCAAACCCAACTTTCTCGGGCCTTCTCGTCGCTCTCTCCGGTTCTATTGAACCCTGTGATACGACTTCGAATTCGTCATCTAAAACCATATCAACTACTTCACTCAACCCAAGATTCATGTTATGGTCGTAAAGGGATGCAATCTCACACACTCTCTTTTTCGTTCTCAATCTCCTCCTCTTTCTCTAGAAGCTAACTTATGTATCGGAGTGATCGCGCCGGGGAAACCCCTGGCCTTCCTACTCACATTTCTTGTGCTCACAGAATCTAGAAGCTCCCGGCCTTCTTTCTCACCCAAGTCCGTTCAAGTGAGGTGCTGAAGTAGCTGCTCACCCAGAAGCTGGAACAACGAGGAATAAAGAAAATCAAAGAGATTGAAATGAGATATTTGAAACAAAACGACCCATCATAACATTATCTTGTAGAGCGGAACATGCTATCCGTCCCATCAAACTTCTCAGTTTGGCCCAATACAGCGGCTCCGGCGCCGGGCCAAGCGATGGAAGCTCTAAGGGTAAAAGGGTATTGCTATCCTCTTTCATCCTCTAATTTTCCACCACTTGCTCCCGGAGATTTAGGGTTTATGTTCTGGTTGCAATCGAAGATTTAAGCATGTTTCGCTGTTGCAGTACACTTAAATTGGACATGAAGTTGTTGGATGTCAAATTTAAAACTTGTTCTGCGCTTTTTTTTTTTTTTTTTCACTTTCAGACTGTTAGGTTGAAGCTTTTATTATGGGCATCTCCTAATCTAAGTCCACATAAAGAGACCTTGAATTGACTTGTTCTGTTTTCATTTGAGAAACCTTTCATTTTAGTGACTCTAGAGTTTGACTTTGTTATCGAGAACAGAGTTTGTGTGTGAACTTTGAGATTATGTAGTTGTTGAAGATTTTTGCCTCCTTGTTATCCAATTCTTCTTTATTAATGCGTCAGTTTTTTCTTTTTGCCATCAGTTCTATCTGAGGCTTCTGCAACTGCAAAATTGTTAAGTGAAAGATATTTACCATGTCCATAGGTAAATTTATAGTAGTAACAGAGTTAGATTATATAAACATAGTTCATGTTGACTTTGAAAATCTTCCTTTCTTTGATATTAGATGTTATTCTTTCATGTTTTTTTCATATTGATGTCCTTGTTTTTGTTCTTCGTTACTACCTTGATTCTATCATGTTCATCAAGATAACCTATTTCTATCTTCTTGTTTTTGTTGTAGTAGCAACATACAAAATGTTTCTGTTTCTATTTTGGTCCAATCCACAGTCCAAAAACTGAGTGCTTTATACATGGTCATCATCATACAGCCACATACCCATTCTTGAGATACACTTTTATCTGGTGTTTGAGTCGTTAAATGCACTGGTATTCTTCTTGGTTGGACTGGTGCTTATAGTAGTGAGAGAGTTTGGCAATGGAAATGAAGCAGTCACAAAGTAGGGGGCAAACAGTAACATTTATTGTTACGAAGTCCAAATTTGCATTACTTCGGACAGGATAAAAATAAAAAGTCACGTTCCGATCAGAATCTAAAATCACTGATATCTGATATAAATGCACAAGTACTAAGAGGAAATTTCAGTAGGCTGATTGCTGTGACACTATGGATGTAGTACATCTATATCAAGCATGACACTATAACTGATAAAAAAAAGCTTTTTCTGTGAAACAAAAGCAACTAGTAAAAGAGTTTCAATTTACATGAAAATGTCTATAACTATGTACAACCTAATCAACTTTTCTTTATATAACAAGGAAAGAGAATAACCATATACCTAGAAAAACAACGCTTACTGTCGCAAAGGCTTGGCTTATTTCATAGGGGTAGTTTGGTCCCTGCACCGGCAAGTTCTGCCAATCTGTCCTCCTGCAGTTTATACAAGTAGCATATGACTATCATTCATAAAGATTATATACTGGGACAAATCAGTATATAGATCCCAAGCCAACATGCCTTAATGCTGACCTTGCCCTGCATCATGTGATTTACTACAAGTTTAGTGTCTGAATTATTCATCAGTATGGAAGAATTTTCTGAGACAATGATTGTTGATGTTAAGTTTTGTACCACATCATAGGTGCGCCATCACATTGCCATTACACTCATGGGTTTTCTATTTGAGCTGTAAGAGTAGGGATTTGCTCATAAATATATTCTTTGTTATTAAGTCACACATAATCACGTGACACACGACTGAACATGATTTAAAAAAAAAATCAATCTGCATTACTAGGATATGTAAGCATCTAAACCAGTGAGCTTATATTGTCATTCTGATAGTCTTACAATAGGAGTTTTCAGTTGTATCCAGAAATTTAACCAGATAACTTGGCCATTATTGATCGGTTCACCGTGACCAAATGTGTAGAGATACTTGACCAAACACCTACTAATCACCCAAGGAACTGAAAACCAAAATGATATCCAGCCACTGTTACCTAGTCCTTGTCATTATCGTATATTTTCCTTTCAAAGGCAAGTGAAGTTGTGCTACCAGTTTCCATTTACCTTTCAATTAATTCTCATCATTAGCATGTTATCTTGGCTTGCAAATTAAGTTATAGAAAACAGTTGTGTGCAGTGAAAAATTCCAAGTCTTTCATGTTTTCACCTAAATTTGAAATCAGAGGTCAAATAATTGTATGGTACTTGCGGATTTGCAAGGACATTACATGCAAAAGCCAAGTGGATTACAAAACAGGATTAATTACCCCAAGTCGGCTATAATTATGCTTATGTTGTCTTGTGATTGTCGGTCCTGCAGAATAAAAAGGTTGGCCAGACAGCATCTTAGTCAAAACTGAAATATACTTATAACAGCAAGTATCATGAAGTAAAGATACCAGAGCAGCACGTGCTAGAGCTTCACAAGTTATCTGAAACAAAATAGAGTGTGGAACTTACTAATATACACAAACCACGAGCAATACCAGGTAACTATAATTGAGATAACAATAATGCACCTGAACGTCACCATGCTGGCGTAGCTGATCTCTGACAAAAGATACTGCTTCTGAGCTGAATAATCAGTTGCTTGATCTAGTTAGAAATGGAAGGAGATTCACAAGCATAGTATCATGCATTACTTCTCAGGCATTAAGTTCAAATACACAAACAATTAATTAATGAAAAGTTACCAAAAGATGAATTACAATCCATTTAATCTTGCAGAATTAAAAAAGCCAGTTAATATAGTAACCAAAATCTTCAGCCATACAAACCTTTTCATATAGTCCCATAGACCATCGGAAGCTAGTAAAACAAACTCCACATCAGAGCTGAGTTCTATTTGAGATATGTCTGGTGAAGAAGTTACTATATCTGCTTTGAACTGAATTCTACAAAAGAAAAATCAACTGGCTATTGATAATTCTGAAGAAGTAAACCAAGAAGAGATAGCCTTAAGTAGTGTGCATCTTTGACAGTTTCCAGTAACCATGAATTCATGAAAGGTCCCACTTTATTGTGTTATGTTGGACTTGGTTTGTATATTTATATTAGAAAAAAAAGCAAATAATACCAGGAACTGATTACAGTTTTGTGAACATCAAATAGAATATTTTGCAGTATGATGAGAAGTCATGTATTGTAGAATTAACATATAATTGCACAGATATATCACATAAGGAAAAATAGGACAAAAGGCAGTTGTAGTCTAGTATGCCTTTTTTGAAAGTGAAATCCATATGAAGAAGATTAGGCATTAATTTTGTCTTCTATGATGGTCTGGATATAAATTTTACAGATTTGGTATTTTGCTAAAAAGTCATCATTTGTCAATTGAAATGAAGATATATTTATTGTGCATTCATGGAAATGAAAAACAATGGTCATAGGAAAACATTTAAATGTTTGAGTAGATATATTTTCAAAGCTAAATGTTCCTTTTATATTCTAGTTGCACTAGCTTTATGGTAAATATTATAAATCTAACATAAACAGAGGCTCATGCAATGAGTTAGACTTAAATGGTATTCATAATAAATCAGAAGCTGGGAGAGGCTTAGGTTCACCGGTATTTAAACCATACTACCCTGCCACAGAACAATTCAAAAAGCTGTTTCCAAAGCAAATAAATTAAAGTCCATTTGAAAACATCAAATAAACAACAGCTTTGCTATAATTTTATAATGTATTTAACTATATGACTAAATATGTTTCTAACTAAGAAAAATTATTGTGCAAGCATCTGGTTGAAATGCTTTAAAGAAATATTCATGTACTACTGCAGGGAGGAACAGATTAAAGTAAAGCAAAACCTATCAGACAATCTCCAGATAAGGATATTAATACTTTAATGCACTGTGGCAAATCATCATGACTATTACTCTCATGTTCAGTTTTCATATCACAAGTTAAAAAAGAACAAATTATGGGAACCCAGAAGAGTAAAGAAGCAGAAGAGTTAGCCTCCGTATAATACCTGGAGACAAATTTATCATTCCATCGTCCCGCCTCAACTCCTTTCAATAGCATCCTACAGAAAAGTTGCCGGAGGGAAACTTACAATCCAATGCTAGTTCAACATTATACCATGCGAAATTCAACTAGTCTTAAGCAAGATAAGAAAAGAGTTATGAAGTACAAACTCATCCTTCTTTGACTTGAAGCGTATGTCCCCAAAAGTCCGAGAAATGGCAAGATCCCCACAGATGCGACCATCAACAATCTATAGGTTTTATGAAATGCAATCACTAAAAAAAATTATATGACAAAAGGGAGAAAATTCCGACATGCCCACTTAAATGTTTGTGTTCTCATGACACTAGAAACTATAAATATTTTATAGGCATTCCAGAAGTGTGACACTTTCTATAGATCAAAAAGTGAATCTGATAAATTAATCAATGAGCTTAACTTCATGAATTCTATTGCAAAGCTATTGAATGTTATTTCATTAGGGCATTAAATAAAACTTATCTCTATGAGACATGAATTTTAACCAGAAAGGAAACACACCCATCCACCCGCTGCTCTAACACGCTTGATTTCTTCGAGAGAAACTCTATTGTTTCCATAAGGTCGATGTGGATTTGTCAGCATTTCAGCTTTCCCACTGCGAGATATAACCTATGTGATAGAGTACAATCAATCAACAAAATTAACAAAGATCCAACCATGCCCTTTTCATCTACATGATTGATAGTTTGAAGTTCAATTTGACAGTATATTACAGAGGAATAACACTAGCAGAAATAGAGGAATTACCACACAGGAATCACCAACATGTGAAATGATTAGTGCATCGTTACTGACAAACATGACAGTCGCTGTTGCACCAGATTCAATATCCTTGCCTGTCTGTTCAAGCCTTCATAACCAAGAGGTTTGACATATAAAAAGGAAATACTAGATTTTTGAAGTGTAACTAAGTGACCACTGGTTAAGATTAGAAAGTGGCAAATTAGTAAAAAACAACAATTAAGCTAAGTCAATATTCTTTTAGGGCTCACCAAATCGAGAGCCTGGCATCAACATTTGCAAACGCTTTTTCAATTGCTTCTCTTACAACACCAAAGTTATTGCTGGTAAGTAGCAACCCACCTTGCATAGCTGTGACACATTCTTTGTATAATTCCTCCCTGCATTCGTTTTTAAGGATAAACACTCAATGCTTTCCGATTTAAATCTACTGAGGTCAAGTTCAAGATTAAAAAAAAAAAAACCAATCTCTAATACTTTGTTGAAGGAGTAACATAAAATAGATCAGTATGTTACTTGAAATGAAGTAATTATATACTAAAATTCTCGAAATAAAACTTATCCTAGTTACAAATCATGGTAGACCTATCATCAATTACGAACTATGACTAGAGATTAGCAAAAACAGCAAAGAAAGTGAACACGGTGTGAAGCAAACCTCAGGAACTCCACGCATGAGAAACCGGCATGGCCGTCGAGGATGGCAGCGAAGGAAAATCCCGAGAGTCCATCGGACCGGAGAACTACTTCGTCCTCCATTTCCGATCGGGCCCCCTGGAGCTTGCTGGAGCCCCATCGAATGCCGGAGATGCCCGCCACTGGCGCCTCGACAGAGATTGCCGAGCATCGAAAGCCTCTAAGCCTTCTACTCTCCTTCCATTCTACTCCAATCCGACAGCACGGCAGCGCTCGCAACAGCCCCGCGCTCACCATCGCCATAGAAAACGAGACAGCAAGCGAGAGGTTCCCGCTGCTCTTGTGGAAACCGGTAAGAAAGGGATAACAAAATTATAGCCAATTAAAATTTAGTTTTTCCAGGACAATTAAATAATATTTTGAAAATAGGGTGTGGACCTAATTTTACTGCATTTATATGGCCCATTTACTATACTTGGGCTAGACCCAATTTTGAACCATCTAATTTGTTTACAGAAATTGAAAACATTTTATTTCTAAAAGTTCCTCGCTATTTTTAAATATTGTTTTCATTTTATAGTAGATAAAGAAATTTATATTTAACAAAATAAAAATTTTTCAATGAAAAAAAAATTAATGACAACTCTTTAACTTGAGCCATTAAAAGGAGGCCCATTTACTCGATATTTGTCAGGCTGGTCCAGTTGTTTGCTCTGCTTCAAGATTGGCGTGCAGAACCTTCCGGGATTATAACGAGGGTAGCGCGAGCGATCCTTCTGCTTCCGTGGCCTTGACGCGATCTCAGGACACCGAACAAAAGCGCTTGAATAAAGGGGCCAAAGGATTAAGCGATAGGGTTTCGTCTTGAGACTCCGAAGAAAGATGCCGAAAAACAAGGGTAAAGGAGGGAAGAACCGTAAAAGGGGGAAGAACGAGGCCGACGACGAGAAGCGTGAGCTGGTATTCAAGGAGGACGGTCAGGAGTACGCCCAGGTTCTCCGGATGCTCGGCAACGGCCGCTGCGAGGCGACGTGCATCGATGGAACTAAGAGGCTTTGCCACATCCGTGGTAAGATGCACAAGAAGGTATGGATCGCCGCTGGGGACATCATCCTTGTCGGCCTCCGTGACTACCAGGACGACAAAGCCGACGTCATCTTCAAGTACATGCCCGATGAGGCACGTCTCCTCAAGGCATACGGTGAGCTTCCTGAGAACATCCGTCTCAACGAGGGTATCGGAGGCCTGGACGAGGAGGACGAGGGCGGCGCTGATGACTACATCGAGTTTGAGGATGAAGATATCGACAAGATCTAAGGAACTGGATCCTGACCTTCTCTCTTTCTCCTGAATGTGGTCTGACTTAGACGATGTGCCTTTCATTTTGGCTTCATTATACGCCTAAATTTACTTCTGCTGCTGTGTGAAGATGCTTGTATTAAATTCTTAATTCCTGCGATGGTTGCCGCCCATGTGAACAAGATATATAATCTTGTCTTTGTTCATGGTTATAATTTGCTATAAAAATTCGTATCTTTGAGCGTCTTTAGTTATTTGTTGTTGTCTCGATGTAATTGGGTTCTCATGCTCTTACCCACATCAAAATAAAGGTTTGATGGTCATTCAAAGACAATTTATTCTACACTTCTCTGCTTTTTTTTTTTTCAGTTTGATCAAAATATAAGCTATAGCTTCTGATTGAATTGAATTGCTGTTCTGGGTCTGGTTGGAGATAATTGATATGCTTGCATTCGGCTTTAATTCAGGATTACTTAAATATTGATGTGTACTTGTTGAGGTTATGATTTTGTTGATCCATCTTCTTCAGTGAATATTGTCTGATTTCCTGCTGGAGTTGGTTGGTAGTTTATAACTTTTATCATAAACTAATATTTGTTTTTTAATTTCTGTGTTATTTGTTGCCCTTGATGCTTATGTTTGACTGCTATAAAAAAATGAGAAATGATACACTACATGAAAACACAATATGAAAATGCAACATGACACACTACACTGCATGGATGTGGGACCCAAGTCTATAGTGTGTCATGTTGCATTTTCATGTTGTGTTTTCATGTAGTGTATCATTATTCTAAAAAAATACAGTCTTTTAGCTTAGGCCTTAGTGTTTCTTAGTCTATTGTGTTAAAGTTTTCCCCAAATTCTGATGTTGTGTGACATTGTTCTTTTGGAATAAATCCTTGACCTACCCATATAGAAATAGAAGTATTTGTTACCCCTACATTTTATTCTGCGTTTGTGCAGCTTTTCTAAGTTCCACTGAAATCAAGGGGGCTTTTTTTTATGTTCGATTCATTACTCATCCCATTTGGTTGGAGTTACTTATAGTAATCAATGTTTTCTGCTCACAATTATATGCTTAGTTTATTCTTTCATGAATACCTAATTGTTGAAGTTCATTCTATCAAAGAAAAATTTGTTGCTAGCCTCTTTCGTGAAATATGACTCAGTGTAGCCTTTCCTTATTGTTTAATTGCGTGCTCAAGGATGGTTCTGCGGCTGGGGTGTTACTCCCAACTTATACTATCGATAAAGATATTTGCATGGTTTATGATTGTCAACTTTTTCTAAGATAGCTTGCCTTTAAATTTATACTGTTGCCTTTGGGTACAAGACCATAGTCTTCTGTGATATGGAGATGCTAATATTTCAATTGGCTAGTAAAATTTTTTTTTTGATCAGCTTTATTTATTCTAGTGTTTTGTCTCGATAGTTTTCAGAAATATTTGTTGCATGTCAAAATTGATCATCAACCGCCTTCCTATTGTAGGCTATGCAGTTTGCTTGTTGTAGTTATGTATTTGGTATATTGCATTTACCTGCTTATGCTTGTTGACTGCTTTTATATGTGACTTAAATGCTTAAGTTTCGTTCATGACCAAATTGTTGTGGCTGAAGCTGGAACTACATGCACAAGGTAGATCCATCTGTTGTGTTATTTTGTTTAGCTGAGCCTCAAGGTTTAATTTGTTTGTTCGCATATGAATTTTCTCTCATGTTATAATGTGTTCTATATGTTTTGTTTGATGGCATGAAATGGATTCTTTAGATACTTGATCCAGATGCAAGCTTATATTACAGACTGGTGTATTTTCTCCTCGAAGCTTGCTGAATTTTGTAGATACCACAGATCTTATTGCTGGGTGGGTATCAACAATTTTCATAGCCTTATGATAAGTTTTTTATGGATCCGTTAATATGGACCAACATTTTTCCTGTGGAGAGAGATCTCACCCTCTGCATGGAAGCTACTAATGGTTATTGTTGAATCTATGACACTAGAAATAAAAACTCTTCTTGAAAAATATATACGATACTGTCTTACTGCCACTCACTAAATGCTTTTGGCAACAGTGCACGCGGAATGCATCATCCTCTCAATGTATCCTTTCGAAGCTGAGCCACCAAGGTAATTCTAATACACAGTGTTGCCTTTGTTTCTTACGTCTTCTGACAGTGTTGCCTTTGTTTGATTGTTCTATACTCATGTTATCTCATATGCTTCTGACAAGAAAAAATATGCCTAATGATTTGAGAAAACGAGCCACTAATGGAAACTGCAGAAGGCCTGCTCAGCAGCGCGCTGCTAACCGTTGCCTAGTCCAGGACGCAAAGAGAGCTCCAAAATTAGGTTGTTGTCGCATTGCACAAAATGATTCAGGCAATGAGTACCACTGTGCAATATTACCTTGTTCCCAGGTTCATGCCTAACAAAAATTCCATGAATTCTAATTTGTCACCTGAAACAAAATGGTGGTTTCAGATCATGCAACCAAACTTTAGATATCATAAGGATTTTATTTGTGAGCAACTACAGTCGTTAGAAGACGCAGTGGGCATTTTGCCATTCCCAACCCCAAGCAAGGAAAACCAAAAAGGATGCCCAGAAAGCTTATGATGAAATGGAACATATAATCAAGCTATGGTTCAAACAGGTCTCGCATTTGTTTGCATACAAACTGGTTACAGGTATTGCAGTGCCAGAACCTTTTCCTCCAGCATAAGCTAAAGGATGATCGAATATTGACTAATATCCTGAAATTGCCAATACTACCTCGGATGCCATTGAAGAACAGCGAAGGGAGGAGAAACATCAAGTGCAATTGGAAATATGCAGTTGCCTTTGCAGTCGGATTGGGTTTGGTTGGCAGGGGATTGCTCCTCGACTGGACGATAGGCTTCCTGTCCCTGCCTTGTGAATTTTTTATCCTCTTCTTGTTAGTGTATCCCTGATAGGTGCAATTGTGAACGAGTGATTGCATGTTAGACACATTTTATGGCCTATTGAGAAAGCTTGGCATCAGGATGTGGCTCATGCTCGCTTGTAGTACATATTTCCGTGTCTATAAGGGTTTCTGTTGTATATAAATACATTTAGACAGAAGTCTACACGAATTATTCTGCACAGAGAGATGTGGTTGACTTGTTCGGAAATTATGAGATAAAGTAAAGCATGATCTAGTGATCTCATTGTTTTAAGTCCCTAGACTAGTATCGTTTTAAAGTATTTTGATAATTTTAAGATCTCATCTGGCGATCTCATTGTTTTAAGATAATTTTTTAAAAATGGAGATAAGTTTAAAGGAGTAAATGTTTCTTTATAAATTAATGGCATTAAGCTCAGGCGTTAAACATATATAGCTGGAGAAAAAAATTATTAGAGTGGAAGTTATAAAAGATTGATGAAGATCTTTATATTAACAAATGACGTTACATAGAGTTTGACCAAAAAAAAAAAAAAATTAAAGCACTGAAGCTTTTTGTGTAGGTGGATTTCAAAATTAAAACTGGCAAAGAACTCTAACAGCTGCTTAAGATTTGTGTAATTAATCCAAGTAATTGAGATAAATAATTGGGCTATGAAATTTTTTAAAAGAAACGTTTTAAGTGTTTATGATCTGAGCTCATTATTCCACATCACGCCCAATTAGGATTTGCCTTCCTGGTGGAAGTTGTGGAACGAACGAATCAGGTCTGATCCCATATGGGCAGCCCGAAGCCGAGCCCAGCCTGTTCCAATCTGTTGCCATTCCTATTCTCGCACCCAACGCAGCAGCGCTGCTCCTTTCTTTCTCTTCTACCACCCATCGCTACTCTTCCCACTCTCTCCTCTCCTCTCCCTTCCTTCCTTCCTCTGCATCCATTGCACCAATCCACCCTCTGTTCTGTAGAGGTACTGAAGAAGAAGAAGAAGAAGAAAAAGAAAAAACCAAAGAGTGTCTTCTACCCTTGAACTTTTAGCCTGTGTTTTTGGTCCTTGTGGTCGCTTTCTCGTTTCCCTCTTTTGTTTTGTTCTTTTAATGGCTTGTTTCCCTTGTTCTCTTCTAGTTCAGTGTCCTTCTAAACCTTCCTCCTTTTTTCATCAGGCATGGCTGTTTCTTCAATGCTTCAGGAGCCTGTTCTAGGTAATCTTTCTGTTATATTGATAAATGAGTGCCTCGCCCCATGCTTTCCTTTCATTTTAACTCTCTATCCAAAAGTCTGTGAGCAGATACTTAAAGGACACCCTTTCAGCCTTCGATTTACGAGTGCCCTAACACGATTTCTTCTTGTGCCTTTAATGTAGCCTTCTCAGGTAGAATGAGCAGTGATTAAAATCCCTTATCATATGAGCAAGCCCAGGCGTCGGATACTGGAGGAAGGGCGATTCTTAATTTTATTTATTCAGCTCGTTGGAACTTCCATAGATTTGCGGGGGTTCTGGCCATGAGCAGCAAGAAAGATGGGGAGTTGAGCTGCAGCAATGTGTCAGCTGGTGGACTCGTGTGGGTCCGTCGTCCTAATGGCTCATGGTGGCCCGGCCGTGTTGTTGGGCGAGACGAACTGCAGGCGAAATGTGTGGTTCCACCGAGATCAGGGACTCCTATCAAGCTTCTTGGTCGTGAAGATGGAAGTATGTAAGTATATTTATCTATTAATCCACTCTTCTAATGGTAGTAAGTTTTTCCTACAGCTCTTATTAAATCGTCATGCCTTGAATGGATTCGGTTATCTATTTGGTTGTAGTGGAGACCTTTTTCTATGCTCATATCCACAGAAGATGCGTTTTATACCCTTAATATTTACCCTTTAAAAATGTGACTTCAAAGCATGTCATAGATGATTCTGTTGACTTATATTTTTTAATATTATTTTTGGATCTATTCTTCCCTTTTGGATGATGTGAATTCTCTGTAGTAAACACCAGATAGATAAATCGAGGAAAACAATTTTCTTAATAGACTGTCATGGAGCCTTCCAGACATGTAGTTCATCAAATCAGACAGTGTTGATAGGGAAACAGGATGAGTAATGCCACATAAACTGACAGTAGGAATGACATGATGATTTACACTTCTTTATGTTTGTTTATGGTGATTCATAGTTAGCCATATAGGAAGCTAAAAGGTTTGCTGAGTTCATTTATTTTAATTAAGATTTAACATCCTAGCTTCAACATATGCTATAGAAGTTTTGAATTGATGCTAGGATGCACCCATTTCTCTTTTATTCAGCTTTGTTGTACCATGATACCTGTACAAACTTCAGTTTGTTAATAATCAACCTTGCAACCAGGGACTGGTATAATATTGCAAAATCAGCTCGTATTAAAGCGTTTCGTTGTGGTGAATTTGATGAATGCATTGAGAAGGTCATGACTTCTGGTGTTCACTCAAAGAAACGCTCAACCAGTACAGGAAAGTACATCCGCAGAGAAGATGCTATTCGCCATGCTTTGGAGATTGAAAAGCCTCATGTTCTTGCTGGAAATCAGAATGGCTCAGGAAACAATGACTCTTTCTCTTTAAGAAAGATGGTTTATGATTTTCCTAAAAGGATGAAGATGTATAAGCTTGACAAACAACCAAGTCAAATAATCAGGAAAGTTGATGTTCTGGAAGAGGATTCAGCTCGAGAGGTTGCTCAACCTTCGATGTCATCTCAACAGAAAAAGAAGCTTATTTACACTGATAGTAAGTTGAAAGAGAAAAAGAGAAGGAAAACTCCAAATGATTCAGAGGAAAATGGAGGGATAAAGCGAATGAGAGATCTTCAGGATATAGGGTTGGGGATTGCATCAATTCGAAAGTCTAATGCACATGTTAACAATTGGTGTTCAACTGAGCTACCCCCTGCCTTTCACCATGGTGTTTCACTCAGTGAATCAAACATTAGTGATTTTTGTAGCTTGAGTTCAATAAAAAGAAGAAAATATTCTGTTTCATCTTTGAAACGGAAACAATCACATGTTACACAAGATCATGAGAACGCAAAGATAAAAAACTGTCAGCATTCACTAAGTAAGAAATCTAAGGTTACTAAAGTTATACTTCCATCATATGGTTATTTTGGTGGTTCTTTCCAAGGACAACAACCATCTCTTCATGGACTTACAACAAATAAATTGAAGGAATCACCATCTGCTTCAAAGGCCTCAGATGTGCCTTGTAGTGTCATAATTAGCCCACATTATTCAGCATCTTCAAATGAGACACCATTGAATCCATGTGAGAACATTCACAAGATGGATAGTACAAAATTTGATTCTGAAGTGAAGGATTTTGAACTTGCAAGCATGTTGGAGGTCATTGACAATGAATGCTCTGATGTCCTCATTGACATACCATTGGTTGTGAGGGATTATCTTAGAGAAGGTAACATATTACTCTTCTGTTTGTTTTATAAGTTGATTCGTATTGGTTTTGAATTGTGGGCTTTGAATAATATTGTGAATGATTTAGCTTGAAATTGCTTAAGAATGATTTATGTGCAGTGCATTATAAGTTAAAAACGTTTGTGATTTGTCATATGTGCATGCTGATCATTAATCATATGTCTTATTCGTACATCTGACCATTTGGCTGTGCAGCCCAAAGAGGGAGGGAAGTAGTTTGATCCCCACCAAACAAGGAGTAGCTAATTTCTTTGGCATATAGGCATTATAAATGTCTTTCTTCTTTTTGTTCTTGTGATCCATATTTATCTATGATATGTTCTGCATACTTGAGATTCAACCTAGATGCTCACACCAAAGTCAGTTCATTGTGATTTGGTGGCTGCATACTTTCAATGGAAGTTATGAAAAAGTTGAGAATTCTGAAAGATTGTCTCAAAATATGCTGATTGTGATTTCACCAAAAAAATGAATTTGGTGGCTGTGATGAAAAACATTACATCTATTTATTTGCAATCATGATGCTTGATTCTTCAAATTCAAATATATCACTAGCTTCCTTCACGGAGATACAAAGCAGAGTTCAAGATTAATAAATTTCATGCAACACAAACCAGTATTTATGATTTTTCTTTCTCTTATGTTCATTGTTATTCATACATCTAAATGCTATTTAGGTGCATGATGTACAACTTGCTATTATTTTATCCGACATTGATCCATATTTGTGCATGTGTTGTCCAAGTCACCAGCTATGTACAATTCTAAATGGTCTCATCAATTTAGTATTTCAATTTTGGTATACTTGATCAAAAGTTCTATTTTGCCTCATCCTTTATGATGATTATTAATCATAGAATATAGCAAGGTTATCATATGACTTGTTTGATTTATTGAATCACAGATTAGAGTTATGAAATGTATGTCCATAGACTTATCTAATGTTACATGAGTGATTATAGGATTATAGCACTGATTTTTTTTTCTGCATTTCTGTAGAGATGTTCTTATCTTAAGTCTTGACTACTTTACCATTCAGCATTATATTCTGTCATGAATAGGTGACTGATATGCCATCGTCGAATTTTCTCCTATAGACATCCAATTTTGTTTGTTTATCCTATGACACCCTATAGTTGAGGTTTACCATTATTTTCTGTATATTCAGGTTTGATTTATCTAATTAATTAATATGGGTGCTAGCAGTTTTTGTAGCAACTACATTATATCAACACATTTTCTGAGTGCTAATATTTACAAATATCTCCATAGCTTATGCCATTTATTTGACTATTTTCTCTCCTTTTAAAATAATTTAGATTTTGATATACACAAATCTGCATGACGGCATATAGGTTAATTATGTAAGTGGCTCTGTATACAAAATTGGAGTCACGGATGTTGATATTACCTCTTTTTTTTTTCCTTATTAAGAATACTCTTGTAATTTTAGTTAGGCTAACTTTGCTATCTGATGGTGTTCCAGATCTTTCTATCACGATTGAAGACTTCCCGAGTAAAGACCTTGAGTGTGATGCAGCAGAAAACCAACATGGCATGTCCAGCCAGGGCAATCTTCTATCACACTACACTGAAGGACTTGGTGAGAGTAGCTTTACTGGAAATGCATATCAAGTTAATAACATCAGAAAAAAGACACAGAAGGAAACCTTGCAACAATATTTGAATGGGAAGAAGAACCTGAATGGATTAAGGTTTAAACAAAAATGCAAATTCAAAAGGTTGCATAAATAGAGCTGATCAATCTAGCAATTCCTTGAAGGATAAAGTGCAGGAGTCTTCTGTGGATTTGCACTGTAGAATTGAGAGCCAATCATTAACCTTTGATCCCCGTGGTCAGTCGGCCAAGGATGACTCAATCTCAGAGGCAGAAGGCATTGCCCAAGATCAGATCTCTGGTCCTCCACTCTCCGGAAATGTTAGTCACTCCCAGTCAGATGTTGCAAACAACGGTTCTATACATTCAAGAGACCAAGATAGATTCTCCAAGATATGTTTGCACGTTTCCACTCTTCCAAGACAATTGTTTCCTGATGACAAGCTTTCCCTCACTGACCATGCCAAATACAAGGTTCTCAGGCAACTAAAATATACCGGTTTAGATTCACATCTGTTTGATGTTGAAGTGACTGTAAAATCACACTATTATGGATCCCATGTGCCACTAATCTCTCTCACGAGTAAATTGAATATTAAAGAAATTGTTGGCCACCCAATACCAATCGAGGTAGTGAAGGATGGCTTTACTGATACCTTTTTGACTAAGAAATTTGCTTGTTCACTGGAGAATGCTTTTGTGAAATCACAACCAGGAAGGAAACACAATCATGCCAATGCGACTTCTCTGAAAATGAAATATCAAGAAAGTAAGAAATCAAGGTTGTCTTCCAGAAAGATAAGAAGGCTGTCATCAATTAGTGTTGACGGCAAGAGGGGAGAAGAGAGAACAGTGGTGGTTAAAAAGTTGGCTGGATCTACTATTGCATGTGTGCCAATCAGACTAGTCTTCAGTAGAATAACGGAAGCATTGAGCTGCTCATCTTTATTGACAAGCATCAGTTAACATCAAGGAATGAAGATAATGACTTAACATGCTTCTGCTTATATGTATTCGTATCTAACTGGTTCCTAACAGTGTAAATGTTTACGGCTTGTTTTACGGGTGTGCTTGTATCCTTTATCAGATATACAATCCGTTGGGAAAGAGAAATTTTTGGGGCTTCATGTGGTTAGGTTGATGAATTTTGCCTTTGTGATTTAATGACTATGTTGTAGGAATGGGAAACGGGGACAAACCTCCAAGTTTTGTCGTAGTGAAATTTCACTAAAATTTTAACTATTGTTGCTCGGTGAGTATCTTTAAATGTATTGGATATCTTTGTAGACTAGTAGCCTTGACAATTATATCCATTTATAAAATATTTTTTTCTCTTTTGTCTTCAGATTTCATGTCCTACTGCTTACTGGTGGCAAGTTCTTTTATGAGAATATAAAATAATTAATTTAAATACTCAAAATCTTTTTGGCAAACAATTTGACCGATTAAATTAGCTGAATTATTATTCTTTCACTGAAAAGAAATACATGTAGCTTCATTTTGACTCATGTAAATGTTTTTTATTTTGTGCAGGTACATCTGTGCACGATTTGTCAAACAAGAACTAAACCGCTTGCTCACAAGTATCAACTTAAAAATAAAATCTTCAAAAAGGACTAGCAGGTTCAACTGTTTGTCTGCTTCACTCCCGAATCCGATTCGATATGGCCAAATATAATTTTTATTAAATCTGAAAAAATCGAATAAAAATGAGTTAAAAGCTGTGAACGAATGATACTAATTATAACCATAATTATAAAATATAACAGGGCGGGCCATCGGTTCGATTTTTTAAAAAGCCCTGAGACAGTTCTCTGGATCAAAATTACTCATGGATCGTCTGAGAGTAAACTGATCAGACCGACTCGTTTAGTGAAAACCAACCAGCTAGATCGATCTAATTTGTGAAAATTAATCTCCCAATCCATTTTCAGAAAAATTGGGATAATAAGTCATTTGAATAAAAATGCTAAAAATACTCATTTACACTTTCAAATAATTAAATATATAATATCAAAATAATTCCTTTTAATATTCCAACATGTGATAAATATATAAAACAATAAAATTTTGTATTTAAAATATTATTACAAATTGATTATTCAACTCATCAACTCATGTGCTCGTCGTCATCTCAAACACCTTAACTTAGCAACTTAGGTACTCGACATCTCGAACACCTCGTCGGATGATTGGCGTTTCAAACACCTCAACTTGTCACCCCAACTTAGTATCTCAGGAAATTAAAATCATACGCATGTCCCTTCTTGGAACAGTGTCAAGGACCATTCCATAAGTTTGATAGCCCTGCCACTCCCTGTTTGAGCCTTGTAATTGTCATGAGGCCGCAATGTTTGGTTTTCGTGTCTCACCTGTATTAAAAGGTAACGGCGGCAGCGGTAATAAGCGATTAATCTTTCTTTCTTTCCATATATTGATGTGGCAGAATTCTATTGCTCACACATATAGTCAAAAATTAAACTGATCTATTAAATCAAAAGTCAATAAAAAATTGAGATTATCCAAAGATCTATATGTACAAACCTTGACCATCTCGGCCACCTTGGCAGCTCTATCACTCGGTAGCTCGGTCACTTGGCAGCTCTATCACTCGATAGTTTAGTCACTTAACAGCTCTGTCACTCGACAGTTTAGCAGCTCTGTCACTCGACAACTTGATCACTCGGCAGATCGACCACTTTGTCACTCGGCAACTCGGCCACTCGATAGCTCATCAGCTCGGTCACTTGGTAGCTTGGCGACTCGATAGCCTTGTCACTCGACAGCTTGGCTACTTGATAGCTCTATCACCTGGCAGCTCGGCCACTCGACAGCCCTGTCACTCGGCAACTCGGCCACTCGACAGCTCTGTCACTCGGCAGTTTGGTCACTCGGCAGCTCGGCCATTCAGCTTCTCGACCACTCAGCCACTCATTCAAGTTTCTTAGCCACTTAGCAACCTAGCACTCAGCATCTCAACAACTCAACCTCCCGACATTTTAATCTGATTCGGAGGCTGCACAAATTCCTGAAACATGTAATAGTCAGAAGGTATAAAAGGAGTGCAATTACTAGGTTGTCAAACCTGACCCCCTGAGCACTCTCATATTTGCACATAACGCCAAATCGAAGCAGAGATATTCAGTGATTGTCGCAGAATAACCAAGGCGGTTACAGGGTTGTCAGACCTGGTTCCCTCGGATACACTTTTCTTCTGCACATAATACCAAAAAGAAATGGAAGCGACCAACACTCATCAGATTTGGTATTCTCATACATTTCCATAATAACACCACTCTAACAGACATGGAGATGCTCTCTCGACGGTTATATAAATCCTAAATAAGGTTTTTTGAAGGACTCTTCTTTTTCTTCTCCGTTGGCTGGGTTTGACTTTTTGAATTCTTCTTCTTCTTCGGTATTTTTTTTTCTTCCACAGAATACTAACTTGAGTATCGGAGTGACTTGCTAGGACCCTCGACACCATTCTCATCTTCTGTTGAAGTGCATTTCAAGTCTTCATCATCCTCTCCCTTGAGCTCTACCAGGAAGTTGTACACGTCGGATTGTTCATTGATTGGTGGCTTGACCATCCGCGGTATTTGGCCAGATTAAAGAGATACTTCATCGGCATATGACAACTCCTTCATCCGATGCACGAGCGATGGTGGAGTTGTCACAGAGGTCCACGACTCAAAGCTCCCAAGAGGGTTCAACACAAGGACTAGGCAGAGCCATCAGAAGTTGAGAGAACAAGGAATGGAACCTTGTCTCAGAGCAACCCCTTTCTCTTCGAAGATATTAGCGGAGAAGTTAACAAGAAATTTTGCCCACACAAGGTTTAACACTTTGAAGCCACATCTGCTCGCACTTTTGCAAATTTCTATTCCACTTTTTCACAATGTTTTGTTAGCTGCCGAAAGTACCGGTAAACGCCATTAGCTTGTTTAAGTTGAAAGAACATGAGAAGGATATGTTATATTTGAGTGTTCTAAGATAATTATCTTAGATATTATATTATTTATTAGATAAATAAAATTATTATTTGAGTATATATTCTTTATGTATTTGATTTGATCTTAAACTCAATTACTGATGTCTACAATATAATGCATAGCATAAGAGAGATTGTGATTGGATCATAATTAACGAGTATCTTTATATGTGTAATTATGTATGTATTGAAATACTTCTAGACGATGGATTGATGAGATTAGACATCATCAATTCTGTGAGACTAGCATATGTTAGATTTCTTGATTTTACCAAGTAGTTGATCCTCACTAATTGGAAAGATTAAGATGTTGAGAGTTAACATATAGATATTGGTTAAGGGTAACTAGTCCATTGGAAGTGACCTGCCACGAGATTTCACATGGTTATATAAATGTGTATGAAGATCTCATTGCAGTTCGAGATAAGTTTTCTTCGACATGAGGTATTCAAATCATCTTAGTCATTGAGACTAGGGGTGTAAACGAGCCAAGCTGCTCATTAGCTATTCGAGTCTCGGTTCGAAAAAAAGTTCATTTGAGTTCGTTCGATTAAGTTAACAAGCCGAGCTCGAGCCGGATTTCGAGCTCAAAAATATTATCGAGCCGAGCTCGAGCTTAACAGTATTTGGTTCGTGAGCTCGCGAACATGTTCGTTTAAAGGCTCACAAACGTGTTTGCAAACATGTTTGTTTAAAGACTCACGAACGTGTTTGTTAAGAGACTCACAAATATATATATATATATATATATATATATATATATATATATATATATATATATATATATATATATTACATGAATTATAAATATTATATATTTATGAGCCAAGCTCGAACTAAGCTCATTTAACTTTTAAACGAGCTATTTTCGAATCGAACTCGAACTAAACTCGTTTAACTTTAAACGAGCCTTTTTCGAATCGAACTTGAGCCGTTCATGAACTATTTAATTTCATTACGAACCGAGCTCAAGCTTAAGAATTAAAGCTCGAATCGAACTCGAGCCGAAGTCGAGCTTAGGAAAAATGAACCGAGCTCGAGCTCGAGCCTCTTACTGTTTGGCTCGGCTCAATTCGATTACACACCTAATGGAGACTTATACCTTGACATTTTAAGTAAGCATCTCTATGAAAGTGTGGATCTAGAATGATTGAGTATAAGCCAAAGTGCTTGAAAGTGTTTAGGGTTTAGGGTTTATAAATAATAACTATATACATATATATTATATATTACAATATTTATTACTATAAATTCTTATTTATAAATATAATAAAAAATTTTATGGATGGATAGTGGTGGTGTTGATGAATAGAGAGAGATTGTGGTGGATGGAGAAAATTGGTGGTGATTGATGGAGAGAGGTGATAGTGGATGGAGAGATGTGATAGTGATAGTGGATGGAAAGAAGTGGTGGTGATGAATGGACAGAGATTGTGATGGATGGAGATAATTGGTGGTGATTGATGGAGACAGGTGGTAGTAGATGGAGAGATGTGATGATGATGGATGGAGAGATGTGGTAGTCGATGTAAAAAGGTGGTGGTGATGAATGGAGTGAGATTGTGGTAGATGGAGAAAATTGGAGGTGATTGATGGAGACGGTGGTAGTGGATGGAGAGATGTGATGGTGATGAATGAAGAGAGGTGGTAGTCGATGGAAAGAGGTGATGCGATAGATGGAGAGAGATGATATATTATATATTTTTTATTTAGTATTATTTTAATATATTATTTTATTATAAATTATTTATTATTTATTTTATCAAATCTTTTTTTTAAATATTAAAATTTTTATTTCTTAATTTTTGTTTATTTTTCTTTTTATTTATTTATTTTAATATATAATATATATTTTAATTTTTAATTTATTTAATACGTATTTATTAATTATTATTTAACTAATTATTTTATATTTTTTTAACAGCGCCTTTTTTATTTAAATTTTTTTTTCCAATTTTCTTTTTTTTTTAAAAAAAATTTTATTTCTTTTTTTCATTTTTTTTAATGAACGGCGCGGCCGGGAATAGATTCCCGCCCTGACTTTTTTATATTAAAAATTTATTTTATTTTATTTATTTTTCCTATAATATTTTATATATTAAATTATACCTATCTCTCTCTCCTTATCTCTATCTTTCTCTCTCTCTCTCTTTCTTTCTCTGCCTCGCTGTCTCCTCCTCTTTTTACCTTTCTCTCTCTATCCCATTTTCTCTGTTTTCTTTCTCTTTATATTCCATTATCTCTCTTCTTTCTCTCTAACCTACCACCTCCCTCCCACTTTCTCTCTCTCTCTATCACACTTTCTTCTCTCTTCTTTTCCCTCACCCACATTCTCCCTCTCTTCTTTCTCTCTCTATCCTCCTGTCTTTCTCTACCTATCGCTCTCTCCTTCTCTCTATCTTTTTCTCTCTCCCTCCTTTCTCTCTACGACTTTCTCTCTCCACCTTTCTCTCTCTATACCTTTTTCTCTCTGCTTTCTTTCTATATATGTAAATTACTTTCTCCACCCTCCTGACACTGCACCTCCCTTCTCCTCTCTCTCTCCCATTCAAATGACCATTTTACCCAGCAATACGCTAACTGAACCCAGGCCACAA